>NC_143030.1:56782398-57382398 GCF_057628025.1 Oncorhynchus mykiss
GCAAAGATGAACAGAGCAAAGTACAGAGATCCCTGATGAAAACCTGCTCCACAGCACTCCTCAGGGTCTGACTGGGGTGAACGTTCACCTTCCAACAGGACAACAACCCTAAGCACACAGCCAAGACAATGCAGGAGTGAATTCGGGACAAGCCAGAGCCTGGACTTGAACCCGATCTAACATCTCTGGAGAGACCTGAAAATAGGTGTGCCAACCTGACAGAGCTTGAGAAGATTGCAGAGAAGAATGGTAGAAACTCCCCAAATACAGGTATGGCAAGCTTGTAGCATCATACCCAAGAAGACTTGATGCTGTAATCACTGCCAAAGGTGCTTCAACAAAGTAAAGGGTCTGAATACTTATGTTAATGTGATATTTCATTTTTATAATGAGCAAAAATGTTAAATAAAATAAAAGTTATTATGGGGTATTGTGTATAGATTGATGAGGACAAAAAAATATTTCAATCAATTTTAGAATAAAGTTGTAATGTAACAAAATGTGGAACAAGTCAAGGGGTCTGAATACTTTCCGAAGGCACCGTCTAGGCAAGGCAAGAAGTCAAAATGTGAGGTAAGCAATTATCTAGGCTGCAGCCTTTTCTCATTGTAATTCAGTTGATGTTAATAGTAATGACAGTATGAAGGCTTCATAGTGTTGTCTTTTGCTGACACAGTAACAATAAACCATGTTAAATCCATGCAAAATAGTTAATAGCAAGGAATTGTAATTCTACACCTCAAACGTTCCCTGAAAATAAAACTAATAAAGAAAGACCACTGCAATAGTAAGATAATACCACTTGCCTGCCCTACATTCTAGGAGAGATGCAGTATAGGCAGAGGTACTGCGTCACACAGTCATCCATCAGAATTTGTTTTTCTTTAGTTGCAGTTTATTCATAGTAATTGAGTATTGCTCATGCAATGCGGCTAAGAAGCCAGGGTGTGGACTGTGACTGCCAGCAGCTGTCTGCCAGTGCCTTTGCTAGCAGGATGAGAAGGTCTTCCAAAATAACTTCTTACAGGGGGATCTCACTTTGGCAGGAACTTGAGCTCTGAGAGATCTGTCCTGCAGCTCTCTGTGGAGCTGTTGATCCGGATACATATACTTGGACGTCAGCTCATTCAGCTCATTCGTCTTCAACAGGTCCCTCTGCTCCACAGTCAACTCCTGGACCAAAATTACATTTTTGTCATGTATTATTAAACAAATTATATAGGTGAATTTGATTTGCACAGCATGATCCTGGATGGAGGGAGTTGACACTTGATTAAGTCCTTGTTAGGTTGCATCCAATGGATGACTTCCTCTCAGCCAGGTTTGCTGTCAGAACGGTTTCTAAGGGCTCTAATCAATCCACATCGCGGGACTTTAGCTTTACAGCGTGATTGGGATTTAACGGCAATGTTTCCACTTTAGCGGAGACTGCATTCACCGTAAACGCGGAATATGTTGGCTCAATCTGAAATGACCTTTATATTTCTATCGCGGAATCTAATGCTTCAGCGTTACAGATTGAATAGAGGCCTAAATCACGTGTCAACTATTACCAGCCAGGACACGTTGCCCCTCAAACCGACTTTAAGCGTGTATCCAGTAACAACTATCTGTAGTTGACCTGAATATCGGCATTTGTGGTTGCAATTCATGGCTCATGCTTGATATTACAACACAACAAACATGCAACATCAAGTGTGGTGTCATAGCTCAACTTTAGAACTGTACCACAAAACTATGAGCTGTCCCCAAAAGTCTAAATTGACATATGTAGAAACTAACATTTTCATACCAAACCTTTAAACACGCTATTGAGTTTAATAAGGAGTGATTATTATCAACTCACCCGGTTGTGCTGCAATCCTAGGTTATCCTCTATGGGAAGTGCCGTTGTCTCTTGTCCACACCACACCATGAGGACGAAGGGTACTAAACTCACCAGCACCCTCATGATCATCACTTTCTTGAAGCTGCTGCAGGTCTCGTGGCACAAGCCACATTTTTATAGACCCCCACAGACACACACAAACCGGGGTGTTTGACGCAGACATGAGTAATTACCAAAATGAGCCCATTTCCTGTTAATACGCTGTAGTACATAAAAAAAAAACATACAGTATGTTCTCTGAATTAGACATCACAATTAAGTGGATGTAATTTCCTTTAAAAGCCTCCCTCCCCCACAACTTGTAGCATCTTCCCCTCTAAGTAATTATGCACTGATTAAGTATCAATTTGCCATGTGTTCCATAATTGTAAAAATAAATGGTAAGGACAAAATAACAAAAGTGTGATGAAAGTTAGGAAAGGATCTCAAAACTAAGGGCTCTATTCAATCTGTATGCTAAAGCAATCCATGGTTTGGTTTAGTTTCCCCTGGCACCATTTCAACATGCCAGCATTTTAGCGTTTGTGGCACAAATCCCATTAGAGCCATGGGACAGATATGTGCATTTTTTGCACACCATGTCCAAATCATTGGCCCCGTGCCTTGAATGGAATTTGTGCCACAAATGCTAAAACATTAGGATGGTAAGCCAGCAGCATACCACCCTGCATCCCACTGCTGGCTTGCTTCTGAAGCTAAGCAGGGTTGGTCCTGGTTGGTCCCTGGATGGGAGACCAGGTGCTGCTGGAAGTGGTGTTGGAGGGTGCACCTTCTGGTCTAAAAAATATATGTATAATATCCTAGGGCAGTGATTGGGGGCATTACCCTGTGTAGGGTGTTGTCTTTCAGATGGGATGTTAAACAGGTGTGCTCACTAAAGATTCCATGGCACTTATTGTCATTCTTTATTTAACTAGGCAAGTAAGTTAAGAACAAATTTGTTTATACAATGACGGACGACGTTGGGCCAGTAGTGATCCGTCATATGGGACTCCCAATCATGGCCGGTAAGAGTAGGGGTGTTAACTCCGGTGTCCTGGCTAAATTCCCAATCTGGCACTCATACCATCACATTCAGTTTACAATTGGCTCACTCATCCTCCTCTTCCCTGTAACTATTTCCCAGGTCGTTGCTGTAAATGAGAATGTGTTCTCAGTCAACTTACCTGGTAAAATAAGGGTAAAATAAAAATAAAAGCACGTGGAAACAGTGCCAAGGAGACTAAACCGAAGCTTGAATTTCTGTCATAGCTTGTCTATAGACTTAGTCTTAGAGGGTAAAGAAACCAATGTTTCATTTTGTAAAGGTAATTTCCAATTGAGCTGATCTGATTGAATCTAGGTTTACGCCATTCTTTGGTAAAGTATGTCGGCTCAATTGGAAATTCCCTTTACATTTCAATTGCGCTGTAGCGGGATCTTCAGCGCTATGGATTGCACATAGCCCTATTAACTGCGTTAGAGCTGTCAAATTCACAAGTTACTTATGGCGTTACCTATCACGGACATTGCCATTGGATGCACCAAGACGCATCAGTAAAAATCCCATGCAGCCGCGTTACAAGTTCGAACACTGGCATTTATTTTTTATTTTACCTTTATTTAACCAGGCAAGTCAGTTATGAACAAATTCTTATTTTCAATGACGGTCTGGGAACAGTGGGTTAACTGCCTGTTCAGGGGCAGAACGACAGATTTGTACCTTGTCAGCTCGGGGGTTTGAACTAGGCTTAGGAATTAGGTTGATATGAATCCCATTTTTTTTTTCGTTTAATGGTTTTAAATGAGTGTCATTATTTATATACAGCCTACTCTTTCCCATTCTGAACTTCTAACTTGGGTGGGATAGGACGGTTGTGGTTTCGTGACAATGACGACAGGAGCAGCTGCTCACCAATTTGACCAACCTGGACTCGGGTATACGTAACATTGTAAATGAAAATCCGTCACACTCAAATGAGTATGATATGTTATGTTTGGTATGTATTAATTTGTGGATGTCCATCATCCATTTTGTATGATATGTTACGAATTACAATTTGTTGTGGCTAACGTTAGCTAGGTTAGGGGTTAAGATTAGGAGTTTGGTTAAAGGGTTAAGGTTAGGGGCAGCTGCTCACCAATTTGACCAACCTGGACTCGGGTATACGTAACATTGTAAATGAAAATCCGTCACACTCAAATGAGTATGATATGTTATGTTTGGTATGTATTAATTTGTGGATGTCCATCATCCATTTCGTATGATATGTTACGAATTACAATTTGTTGTGGCTAACGTTAGCTAGGTTAGGGGTTAAGATTAGGAGTTTGGTTAAAGGGTTAAGGTTAGGGGAAGGGTTAGCTAGCATTATGTAGTTGCAAAGTAGCTAAAAATTAGTTTCAAAGTTGCTAATTAGCTAAAATATCCAAGTTGTCTGTAATGAGATTTGAACACGCAACCTTTGGGTTGTTAGATGTACACATTATACACCCACCTTACTTTTGTTTTTGCCTTACCTTCTTTCTAATGTAACCATACCAAATGTAACATGAATTCCATGGATTTACGTTGACTATGTTACGTCTAGTCTGAGACCAGACGGATTTGACAGCTCTAAACGCACCTCTGACACCACCTCAACAAAAGCAATGAAAAGCTATGTATGTGGCTAACAAGGGTTAACGCTGATCGGAATTAATCCTGGCCTAAACCCTATTTAGCATTCACCCATTCCTCTTTCTCAGATTGGAAGGAATTGCAGGCCTATACATTCCCCAACAATATGTGTAATATAAAAACCACAAGGTGGTGGTATGCTGCAGGACCCAATTTGATTCAAGTTTTTGGGAATATGGGTTCTTCTCGTGTCTTCCTCAACAACTGTATAATGCATTATTGAACAGGTTACATCCCAAACGGCACCCTATTCCTTACAGTGCACTACTTTGATCTGGGCCCTGGTCAAACGTAATGTACTCAATAGGGTGCCATCTGGGACTCACTGTCTGAAGGATGACTCGGCACCATCACCCAGCTGCGCTGCCATCAAAGAGATATAATAGCCTCATACGTTTTAATACAACCCAACAAGTCATTTAGAACACTTCCCTCCTCAGCAAGCCCCTAATTGTCAATGTTCCCTTTTCCGATGGTTTAATTAAACCGTGGGCATAAACAAAAGGATCAACCCAGACAAATATTTATTTAAAAAAGGAGAAGAGTATCATTAACAAAGTCTGAATGCTGAATCCAAATAGCAAAGCTATGCTAAATGGGTTGAGTGGTGATGACGATCCTAACTTTGATAATGGAAGAGCCAGGTTGTCTTTTTATGATAACTAATCTGTAGGCCTACATAACAAAAACACTGTCGCTTTGTTTGTCATGTAAGAAGTTAAGAGTCAAGTCAACTAAACAGGAACACCAGAATGTATTTACAGCAAGCCTACAGAAATAAAGGCTCCTTTAACCATCAAAAGGATTGACAATGGCAGTACATCTTCCATACTGAATGTCAATACTCGACAGTGGACTCCTTTCTTATAGCCTCGTTCGACCATCCTGATCTTACATTTTGGTGGACCAGGCTACATTTACTATGCACTTTTCCAAAACCCTTTATCTTGATCTGAAAGGATTAGATAGTTGAAAGAAACATGGCAGATATGGCCAGTGCCAGTGTTAAGCAGGAGCCAATTGCGAAAATGGGGGCCAATGAAGGTATTCTTGGAAGAACCTAACTGCCCAAAATAAGTGACGGTGGATGGCTAGAGAAGCTGAATGAGGGGTACTTAAGGCCTAAAACAAAGGCGTCAAAGACCAAAGCTACAGGCGCATCTGGTGCACTGGCAAATGAGCTTTGAATTGCCCTACGGATTTCAACAGGTGAGTGATACAGCTGATATTAAAGGAAGAACAAACTGTGTGCCTGCTTGAGATGTAGCGTTTCTCACTTATAAGCCAAAGACACTGAGAAGATCTGAGCAGAGTGAATTGAGATCTGAACAACACGTGAACTATATTGCCTTCGCCAATAGGTGAGACACCAACTCCACTCTCTCCACAAATGTGATTTAGCTTTTTCCGCTCAAGTGTTCCATACTGTAAAGTTGTAAACAAATTAGATGATGCATTATCATTTGAAAAAGTTCAGTAACCTTAGAATCCAAAACCCTTCAACACCTTCTCAAAGTAAGAACAAACCTCCATTAACAAGATGGACTTGACTAAACCACTAAATAATTTCCAAGCCACATTTCAGACTATATGAGTCTATTGTCAATCTGTGTTTTCATGATTGATATCCAGGAACCACAGGGACAAGTGTCTTAGGGCCACCTACTGGAAATTGCTTGAAATTACACAGGCTACAAATAAACAAAAGATTGTTCAATTGGTTTGAATTGTGCTAATTTGGTAAGCAAAGGTTTCAATGGATTTCATGAAAGAGAGATGCTCTCACTGATTTAACAGGGTCATTTTATCAAAGTTTATTACTGTACCATGGGCCATCGCCGCAGTTGAAGCCTCGTTCTGCCCAATGTAACCCTGGGCAGTTATAAACAGAGCAAAACCTGAATCCTGTTTTCCGCTCGAGGCTGGAGTGTAAGGACCACAAAAGCTAATTAAAAAGGGATTTAAATCTTTATTTAGCCTAATACAGTACAGTGCCATGGTTAACCTTAATCCAGTGTCAACTGTGAGAACTCTGGGTCGAACATGATTGGAGAAACTAGCCGACAGCTTGTGGTGTAAATTTTGGGGGCGAAACCCTTACGCAACAAAGAGGGAAGTCGCGTCTGTGGCAATGGGCCCTACAGTACTAAGCACTGCACTACCAACCTCATAGGGGAAGTGTTGACATACACATACAATGATTACTTTTCCCACTTCATCATAAATAAAACTAATAGTACATCTGAACCCCTTTTAAGAATCTTAAGATACAATATGTCTGATTGAAGGAAGGGGTCTTTAAATATTGATGCTTGGTTTTAGAGAAGTAACATCTAACATAAATCTTCTTGAGCTAGAAAATGCCCCTCATCTCTTCTGGCCTTCCGTCTCTGCCCGTCTGCGTCAGTCTGAGACGGCGTTGCTCCTTAAGCGTTGTAAGAGGAAGAGGAAACGTTGCCACCGTGGCCTGTCCAGTTGGTGTGGATGTACTTGCCAGGGTTTGACAGAAGTTCATACGTGTGTGCTCCAAAGTAGTCCCTCTGGGCCTAAAGTGACAAACACACAGAGATAAGAGTTGCCTCAGTAAAATGTTGTTTTATATATCTATATTTTTGCCAATAAAGCGACGCAAGACGCTCTCACAGAAGAGTGGGCGCCAGAACAGCCCAGCTGGCACATAACGTTTTTGTAATGTTCTGCAACGTTTTCACAACTTTGTAAAACATTTCCTTGCTAGCTGGGCATATGGGTGGGCCTATATGCTGCAGTATCCATTTAAATATGGTAGTTACATCATCGTCTTAGGGTCTTAAAGTCCACCCGCCTCCCCCTGCATCCAAACACACACTACCCTTAGCTAACATCCACACGTGACAAGACCGATTTAATCTCTTTCACTTTGACATATGTTCTTGTAGGGGGAGCTTTGTGCCCTGAAGAGAGTGGTGTGTTGTGTCACTGAGTTGCTCCTTAAGCATGGTAAGAGGAGACGCTTCCACCGTGGCATCCAATGTGTTGTTACCTGGAGGAGGTTAGCCGGGAGCATGTCGTGTCTGTAGCCGTCGTAGAAGGACAAGGCGGTGGTGAAACAAGGCATAGGGATCCCCTGCTGCACTCCAATGCTGACCGCCCGGCGCCACGAGTCCTACAGCCATGACAAAGACAGGCACACGCATGAGCAAAAGCACACAGAATAATCTCTAACCCTCTGGGATTTGGGAACATCATGGTGAATACATTTATTTCAAGTTTATTAGACAAGATCATTGCAAAGCAATATGACATGAACACTTATAATCACATAATTAGATAGCTACAAGGGGTTTATTTATTTAAACGCAGAGACCAAATACAGTATAACTTTGTAAATGTTGCCCTGTCTTGGGCCATACCATGTACAACACTGCGATTAAAATGCAGTATGAATAAGAAGCCCATGACATGTCATCTATATTACAAAAACACATTTCCACCAATAACTAACAGCCCCAATATATTCTCCTTTTGTGGGCTGGGAAATGGTATGATGTATCAATATAGCGGTGGGGTGGTAACAGCCGTGAGTGTGTGTTGCTAACGTGGCCACAAAGGGGTGGGCTTTCTTTCATCACTTCCTACTCCCCTAGGTGCAGATTGAGGATCAGCCTCCCCTCCCCCAATCCTAAACTTAACCCTTATGGGGGGAAAATGCTAAAAATGACACAAGTTCAGCATTTTAGAGCAGATTAACCCTACTCTCCTTTACTGTACCTGGCAGTCCTGTACGGCATTACTGAAGAAGGTATCCAACAGCAGATTCTGCAGCTCAGCATCCCTGTCAAAGGCCTCTTTGATCTTCCCCAGGAAAACACTGGCGAAAAGAGATGGTGAGAGAGATACTGGCATCATTACTCACCAAACAAAACAGACAAACAGGGAGGGACTACAAGACCGTTTATTTTCATTTTCTGGTAACATAACATTTTGCTACAGTGTGTCCTAATGTATATGACCCAGGGTCACTGTTTTATTATCCCTGAAAAAGGATAAAACCATTTCAGACAGGAGTGTAAGGACCGATCTACTTTAGACGGCTCTGCCCTACTGACCAAGACCATATTCTCAGTTAAAACACATTGCACTTTGAAAAGTAATGTCGGGTGTAGTTTGGCACAGGGCTGAGAGACATTATGATGAATGGTTTCTGTTTGCTCAAGGTTTATGCAACATGTTTCCCACATTGCACATTAAGACCAACATTTCCTCATTCTTGTATGGCTCTGATTCTCCAGGAATCCTTCTCTTCTTCATTGTGGTTGACTCACCAGCTGGCTGCATTACAATACTCTGTGGCAGCAAGAATACAACAAGTATGACTTGACACCAGAGTTAGGGTGATATCAAATTGAGTCAATTCAGGATGTAAACTGACATTCCAATTCAATAATTTACAAAAGGGCATCCATTATTAAATGACTTCTCAATACACTGAAAATGAGAAGCTAGTTATTTCAAAAGTTAATTTTTTTACTGACTGCAACTCTGATTAGGAGAGACATTTCCTTGTCCCACTCCCGATTTTCCAGGAAATCTTATCTTATCTCAAATTCCTTGTGGCTTCGTCAACCCTGCCACTCTGTGGCAGCAAGAATAAAACAAATGGCTTCACACTGTGGCCACACGTTCGTAAATGGAGCTCTGACAGCCTTTTAATGATGATGGTATGGTAGGTCTTACCTTCGGATGATGCAGCCTCCCCTCCACATCAGGGCAATGGCGCCATAGTTTAGGGACCAGCCAAACTCTTTGGCCGCCTGTCTGAGCAGCATGAAGCCCTGGGCATACGAGATGATCTTGGAGGCATAGAGGGCCTGAACAGGACACAAGACAAAACCATTTGCTTGAAGTAACTGATAATTAGCAGAGAAATTCTGTTCCCATATCCATGATTAATCTACGGAAGAGTTAAAAAAAATAAAAAAAAATAATAACATTTACTTGACGAGTGGTGGTACTTGGATCATATTTTTGTATGTATATATATTTATAATAGATCTTTTTTGCACAATAGCACTTAAAGTGGCAATATTTCAAGAATAAGTGGCAATATTTAGAGAATAAAGTCAAAATTGAGAATAAAGTCACATATTATATTTCAAGATTAAAGTAGGGGATTTGCATGTCTCCCTGGCTCCCTGTTGCTGTTGAAATGCCTGCCGTTAGATGACCTGGTGAAACTAGACTTCTGAATTGGCTTTAGTAACAAGGAAATCCTCTCTTAACACATAATAACCATAGGCCTATTAGGACCTGGAAGAGGTTGTGCCACAGATCAATTTCAGAATGAGGAACCACACGGACTCAGATGTGTGTGTGAGGGGGGGTCTAATAGAATCATTCAAACAGGCATCTCACTCACTCACGATATCCCCAAAGCAATACCATTCTAGTGGCCATGTTGCGTTGTCAGACTGCGAAGAGACATGGAGTTGTGTGCATCAGTCCCTGTAATGGTGCCCTTCAAATTCACCACAATGTTATCATCAATCCCCTGTGTATTCCAACACCTTGTATAGGCTGTATAGCCTATACAGTGCCTTCAGGAAGGATTCAGACCCCTTGACTTTTTCCACATTTTGTTACAGCCTATTCAAAAATGGATTAAATACTTTCCCCCCCTCAGCAACCCCATAATGACAAAGTGAAAACAGGTGCCGTTTTTTTGGCAAATTTATGAAAAATTAAAACAGAAAAACCTTATTTACATAAGTATTCAGAACCTTCGCTATGAGACTCGAAATTGAGCTCAGGTGCATCCTGTTTCCATTAATCATCCTTTTTTCCCCAATTTCGTGGTATCGAATTGTTTAGTAGCTACTATCTTGTCTCATCGCTACAACTCCCGTACGGGCTCGGGAGAGACGAAGGTTGAAAGTCATGCGCCCTCCGATACACAACCCAGCTTCTTAGCACAGCGCGCATTCAACCCGGAAGCCAGCCGCACCAATGTGTCGGAGGAAACACCGTGCACCTGGCAACCTTGGTTGGCGCACACTGCGCCCGGACTGCCACAGGAGTCGCTGGTGCGCGATGAGACAAGGATGTCCCTACCGGCCAAACCCTCCCTAACCCGGACGATGCTAGGCCAATTGTGTGTCGCCCCACGGACCTCCCGGTCGCGGCCGGTTACGACAGAGCCTGGGCGAGGGTCTCTGGTGGCACAGCTGGCGCTGCAGTACAGTGCACTTAACCACTGCGCCTCCCGGGAGGCCCCCATTGATCATCCTTGAGATGTTTCTACAACCTGATTGGAGTCCACCTGTGGTGAATTAAACTGATTGGACATGATTTGGAAAGGCACACAAGTTTCCAGAAAACTGAGGAGGCCAACTAGTCCACCAATTAGCTATAGCATTTTTTGTTTTGCCTACCCCGGCCAAACCCGGACGACGCTGGGCCAATTGTGCGCCGCCCTATGGGACTCCCAATCACGGCCGGATGGAATACAGCCTGGATTCAAACCAGGGACTGTAGTGATGCCTCTTGCACTGAGCTCTTAGACCGCTGCACCACTCGGGAGCATGAGTCAACATGTTCAAAATACTCTGTTTGGCTGATTACAAATAAAACATGTGATTTTCCTCAGCTATTGGTGAGAAAACATGACAAGCGCTTTAATAGTGATATGTGGATGAACTCTTCTGTTTTTACAGCATTGCCCCAGAAACCCAGACATCTGTAGCCTGGCTACCTTTCTGATGTCCTCAAGGAACGAAGCCTTGTCCCCGTTGAACTTGGCTCCCTGGGGCCCGGCCAGGCTCCTGCTGGCCTCCATTCTCTCGTCCTTCAGGGCCGACAGACATCTGGCAAAGACAGCCTCGCCTGTGAGAGGGAGGATGAGAGAGAGATAGAGGGATGAGAGAGAGAGAGCGATGAGGCAGAGCATGAGAGGCAGAGAGAAAGAGGCATGAGAGGCAGAGAGAAAGAGGCATGAGAGGCAGAGAGAAAGAGGCATGAGAGGCAGAGAGAAAGAGGCATGAGAGGCAGAGAGAAAGAGGCATGAGAGGCAGAGAGAAAGAGGCATGAGAGGCAGAGAGAAAGAGGCATGAGAGGCAGAGAGGCAGAGGCATGAGAGGCAGAGGCATGAGAGGCAGAGGCATGAGAGGCAGAGGCATGAGAGGCAGAGGCATGAGAGGCAGAGGCATGAGAGGCAGAGGCATGAGAGGCAGAGGCATGAGAGGCAGAGAGGCAGAGGCATGAGAGGCAGAGAGGCAGAGGCATGAGAGGCAGAGAGGCAGAGAGAAAGAGGCATGAGAGGCAGAGAGAAAGAGGCATGAGAGGCAGAGAGAAAGAGGCATGAGAGGCAGAGAGAAAGAGGCATGAGAGGCAGAGAGGCAGAGGCATGAGAGGCAGAGAGGCAGAGGCATGAGAGGCAGAGGCATGAGAGGCAGAGGCATGAGAGGCAGAGGCATGAGAGGCAGAGGCATGAGAGGCAGAGGCATGAGAGGCAGAGGCATGAGAGGCAGAGGCATGAGAGGCAGAGGCATGAGAGGCAGAGGCATGAGAGGCAGAGGCATGAGAGGCAGAGGCATGAGAGGCAGAGGCATGAGAGGCAGAGGCATGAGAGGCAGAGGCATGAGAGGCAGAGGCATGAGAGGCAGAGGCATGAGAGGCAGAGGCATGAGAGGCAGAGGCATGAGAGGCAGAGGCATGAGAGGCAGAGGCATGAGAGGCAGAGGCATGAGAGGCAGAGGCATGAGAGGCAGAGGCATGAGAGGCAGAGGCATGAGAGGCAGAGGCATGAGAGGCAGAGGCATGAGAGGCAGAGGCATGAGAGGCAGAGGCATGAGAGGCAGAGGCATGAGAGGCAGAGGCATGAGAGGCAGAGGCATGAGAGGCAGAGGCATGAGAGGCAGAGGCATGAGAGGCAGAGGCATGAGAGGCAGAGGCATGAGAGGCAGAGGCATGAGAGGCAGAGGCATGAGAGGCAGAGGCATGAGAGGCAGAGGCATGAGAGGCAGAGGCATGAGAGGCAGAGGCATGAGAGGCAGAGGCATGAGAGGCAGAGGCATGAGAGGCAGAGGCATGAGAGGCAGAGGCATGAGAGGCAGAGGGAGCGAGCGAGCGAGAGGCAGAGGGAGAGGCAGAGGGAGCGAGCGAGCGAGAGGCAGAGGGAGCGAGCGAGGCAGAGGCATGAGAGGCAGAGGGAGCGAGCGAGCGAGAGGCAGAGGGAGCGAGCGAGCGAGAGGCAGAGGGAGCGAGCGAGCGAGAGGCAGAGGGAGCGAGCGAGCGAGAGGCAGAGGGAGCGAGCGAGCGAGAGGCAGAGGGAGCGAGCGAGCGAGAGGCAGAGGGAGCGAGCGAGCGAGAGGCAGAGGGAGCGAGCGAGCGAGAGGCAGAGGGAGCGAGCGAGCGAGAGGCAGAGGGAGCGAGCGAGCGAGAGGCAGAGGGAGCGAGCGAGCGAGAGGCAGAGGGAGCGAGCGAGCGAGAGGCAGAGGGAGCGAGCGAGAGGCAGAGGGAGCGAGCGAGCGAGAGGCAGAGGGAGCGAGCGAGCGAGAGGCAGAGGGAGAGAGCGAGCGAGAGGCAGAGGGAGAGAGCGAGCGAGAGGCAGAGGGAGAGAGCGAGCGAGAGGCAGAGGGAGAGAGCGAGCGAGAGGCAGAGGGAGAGAGCGAGCGAGAGGCAGAGGGAGAGAGCGAGCGGGAGGCAGAGGGAGCGAGCGAGAGGCAGAGAGTCAGCTTCTTTACAGAGCAACACATTTGGTCACAAACCGGGTCGCGGTCATTGGGCACAAAATGGGAAAAATGCTTTCAATAGGAAATTGGACAAGATCACAAAACCCTATGAGTCCTCGTATGATGATTCCTCACAAAACTATGGATTACATTTCATAAAAATCTCCCAAATCCTTGTATTTTCTTTGTTCTAGTTTTGTGAGGAATGACCCAGTAAACAGCTGTGATCTGTCAAAGACAATTGATAGCCTAGCTGAAATTGGCATGCTCAGCTCAAATGTTTGTAGTGACAAAAGGTCTTTGGGTAGCGGGTTCAAAAGGGATATATTTGAAGGAAAAGGTGAGTGCGGGTTTCTCCTTCCTTCATGAATTAAACATTAAGGGATTGTATTGTAAGCTAGACACTGACAGTGACAATATTTACCACCAAACTTCTGCCCTTCTATATCTTTGATCGAATAGGCATCCCGTTTATACCTTAATCATCATCCAGTTTAATACTAATCCCAAACATAATGACAAGCCTACAGCTGGCACAGTTCCTAGCCGACAAAGTTAACACAATGCCGCCCACAACACAAAGGTACCCTATGACTCAGCTTTAGTAACCATCATTCTATTGTAAAAGCAGGGCTTGCCACATTCAAAAAAAGGAACAACTTCCCACCACATGATGAAAAAATACGTTGGGTAAGCATGACTTGCTAAATATTGCCACAGTGATGCAATGCAATGGCGAGCGGGGGAAGAGAAGAGAAAAAAGATGTCACAATGAGTAAGGCTAAACGAAGCGCCCGACTCCGCATTGAACGCAACCCTATTGAGAGCTGAAATCCACCCCCCAAGCCTGCCTGTATGGTGTGTCCACTCTCTCCCTGGCCCATGGCCACCCACACCAGTTCTCTGCTTTCACAATGAGCCCTTTTGTTCTCTCCGCTATCATTCACACAGGACCTCCCAGTACTGATGATACAGGGACAACATTAAATACCAATAACACACCGCAAAAAAAATATAAAGTCTTCCTTTTCTGTTGCAGAAAAAAGTAGCCCTTTCTATAGCAATCTTGTGGTTCCATTTTCAAATCGTGAGTAAGACTGAATAACAGGCCTATGACATGGTTGTCAACTCAAGTGTAAACCAGTTTGATAATATCACTTAGGAGATGTATCTCTCCACTACTTTAGTCTTTAGCTGGAGGCAGCTTTGTCCTGGAATAACCACACCACCTGATGCTACCTTTAGGAGACGCAGCCCATCGCAGCAGCAGCAGACTGAAAATCCCCCTTATGTCACTTGAAATGAGGTGGTGTGACTAGAAAAGCCTCCAATCTTCTTAGGGAGGCTGCAGACACTTCATTGATCACGTTCAGCTGAACAAAGACTGGGCCACTACTGTGGGGGTCAGTTAATGTGGCTAAACATTAGCAGCTCTTAAACAAACCACTACAAGAGTACTAAGTAGTTTGTGGGCTGGGTATCACTGCAAGGGGCGTCACTACAGTCCCTGGTTAGAATCCAGGCAGTATCGCATCCAGCTGTGATTGGGAGTCCCATAGGGCAGAGCACAATTGGGCCAGCGTCGTCCAGGTTTGGCCGTGGTAGGCCGTCATTGTATATAAGAATTTCTTCTTAACTGACTTGCCTAGTTAAATAAAGGTTCAATAAATAAAAATTATTCAGTATGCACAAAATGGAAGCCAATGTTCTGAAACAGAGTGAAACGGGGAGGTACTATCTGAACTTATTGAATAACAAATGCTTGTTTCGTTTTCCGTTGCCCTAATGAACACAACCCTGTATCATGACTACGCCAACATTGCTGGGATACAAGTCTCTTGGCCAGGCTGTTAACTGCCCCAGGTTAACCTGTTGAGTGTGAGTGTAGGGGGCAGTATTTTGATGTTTGGATAAAAAACGTCGTAGCCAAATTAAACTGCCTATTTCTCAGGCCCAGAATCTAGAATATTAATATAATTAGGATAGAAAACACTCTAAAGTTACCAAAACTGTCAAAATATTGTCTGTGAGTATAGCAGAACTGATATTGCAGGTGAAAACCTGAGGACAATCCAGCTAGGAAGTGCCTCTTATTTTGAAAGCTCCCTGTTCCATTGCATGCCTTCCCTCCATTTAAAGGAATATCAACCAGATTCCTTTCCCTATTGCTTCCACATGGTGTGAACAGTCTTTAGACATAGTTTCAGCCTTTTATTCTGAAAAATGAGCGGGAACGATCACATCACATCAGTGGATGATTGGGTGCCAGCAGAGTTTTGCATGCGCAACAGCTTGGAGCAGACATTTTCTCTCTCTCCTATTGAAAAAGCTAAGGTCCGGTTGAAATACTATCGATTATTTATTGTAAATACAACCTGAGGATTGATTATAAAAAACGTTTGATATGTTTCTACGAACTGTACAGATACTATTTGGAATTTTTGTCTGCCCCGTCGTGACCGCTAGAGCCTGTGGATTTCTGAACATAAAGCGCCAACCTAATGGAGGTGTTTGGATTTAAAAAATAATCTTTATGGAACAAAAGGAACATTTATTGTGTAACTGGGAGTCTAGTGAGTGCAAACATCCGAAGATCATCAAAGCTAGCGATTCATTTTCTTGCTTTTCTGACTTTCGTGACCAATCTACTTTGCTGCTAGCTGTTTGTAATGTTTTGTCTGCTGAGAGAGATGTCCTTACATAAACACTTGGTTTGTTTCAGCTGTAAAGCTTTTTTGAAATCTGACACGCCAGGTGGATTATCAACAAGCTAAGCTGTGTTTTGCTATATTGCACTTGTGATTATGAAAATTAAACATTTTTAGTAATTTAATTTGAATTTGGCGCTCTGCAATTCAGCGGATGTTGACTAAAATAATCCCGCTAACGGGATGGGTGCGCCAAGAAGTTAATAAAGAGTGGTACAACTGAAAATAAACCGTGTCCAAAAAAGAAAATAATCACTTTGCTGACAAGGTGTAGACTACACCAAAGGAGAGCATACACACAAAACAAGTTTGATTTGACTCAAAATGTCAGTCAAAATTGGTGGCAATCTAAACTTTTAGCCTCAGAGAGAAACGTTACTGCGGACGATTAATTTCCAAATGGAGACTTCATGACTATTGTCCGTTTCTCTCTTACCGATCAGGGTGACTGGTGTGCCGTACTCGAGAGCCGAAATAGCCGTCCACTTCCCTGTGCCTTTCTGCCCGGCGGCGTCCCGGATCTTAGGCAGCAGGTGAGTGCCGTCTGTGTCTCTGAACTTGAGGATGCCAGCTGTGATCTCGATAAGGAAGGAGTCCAACTCCGTTTTGTTCCAGTCTTCAAAAGCCTATGGGAGACCCAAGAGCAGAAGTGAACCTGACAAACAGAATAATCAACTAAGATACGTCATGACATCATACAGTATCAACAGCTGTTATAGTTAGCTACTATGGAGACGAGGTTTATGCTATTAAAATTACGGTCCTAAGACATTCAGCCTCTTTTCTAAAAGACATATCTATTACCTGACTGGCAGAGGAGTCAAAAGCAGAAAGTCATCAGGGGTGTCTGGAATGGTTCAAAATTTAAATCAACTTTGATTCATTTTGAATGGCTCACCTGTGCCATCACGTCGTGGTCCATACCCAGGACATCCTTCATGAGGTGGTACGCCTCGCAGATCAGTTGCATGTCCCCATACTCAATACCATTATGGACCATCTTCACAAAGTGGCCTGCACCCTCATCACCAACCTGTCAAAACAGCACATTTCAAATGACATGTAGAGCCAGGGAAGAGGGAAAGCTGTGCAATTTTGTGCCAAATCCTGTGGACATGAAAAATAAATTCCGCTCACCCAGTCACAGCACGGCTCTCCTGTCCCCACCTTGGCAGCGATGCTTTGGAAAATCTCTTTAATATGTGGCCTGTAGGAGTAAAAAACTATCACATTTTAACAGTTCATAATAATTAAATAATTGATTGTGGACACACGGAGCAATATGGGAAAGCTTAAAAATACAGTTTGATTAAGACAATTTTCTCACAGACGATCACTACTCCTCCTCATTATAGTCTGTGTACTCCGGTGCTATTTGGGACACAGTCATAATCAACCATCAATCCCAACCCCTCCATAGCAGAGGGAAGGGTAGAGTCCCAAAAACTCACCAGGCCTCTTTGTGTCCCCCTGGCATCAGTGAGGGTCCATAGCGAGCCCCCTCTTCTCCTCCACTGACTCCACTACCGACAAACAACAGGTTCTTCTCCTTCAGACTCTTACAGCGCCGCTAGACACACACACACACACAGTCGACACTACCATGAGACCACACTCTTGACAATGACACTACCATTGCTTTGAAATGGCTGTTTCTGATAAACTTACTGTTGTGTCTCTGTATTCTGAATTGCCGCCATCAATGATAATGTCGCCAGCCTCAAGAAGAGGGACCTGTGAAGGAAAATGGACTGGTAGAAGGGGGCAATCTACTTTAATGCAAGTGCCATGCACAACCAAATGAGCCACATTAGGGACTGTATGGTTGCAAATTTGTAAATTTCCAAAATTTTCCAGAAATCTTGTTTGAAGGATTACGGATTTCCTGCTTTTTCCCTCCTAATTTTGGGAAAGTTTTGGGAAAGCTACCGGAGGTTTAAACCGTGGGACTAAATTTCACTAGTTGTACATTTTTTCTTTGTGGCATTTCAATACCCCAAATGCATCCAAGCCAGCCATTACCTGATTTGGTGAACTGAAAAAGCCTTGATACATTTGACAGCCACAGCATGACCCCTCATTTCTATCCTGTTTTTCTGTTTGTGCCACTGACCAGCTTGTCGATGAAGTCGTCCACCGCCTGGCCGGCTTTGACCAGCATCACAATCCTCCTTGGCTTCTTCAGCTTGGCCACCATGTCCTCCAAGGACTCAGCTCCTATTATCTTGGTGCCTTTAGCCTCATTGGCCAGAAAATCGTGCACTTTGGAGACAGTGCGGTTGTATGCACAGACCTATGGAAAGAATAGGTTAGATTATGATTGCAAAATTCTGGTAACGTTAATAAAATTCCCAGGTGTTTCAGAAATCCTGGGGAAATCTGGGAAGTTTGGGAAAGTTACCAGAATTTTGAAACCCTACGATAGATGTACGACAGTTTAGGCAAGGGAAAGACAATGTAGTGTAAAAAGTTTAAGCCTACCACTTATGTTGCAGACTATTTAGGTGGTATGTAACTGTATAAACTGCAATATGAGACTTACCACAAAGCCATGATCATTCATATTCAGGATGATGTTTTGGCCCATGACAGCCAAACCAATCAACGCAATATCTGCTCTGTGGAAAGAAAATCATATTAGTCAAGAGTCCTGGTATCTGTTAGTTAGGTCATCTGGATTGAGACTGAACAAACGAGAGGGTGCCTCTCAAGCAAGAAAAACGAGCCTGTCCAATATTGTAATGTTAGTGCCTACTCCGAATCAATTCTACAACGTTAGGTAGCATATTTTAAAGCCATGTCTATATAAAGTTGATTGAAATTATCATGTAGGAAAGAGTTAATTAAATAGCCAGGATTCACTGAACTATACAAGATTACCATGTCATTTACTATTCAAGGTTGAGGATACATTTTAATGTTATTTTACTAGACCTATGTCGATGTGTCGCGTGCATTGTCAAATCACTTAGCTAACAACGTTTGCTAACGTTAAATCAAAGAGTAAAAACAGAGGTTTTTGTGGCTATGTGGCTAACTAGGCTAGTTAGTAGATTAAGTCAGACTGCCCTTTTAATGCCAGGCATGCAACGTTAGCTAGCCATATTACACTGCTGTATTGGATAGCTAACGTTAGCTAACTAGCTTGCTAGCTAAAGTGAATGAAATATAAAGTGGAGTGAGCTAACAAAAATAGATGGTTTATCCATCGCCAGCTGTTTGAAATAATATTAATTCGGTTCTCAGAGAAGATAATGCATTGATGTGCAATACTCACTCTGCCATGTTTCTGGTATGGAAAATAATCTGTCTTCAAGTAACACACACAGCCAATGGACTTTCTTGAGATTTCCACAGTACTTCCTCGTTCTCAATTTGAAGAGGAAACCTCAAATTCACCCAAACCAAAGGACCGCCTATGTGAGATGACGTCAAAGAGCTCAAGCCATATTGTTCTCGAGTTCTCATTCGTGGAGAAAAACTGAGCAGAGATATCAAATATTTCATTGGTTTAAACCCCCTGTCACTCTTATAACTTTGTTACACTCCCACAAATTTCAACACGACAAGACAACATTGAAATCTAATCATTTGGCTCCACAATGTTTGACCCCAATAAAAATATAGAAACAATCTAACAACCTTTTTCCAAACGCACTTTGAGTTTAATTCCAAATAATGTTATACATTACTATTAAAGTTATATTTGTTGCCTGACCCAATCTTCACTTCTCTCCTTTGAGGACAATATTTTCAGCACGACATGTAAAAATGATACTGCCGGACCTGTACACAACTATTATTGTAGTTTATCATGCAGAACTACCACCACATGATGTAGCCTATGTGGTGTCAGAAATTGAATACGAAACTCATTCTTCCTAAAAAAAAAAAGAGCAGGAGAGCTGGGAAACTTGAGGAATATAAGGAAACGTTAACAGGAAATAGGTGGCAAAAAAGTCTTTCTTCATGAAAGAAATGTCCCCATCTGCACCTTCATTTGAGATCGTTTCAATGATTTGAACAAATCAAAGAGGGGACAATATTATCCTCTTCCATTATCATCATAAGATTATATAACCATGAGCCTTATTCTTTTATTACCATATGCTCTGAATGTGTCTTCTAAATGACTGAAATGTAATATAAATGTAGAACTTCAGAACGATTAAATAAGAATGTATGTGATCCAATAGTCTCGTCATAATTTTTCTGAATAGCATTTTGTGTTAGAAAATGTGTAACGTTTTTTAAAGAACCCTCAGACTACCAACATATTTTACATACATGGATTACCAAGAAGAAACTACTGGATATAGCAAGAATCAAAGCAACATATACATCTATTTTCAGGACACCATACAACATTTTAAATATACTTAATTTTATCAACAAAATGTTTGTCATATTTTGATCCTGAGAGAGAATGACCAACAGTATGGCTTAGATTTCTTTATTGACTAACCCCCATAGCCAGAATTAGAATAACAGCAAAACAATGGGAGTTAGTAGAGGCTGGTTCATTCCATGAAAATATACTGAACAAAAATATAAACGCAACATGGAACAATTTAAAATATTTGACTGAGTTACAGTTCATATGAGGAAATCGGTCAATAAAAATAAATTCATTAGGCCCTAATCTATGGATTTCACATTACTGGGAATGCAGATACAGTTGAAGTCGGAAGTTAACATACACTTAGGTTGGAGTCATAAAAACTTGTGTTTCAACCACTCCACAAATTTATTGTTAACAAACTATAGTTTTGGTAAGTCGGTTAGGACATCTACTGTGTGCATGTGTAACGGATGTGAAACGGCTAGCTTAGTTAGCGGTGCGCGCTAAATAGCGTTTCAATCGGTGACGTCACCTGCTCTGAGACCTTGAAGTAGTAGTTCCCCTTGCTCTGCAAGGGCTGCGGCTTTTGTGGAGCGATGGGTAACGATGCTTCGTGGGTGTCAGTTGTTGATGTGTTCAGAAGGTCCCTAGTTCACGCCCGGGTATGGGCGAGGGGACGGTCTAAAATTATACTGTTACACATGACACAAGTAAGTTTCCAAAAGTTGTTTACAGACATATTATTTCACTTATAATTCACTGTATCACAATCCCAGTGGATCAGAAGTTTACATACACTAAATTGACAGTGACTAAGTTGCCTTTAAATAGCTTGGAAAATTACAGAAAATGTCATGGCTTTAGAAGCTTCTGATCGGCTAATTGACATAATTTGAGACAATTGGAGGTGTACCTGTGGATGTATTTCGAGGCCTACCTTCAAACTCAGTGCCTCTTTGTTTGACATCATGGGAAAAGCAAAAGCAATCAGCCAAGACCTCAGAAAGAGAATTGTAGACCTCCAAAAGTCTGGTTCATCCTTGGGAGCAATTTCCAAATGCCTGAAGGTACCACGTTCATCTGTACAAACAATAGTACGCAAGTATGAACACCATTGGACCACGCAGCCGTCATACCACTCAGGAAGGAGACGCGTTCTGTCTCCTAGAGATGAAAGTACTTTGGTGCGAAAAGTACAAATCAATTTCAGAACAACAGCAAAGGACTTTGTGAAGTTGCTGGAGGAAACAGGTACAAAAGTATCTATATCCACAGTAAAACGAGTACAATTTCGACATAACCTGAAAGGCCGCTCAGCAAGGAAGAAGCCACTGCTCCGAAACCGCCATAAAAAAGCCAGACTACGGTTTGCAACTGCACATGGGGACAAAGATCGTACTTTTTGGAGAAATGTCCTCTAGTCTGATGAAACAAAAATAGAACTGTTTGGCCATAATGACCATCGTTATGTATGGGGGAAAAAGTGGGAGGCTTGCAAGCCGAAGAACGTCATCCCAACCGTGAAGCACGGGGGTGGCAGCATCATGTTGTGGGGGTGCTTTGCTGTAGGAGGGAATGGTGTACTTCACAAAATTGATGGCATCATGAGGCAAGAAAATGATGTGGATATATTGAAGCAACATCTCAAGACATCAGTCAGGAAGTTAAAGCTTGATCGCAAATGGGTCTTCCAAATGGACAATGAATCCAAGCATACTTCCAAAGTTGTGGTAAAATGGCTTAAGGACAACAAAGTCAAGGTATTGACCTCAATCCTCTGACCTCAATCCTATAGAATATTTGTGGGAAGAACTGAAAAAACGTGTGTGAGCAAGGAGGCCTACAAACCTGACTCAGTTACACCAGCTCTGTCAGGAGGAATGGGCCAAAATTCACCCAACTTATTGTGGGAATCTTGTGGTAGGCTACCCAAAATGTTTGACCCAAGTTAAACAATTTAAAGGCAATGCTACCAAATACTTATTGAGTGTATGTAAACTTCTGACCTACTGGGAATGTGATGAAAGAAATAAAAGCTGAAATAAATCATTCTCTCTACTATTATTCTGACATTTCACATTCTTAAAATAAAGTGGTGATCCTAACTGACTTAAGACAGGGAATTGTTACTAGGATTAAATGTCAGGAATTGTGAAAAACTGAGTTTAAATGTAAACTCAGCAAAAAAAAAGAAACTTCCCTTTTTCAGGACCCTGTCTTTCCAAGATAATTCTTAAAAATCCAAATAACTCAACAGATCATCATTGTAAAGGGTTTAAACATGGTTTCCCATGCTTGTTCAATGAACCATAAACAATTAATGAACATGCACCTGTGGAACGATCGTTAAGACACTAACAGCTTACAGACGGGAGGCAATTAAGTTCACAGTTATGAAAACTTAGGACACAAAAGAGGCCTTTCTACTGACTCTGAAAAACACCAAAAGAATGGTGCCCAGGTTCTCTGCTCATCTGCGTGAACGTGCCTTAGGCATGCTGCAAGGAGACATGAGGACTGCAGATGTGACCAGGGCAATAAAATTGCAATGTCCGTACTGTGAGACACCTAAGACAGCGCTACAGGGAGACAGGACGTACAGCTGATCGTTCTCGCAGTGGCAGACCACGTGTAACAACACCTGCACAGGATCAGTACATGCGAACATCCCACCTGCGGGACAGGTACAGGATGGCAACAACAACTGCCCGAGTTACACCAGGAACGCACAATCCCTCCATCAGTGCTTAGATCAGTGCTCAGACTGTCCGCAATAGGCTGGACTGAGGGCTTGTAGGCTTGTTGTAAGGCAGGTCCTCATGGACATCACCAGCAACAACGTTGCCTATGGGCACAAACCCACCGTCGCTGGACCAGACAGGACTGGCAAAAAGTGCTCTTCACTGACAAGTCACGGTTTTGTCTCACCAGGGGTGATGGTCGGATTCGAGTTCATCGTCAAAGGAATGATCGTTACACCAAGGCCTATACTCTGGAGCAGGATCGATTTGGAGGTGGAGGTTCTGTCATGGTCTGGGGCGGTTTGTCACAGGATCATCGGACTGAGCTTGTTGTCATTGCAGGCAATCTCAATGCTCTGCGTTGCAGGGAAGACATCCTCCTCCCTCATGTGGTACCCTTCCTGCAGGATCATCCTGACATGACCATCCAGCATGACAATGCCACCAGCCATACTGCTCATTATGTGCGGGATTTCCTGCAAGACAGGAATGTCAGTGTTCTGCCATGGCCAGCGAAGAGCCCGGATCTCAATCCCATTGAGCACGTCTGGGACCTGTTGGATCGGAGAGTGAGGGCTATGGCCATTCCCCCCAGAAATGTCCGAGAACTTGCAGGTGCCTTGGTGGAAGAGTGGGGTAACATCTCACAGAAAGAACTGGCACATTTGGTGCAGTCTATGAGGAGGAGATGCACTGCAGTACTTAATGCAGCTGGTGGAGACACCAGATACTGGCTGTTGCTTTTGACCCCCCCTTTGTTCAGGGACACATTATTCAATTTCTGTTAGTGACATCTGTGGAACTTGTTCAGTTTATGTCTCAGTTGTTGAATCTTGTTTTGTTCATGCAAATATTTACACATGTTAAGTTTGCTAAAAATAAATGCAGTTGACAGTGAGAGGATGTTTATTTTTAGTGGTGTGGGGGCTGTGCTTTGGCAAAGTGGGTGGGGTTATTTCCTTCCTGTTTGGCCCTGTCCGGGGGTATCATCGGATGGGGCCACAGTGTCTCCTGACCCCTCCTGTCTCAGCCTCCAGTATTTATGCTGCAGTAGTTTATGTGTTGGGGGGCTAGGGTCAGTTTGTTATATCTGAAGTACTTCTCCTGTCTTATCCGGTGTCCTGTGTGAATTTAAGTATGCTCTCTCTAGTTCTCTTTTTCTCTTTCGGAGGACTTGAGCCCTAGGACCATGCCTCAGGACTACCTGGCATGATGACTTCTTGTTGTCCCCAGTCCGCCTGGCTGTGCTGCTGCTCCAGTTTTAACTGTTCTGCCTGCGGCTATGGAACCCTGACCTGTTCACCGGACGTGCTACCTCTCCCAGACCTGCTGTTTTCAACTCTCTGGAGACAGCAGGAGCGGTAGAGATACTCTTAATGATCGGCTATGAAAAACCAATTGACATTTACTCCTGAGGTGCTGACTTGATGCACCCTCGATAACTACTGTGATTTATGAACTACTGGTCATTTATGAACATTTGAACATCTTGGCCATGTTCTGTTATAATCTCCACCCGGCACAGCCAGAAGAGGACTGGCCATCCCTCATAGCCTGGTTCCTCTCTAAGTTTCTTCCTAGGTTTTGGCCTTTCTAGGGAGTTTTTCCTTGCCACCGTGCTTCTACACCTGCATTGCTTGCTGTTTGGGGTTTTAGGCTGGGTTTCTGTACAGCACTTTGAGATATCAGCTGATGTAAGAAGGGCTATATAAATACATTTGATTAGATTTTTTTGCTGAGTTTATTTGGCTGAGGTGTATGTAAAGTTCTGACAACTGTATGCATCTGTTGGTCACCGATTCCTTAAAGAAATGGGCCTCACAATGGGCCTCAGACTCGTGTTACGGTATTTCTGTACATTCAAATTGACATCGATAAAATGCAATTGTGTTCGTTGTCTGTAGCTTATGCCTGCCCATACCAGAACCCCACAGCCACCATGGGATACTCTGTTCACAACATCAGCAAACCGCTCGCCCACACAACGCCATACACATGGTCGGTCTGTGGTTGTGAGGCCGGTTCTCTAAAACAATGTTGGAGGAGACGTGTGGTAGAGCAATTAACATTCAATTCTCTGGCAACAGCTCTGGTGGACATTCCTGCAGTCAGTATGCCAATTGCATGCTCCCTCAAAACTTGAGACATTTGTGGCATTATGTTGTGTGACAAAACTGCACATTTTAGAGTGGCCTTTTATTCTCCCCAGCACAAGGTACACCTGTATAATGATCATGATGGATTATCTTGGCAAAGGCGAAATGCTCACTACCAGGGAAATAAAGAGATTTGTGCAATTAAAAAAAAAAAATAAACAAGCTTTTTGTCCGTATGTAACATTTCTGGGATCTTTTATTTCAGATCATGAAACATGGGACCAACACGTTACACATTGCATTTATTTTTGTGTTTATTGTAGTTATTTTTAATATTTTAAGTTGAAATTGTGTACCAATACTGAAATATAAAAGCCTGTTATATTAACTGAATTTCCCTTTAATATAGATCACATGGAGAATTCAATATATATATATATATATATATATAAACATTGTGAATAAAGGCTTACTAAAGTGCCAATATTCAGCATTTTGACATGTACCTCCAACCCTGTGTCACTTCTTGGAAGATTTCAAACCATTTAATCCAACAATTTCTCCAAGTTTCACCATAATTATTTTGTTGCTTTGACAAAGTCATTTCCTGTGATTAGTGATTCATTTAAGTCTGTCCCTCATTTTAAGGTCAACCCTGTTAAGTGAACTGAACTGAACTGAACTGAACTATCGTTTTAATATGGTGAATCGATTCCTCTAAAAAATATATATTTCATAAGAAAAATTGAACATCTAAGTCAAATCATAGTGTAAAAGCAGGTGAGGTGGTTCTACTCTTTTTGGCCTTTTTCTGGTGGGAAACTGAGTGGGTCAAGCATAACACTTCAACCCCATTACCCATAGATAGACAGGCTAGAAATGTTTGAGCATTGTAATTTTCTTTTGTGAAGCTGCATTCAATTGCTACTTCCTGTTGCACAGAAGAGGCTTCCATTCCCCTGTTAAGAGGGGATTTATGGCTGATTTAAGATTAAATCTTCAACCATGTTACTTTTTTTTGGCACTTAATATAGTTATTTTATTTAACATCTTAAGATAGGGAAAAATGTTTATGAAATTGAACATGTGCTCTTCGTGACAGGTGACAAACTGTTTTTGAATTACACAGGCAGCTCAAGTCTGATCTTTTTTTCAGTCATTTGTCTTTAAATCTTAAATCTTCAACCATGTTACTTTTTTTTGGCACTTAATATAGTTTTTATTTTATTTAACATCTTAAGATAGGGAAAAATGTTTATGAAATTGAACATGTGCTCTTCGTGACAGGTGACAAACTGTTTTTGAATTACACAGGCAGCTCAAGTCTGATCTTTTTTTCAGTCATTTGTCTTTTAACCAATCAGATCAGCTCAGAAAAAGCTTATCTGATGTGAAAAATATCAGAATTGGGCTGCCTGTGTAAATACAACCTGTGCATCAGGTTTCTGTATTGCAGTTGTACCAAGTTCTCATACCACAGATGTTTTGATAGCAAGTGCTGGGATTGGAACCTTAATTATTCCATTATAATTTCAGTCCAAATAGTGTTAAATAACTAACTATTAATCCTAGGTAATTTAGATTTTGTTCAGTCATACCTGGTATAGGACAGTTCTAATCATTGTCTGGTACTCTAAATAAGGGGCTGTAACTCTGCAGATGATCCGTGTATATGGACAAACATCGCTGATAGGCCTACAGATCCCATTCACCCTCTGATGGTATGGATAACTTGGTATTAGGTCACCAGAGAAACCCAGATTCAAATAAAAGATCATATTTATCAAATGAATATAGACAGGATACTGTTTTGGCTGGGGTTAAAATTACCTCAAAGGATTTGTATTTGATTAAGACCATATTGACACAGAAACACTAAATAATGAGTGAGATTAATCAAGTTGATTGACAAAGTCATGAAAAACACATTGAATAAACAACCTTTTAAATAGGATTAAAAATAGGCCTCTGGGTTCAAAATGACCCCAGTCAGTAGCATGATAAAGGATGAGACGAACAGATTGAATTTATTCTGCTTATGCACGGGTTGTACTTTTATTGTTACCTCATTCACTAAACAGCTCAATGGTGCAAGATTACCATACACAGAATTAGGACATCTGCATGACACATCTAGGCTATACAGCGAATGGATTATGATTATTACAAATACAGGAAACATATTTACATTTTAATTCAAGCCCCATACAACACAGATATTTACAAAATAAGTATGAAAATGAAGCCAATCTGACAAATAATGTACAGTGATAATGTCGTGGTTTGTCATTTTTGTGAACAAATCAGAAGGAATGTCAGTTAAAAACAAATAAGTCTTCTGACTGGGGTCAGTGGGGAAGATGCAAAATATCATGGCTAGTTTTGTTTTAAAGGCAGCATGGGAAAGCGTTGAGGTGAAGACATCTGGAGAAACAATGGTATAGTGGTATACTGTAATTTTGGATGCCTAACAACAATAGCTACTTCTTAATATACTCCCTGATATTAGAAAAACAAACAAGAAATAACAAAAAGCGCAACTGCAACATTCTAGATGGCTAGCTATCACTAATGTGGTTTAAGTTCAAAAGCAAACTTATTTCAGACTACTTTCTAAAAGGAAGCACTAAAGTGACCCATCTCCCTACAACTGGTCTCAAATGGGTTACATTTTAGTTCCTTTTTTGATAAATGGAAATAATACACAGCAACATCCTGATAGTACATTCAACTTTCTCTTCAAACTGCCTCAGCTTGCAAATGCTGCACGCCATCATTTGGTTCATTTGTAGCGAAACAACTGAAATTGAGCAGACTTTATTTGATCAGTTAGTTATACCTTTTATTATTCTGTGCAAAGAGCTGCAAACTAATATATACATTGCAAAACGATAAATACAGATGAAACAATCCATAATAATATCTATCATATAGATTAGTTGCCAAGTGGAAACCTTTGCTTTGACAGGTAATCATATCAATATGTTAATATTAGCTCATACATGTCATTATTCAATACAGTCAAGTTAATGGGAGGTAAACTTTGCTTTTGATCAGTGCATAGAGGCTGCTCTGTCATCTTGGAGGTTGAGGAAAGCTTGTCCTCCTACAACTAATCATTTTTCAGTAAGGATACCCTGACATGGAGAACCATTTCTGCAGCTCTTAAAGTAACAATCCAACAACGAGCCAAAGGTTTTTCTGCCCTGCTATAGGTTGGTTGACCTGAGGGCAGAATGTCTTTCAGCGATTTTCATTTGTTCTGAGAAAATGTTGTCGATGAATTTCCAAACTGAAAAATTATGTCTTAATTTTAGCAAATAACTTTATGAAGCCCCAAACACAGAGGCTTGTCCACAATTGTCACTGTCTCTACACACTCAAACTTCAACTTATCTTTGCAGTGTGCCGAGGGCAAAAGGAACTACTGGTTGGTTGGCCAGAGCCATCTCATAGCCCTCTGAATATTCCATTCTTTACATACGTACAGTACAAAGCAACCAAATGTAGAGACAGAGGCCCCGTTTTAATGTCACTTCATCATTTTGAGGGACCTAAAACGCGTGGCCGCAGTTGACCTATTGTGACGAGCAGAGCAAATATTTTCATAAATAATATCAGAAAAAGCATCAGAGCATATTCTATCCCTTTGATCCCAGACAGTGGTCTATAGTTAGTAAACATTAGCAGTCTCAGAGACACTCATCAACACATCATCATGCACACTGCCCAGCTAACACATTTTGGTTCCCAGAATATTACGGGAACTTTTATTTTTTTAGGTTGTGAAACCTTCTGGTGTTAGCTGGGTGGTAACCCATCAACCTTGTCACTTTCTTATCAATACTTACGTTAAAAGACCTCGTATTTACTGCCGGTGCTAAGATTCAATCAATCTTGGCTTGAATATGTCTGGTCTGCTCTATAGTCTTGCTATAGTTATTAGTTATATGTAAATGTGCAAAATAATGTTAAAACATAGCTGGATAAAACTTCACTTCTTTCGCATTTGTTCCATTATTTCATATCAAAATCCATTATGGAATGACCGCATAGTATAAAATAATCAACAGTGCTAATAAAAAAAATAACTTATGAGTAGTTAGCGGAGTTAATGAGGTTTAGATTCAAGAAAGAAAAACAAAAGCAAAATATGGGATTCTGTGGGAAATCCGCCCCACCCTGTTTGTTCACCATTTCACCCGAAGAAACACAGTACCTGATGGTTTTCATGAGAGTGAATGGACCAGATACAGGCTATCATCTGGTCTATTTCTGCAAGGCAACACACTACAACCTTCACCAAATAACTACCAAGGGGTCAAGGCTATTCAACCCTACTGAGTTCCCTTGGTTCCTTTCATTTGCACTGTGTTATGTCTTTAGTTGTTACACAAGGATGCGATGATAAAACACTGAATAAATGCTGAGGTCCAGTGTGGCTATGTGAGCCGACTAGCCATGAACCTAAATAGAGCAGTGTAGGAAAAGCACTAAGAGTAAGACTAACACATTCTAAGAGGAATGTCTTTTAAATCCTTAATGAGAGGTGACTAGCACAAGGACCCTGGAACATTATGTACAAATGACATTCTCCTCACAGTACTGTCCCCCCTCCTCCTCCCTCTATCGGTGACTTGGTATATTTCTGCTCTATTTATCTATCTATTCAATGACTGAGATATCAAGGACAGCTGAACTAGCAAAAGAGTAGAGGGGTTTTCAGTAATATATTTTCATTAGAATAGTTCAATTTAATATTTTCATTACTAAATCGTGTTTATTTTGCTAGTTGTATTTCTAATGTCATACTCCTATACGCCAAATCGCTTTGAAAGTCCTTGCAGGTAGACAGACAGCAATGCTTAAATTTGGGGTTGATTTGTGTATACAGAGGTCAAAACAGTAGGACATGGATACCACGTGGATAACAATAGCGTTTCTCCAATGCTGCAATAATGTCTAACTGAAAATGGCAATCTTTACCAACAGTTGTTGTTTTCCCGTTGGGTATTTCACACCAAAATTCAGGGGAGTGGGGGGTGGTGTATGAGGGCTAGATTATACTTTAAGAGGGGCAGAGGCCCAATGCAAAGTCTCGTAGACTGAAAACCTGTTTTCACTAGCAGCAATAGTTCTTGAACCAGCGGTGCTTTCTGTTGGAGAGCGTAAACTGATATTTCTCATGTAGTTCCTCATTTTTTTTGTTTCCCAGTAGTTTTTTTAACTGTCATATGTGATTTTTTTGATGTGTAAAATAAGCAAACCTGGTCTTCTCCTGAGGAATGCTGCTGTTGTCATGCGGGCGCGTAAAATAAAATATTCTTGATAGACAGCTAACACTGATATAAAGACAATCTTTACAGACGATTAGTAAACTTAAAGAGAGTGGTCAGAACCTGTTTCTGAAGAATCGTGCACATACAAGTAGACTATTACGACATGCTACTAGTTAGAGGGGTCAGGGAAGGGTAATGACGACAAAGCGAAACAAAACACGAAAACGAATCCCAAACGAAAACACGAGAGGCTGGGAGAGGGAAATAGAGAAGGGAGAGAGTTGGGGGTGTTGGATAGGGGGTAAGCAGATTTTCAGGAACTTAAACTTTTAGTTGCTTGAGAGGAGACTTAAGCCACAAGTCTACGTACAAGAGAAAACCGTCAAGAATCACAATGGTTAATAAGTGTTAACACTTGGTATGTGTTCCAAGGCTAGTCTGAAGAATAGGAGCCATGTTTTCCTGCACACAGACGAACTCTATCAGTTCTTCAGCAGACCAGAGCGCCTTCTCGCCAACTTGGACCTGTGAGTTGAAGGAAAAACAACAACCGTAAGCAAAAAACAACATACGTATATATCCCACCAAGTTGGGTGCTGGGCTAAAAAAAATGGTAGATTAGAGCACTGGAAAAATGTTGTAAACGTACACTAAAGCAATAAGCTTTACTTTATTTTACAGGCAAAGGTATATCAAAATAAACAATTATAGAAAATGAAATCATTTCTCTATGGGTAGCATCAGAGCCTTATCAACATCAGTACTCTCAGTAGTCTTCTATGGGTTCTATTCAATGGTAATGCTTAAATCACTAAGGGCTGGTTTCTTGAACCCAAATCAAGCCTAGACTTAAATGCACTTTCTATGGACATTCTCCATTGAGAATGTTTTTACTCCAGGACTAAGCATGAACTGGGTACAAGGAAACGGGTCCTAAATAGCTGACAATGTTGTATTTCTAGTTAGGGGAATGTGTACAGTACCTTATTGTTCCCGCTAGAAGCGGGTTGAAGGCGTATAGCCAGTCGTTCATGTCTTTGTCATTGTTGGCCTGGAGCAGGATCCCTCTGTGCTTTGTGCACACAGCGAATGTGTTGGGTGTCTAGAGAGGATTCAAACAACACACGAGGAAGCTAGTTACCCTCGTGGCAAGCCATTTACACGTGTAAGGGCATTATGTGCCATTGTTGTTCAACCCGAAGAGCTCGTATCAATCCTGTTCTACTCTTAAAACTCCACATTGTGCGTGGGTATAGTGTTGACCCATTAAAATGCCTGTACATGCCAAACAGGTGAAAGTCGCTTGTGTGCGGACGTGCATGTGGGCCCACCTTGAGCATGGCCTGCTGGTCCTCGCTGTACTCCACCTGGGCAGTGGACAGGTTGAGCACTCCCCTCTCCACCGGGTCCTTGTCGTTGTTGTAGATAAACACGTAAGGCCGGCGCACCACCACAAAGTGCTTCACCCACGAGTTGGACCGCGGCTCCATGAAGCTCAGGAAACCCTTCTTGGACACCACAGACCTGTGGTGGGAGAGAACAGGGGCTCAGTTCGATTCATTGGGTTTTAGCTGTGAAACTATGACAACCACTCGAACATGCAGGGTTAACAATAGGAGTTAGTCTAGCCACTCACCAAACCTATACTCTATGTAAATGTATTGCATTATGCTATATTGTTGTCTGCGTGAATACTGTATGTCTGTGTGTCTAATGCATTATGTTTGGAACGTTTGTGACGTGCTGTCTATCTATGTGTATATGCATACTGGCATGCCATATGATAAAAAAAACAATGAAGTGATCGTCATCATCATGCCCACTGCTAACACGAGAGGGACAAGGGGATAGCAGTTACCCAGGTCTCATCTCCTCGATGTCGGGCACCAGGTTGAGGAACTCGTTTTTGCCGGCTCGAGCCAGATAAGACGTCTCCAGGGTGGGCACCATGGGGAAGTTCTCATAGTCCGAGCAGGAAGGGCTGGAGGCGCGAGAATTGGCTTCTGGGGTCCTGGGAAACAATGAAGAGCGTCAGTCTGATGCTACTAAGAATTAAATATTCAAAACTAATCACATATTTAGAAGCACTTCAGAAACATTTTAACTGTAGGGTGTGTCCCAGAATATAGTATACAAACCTGTGGCTCGGACATGAATATTTAGCCTATTTCTTATGACTGTTTTAAATGGTTGTAACAGTATATAGGAGGCTTAAAGTGCCACTCCCTCAATTATGCACAAAAGTGTATACCAGGTTGATGAAGCTCAAGTGTTATTGGTTTATATGGAGTGGTCAATACTGGATGTCATTTAGAATGGGAGAGGTGTGTTCATTTCAAATGGAGTCCACTATATGTATTCTACTATAGTCTAATGGATTCTACTATATGTATTCTACTTTAGTCTAATGGATTCTACTATAATAGAGTCTTACTTCTGATCCACGGAGCTACAGCGGGAGTCAGCCAGAGAGGGGCAGGTGGAGGAGGGGGTGAGGGTGGCACTGCTGAAGCTGGTCACCGACGGGTCACGGCCCATGGGGGAGATGTCTGACAGCTTGAGCGAGAGAGCGGAAACAAGGAAGGGGAGATTAAGACAGTAGTAACCACACTGATTTGGTGAAATTTAGTTGGCAGACAATGTCATGTTGTTCTGTTAAGGCATTGCAGCTTGTTATCGATCCACCTCTACTGTATCTCACCTTGCAGTCACTGATGCTGTTGCACACCTGGTTGTATTCACTGTTGAAAGTGTGGGTCAGAAGGCGGAGGCACTACAGGACAACAGATAATATGGTGAATGTTATGTTGTGTACATTGTGTCCTATTCGTTGTGAAATGTTTGTTGTTGACTTTATGGATATGATTCAGCTGCAAAACCAATTTCCCCTTGAGGGACAATACAGTTTTCTACTATGAGTTATTCCAGTGCTGGGCTCAAATTCACAACAAACCAGTGGGCTCCCACAGTTGACAGTGCATGTCAGAGCGAAAACCAAGCCATGAGGTTGAAGGAATTGACAATGTTGTATTTCTAGTTAGGGGAATGTGTACAGTACCTTCACCAGACACAGATCTGGTGAAGGGTACCAAAAAATGTCTGCAGCATTGAAGATCCCCAAGAACACAGTGGCCTCCAGCATTCTTAAATGGAATAAGTTTGGAACCACCGAGACTCTTCCTAGAGCCTGGCCGCCCGCCAAACTGAGCAATCGGCGGCGAAGGTCCTTGGTCAGGGAGGTGACGAAGAACCCCGTGGTCACTGACAGAGCTCCAGAGTTCCTCTGTGAAGATGGGAGAACCTTCCAGAAGGACAACCATCACTACAGCACTCCACCAATCAGCAGGCCTTCATGGTAGAGTGGCCAGATGGAAGCCACTCCTCAGTAAAAGGCACATTAGCCTTTTCAAGATTCTCTGGTCTGATGAAACCAAGATTGAACTCTATGGCCTGAATGCCAAGCATCACATCTGGAGGAAACCTGGCACCATCCCTACGGTGAAACATGGTGGTAGCAGCATCATGTTGTGGGGATATTTTTCAGAGGCATGGATTGGGAGACTAGTCAGGATTAACGGAAAGATGAACGGAGCAAAGTACAGAGATATCCTTGATGAAAACCTGCTCCAGAGCACTCAGGACCTCAGACTTGAACCTGATCGAACATATCTGTAAAGACCTGAACATAGCTGTGCAGTGACGCTCCCCATCCAACCTGACAGAGCTTGAGGGGATCTGCAGAGAAGAATGGGAGAAACTCCCCAAATACAGGTGTGCCAAGCTTGTAGCGTCATACCTAAGAAGACTCAAGGCTGTAATTGCTGCCAAAGATGCCTCAAAGTACTGAGTCAAGGGTCTGAATACTTATGTAAATATAATATTTCCGTTTTTAATTTTCTTTTATACATTTTCAAAAAATCTGTTTTTGCTGTGGCATTGTGGGGTATTCTGTATAGATTGAGAAGGGAAAAACACAAATTAATCCATTTTATAAAAAGGCTGCAACGTAACAAAATGTTGAAAAAGTCCAGGGGTCTGAATACTTTCCAAATGCACTGGATTTAGGTCAGTCAGCTGGCCAACTCATTGACCCTGCTTTCTGGAACACCCCACCCCATTCCTTTGTTGGGGACCATGTGCAGTACAACTTTAGCAGGTACAGTTTGTAAACCATTAAAACAGGGTCATATTCATTAGGCATCAAACAAAAGAAAATGGACTGAAACAGAGACTACTTGGACTTAAGAAACTGTCATTTCCGTTTTCCTTTAAAACATTTTCCTTGCATGCCCTAATGAATATAACCCTGGGGTGTATTTATTAGTGCAAACCGTAGCTACTGAAAACAAGTGTTTCTTATTGGACAAGTTCAGGTTAATCCCTCCCAGTTTCAGCCCATTTATAAAATTCTTTGTTTCCCCATCTCCTTCCTCCCTCCCTCCTCACCTTGGTGGCCAGCTCCTTCTCGCGGTCAACCAGGCTCTCGATGTCGGCCGAGTCGTAGCCACTGCTCTCGCTGGGTGTGATTGCACTCTCGAAGGTGGTGCTGGAGATCTGGGAGGAGATGGAGGTGGAGGTGCTCAGGGTGCCGCTGCTCATGCTAGGCGACAGTGACTCGCTTAGGGACTTGCTGGTGGGCCCCCCAGGGCCTGTAGCTGGAGCAGTCTCCACCAGCTTCTCTCTCAGCAGCAGCAGGTGACGCGTCTTCTCCACCTGGAGGGGGAAGGAAAAGGAACGAAGCATGAGAGAGTTTGAAATTAATTTTATCCAAATTCTGCACTATACAGGGAAGAGGGCTTTGGTCAAAAGTATAATTCATGATACAGGACATAGGGCTCTAACAAAAATAAGCCATTATATAGGGAATATGGCTCTGGTCTAAAGTAGTGCACTACATAGGATTTTTTAGTTGTTGCCATTTCAGGCTTCCCTTTGCCCTCAACACTCTCAAAGTGCTCAGTCACCTCATGCAGCTGCTCCATTTTCTCCAGCTCCCATTGGTGCTCCAAGATGAGGCTGTCTCCTCTGGGCCTCCAGCCAGCCAGGTTCTCCTCTCCCCGGACGTAGGCCACAGAAGTGTCCAGAATCTTCCTCCTCCGCCGCTGCATACCTGAGTAGCAAACAAACACGCACTTCTCAGTATATAGTAGAAGGGGGAGAGATACAAAGAGCTAGAGAGAGAGCGAGAGCATTCAGACATGGATCCTGTCATGAATTTAAACCAGCTCTGATTAAGACATAAGAAGGTTGAAACGTCACTACCGCCGAGGGTGGCTGTTATATCAATACACAACTGTTTGTCTGGACTTATACCAAGTACACACAAGCGCTATAGAGAACAGGAGAGTGGAGAGGAGTATGTTTGGGGGTATATTTTAGCTATCCTCTGCTATTAAGTTTGGTTCATAGATAAGGCTAACGGTGCTTTTATCCCAATACCAACAGTGTTTCGAGAGAGAGATTGCACTAACCTGGGCTTCCTGTGTCAGACATCTTGCACAAGCTCAGCTCATAGATGCCAGTCACTCTGTTGCTGTAATACGGAACACAAGAGGTTATATTAGGGTGTTGTTCATCAAGGTCGTATCTTAAGGCTGAAAACAAAATGGCTGATAGCTGATTATTTGTCAACATAGATAACCGACAGCTGTGTATTAGTCATACACAGGAGGTTGGTGGCACCTTAATTGGGGAGGACAGGCTTGTGGTAATGGCTGGAGCAGAATTGTTGGAATGGTATTTGATGCCGTTCCAGCCATTATTATGAGCTGTCCTCCCCTCAGCAGCCTCTACTGGAGTCATAAAGGGTGTACACAAAATGGCTGACAGCTGCTTATTTGTCAACTTTGATATCTGACAGCTGTCTACGAGTCATATAGAAAGAAGGTGGACACAAAATGACTGTCAGATGCCTTACCAGTCAGGGGTCTTGGAGTAGCCGCTTCCAAAGAGGTTCCTCAGGGAGCGGGGAGGGGAGATCTTGGCGTCTCGGGAGTAGAAGACCATGCAGATGTCTTTGGTAATAATGGCAGGCTGAATGCAGTGGTCGAGCTGTGGAGTGGAGAAACGGTTAGCATGTTAGCGCTCAAGCTCCAGAGTGCAGAGCACTGTAAATGAGTGGATACTGTAACACTACTGTATATAGTGCTTATGGGGCTGTTATACATCATTATTCACAGTACATTCTTATTTACATGTATGCAGCCTTTTTAAGTATGGCCGAATAAGAATATCTGTATTATAGCAGTACATGTTTATAAGTTTGATTTACCTACAAGTGTCCTTGACATTTATCAATTATAGATATCATTTAACGTGTTTCATTGATGATAATTGTCATCTGCAAATAAAATCCCTAAATCCTAAGCAGTAGGCCTAGAGACGGTAGATTGTTTTATTAATACACAATACCAATTCATTATTGAGACAAGATTCCCTAGGTTGGTGGATACAGTAAAATCAAGATGGCAGACAGGGCTGACCTCCAGGTATGCAGACAGGGTCATGAAGATCTTCTCTCCGTAGGGAGTGACTCGGTTGAGCAGAAGGGAGTTGTGCAGAGAGCTGTCCCACACAGCCTCGAATCTGTAGAAGGTCCTGAGAGGAAAAGATGAGAGGTCAGTAATCTCCACGTTTACAGACTGAGGCCATGTCTGAAATGACAACCTATTTCCTGTCAAGCACACTACTTTTGTGCACTAGAAGCAGTGTATTATAGGCAATAGGGTGTCTGTGGCTCTGGCTAAAAGTAGTGCACTGTATAGCTGCCATTTTGGCCGCACCCTGGTGGATCATTTCAACTGTGTGGGACATTTCTAAAATGGCTGTTCAGTGTCACAATGAGGCTGGTTGTGGTTCCGCCAAGGTTCTCCCCTTTATATCACAATAGAGGTGTGAGAATAAGCAACCAACAGTTCATAATATAGCCTGATGTAGCAGCGTAATCTACTCACTGAAGGTTAGAGAAAAATCACTGGGGTTGGGGTCAATTTAGGTAACCATATTGCACATCTACTATTGCTATGATATTTGCTAGTAGTATTTTGAAAGACTTTGCAAATGCTACCAGAACATCATTTTGTAATAGACAAAGGTCTGTATGGCATGTGGACACAACCAGACACATATTATAGGAAGTAGCCTAGCTGTAACTAAGTTAATAAGTAGCCATGGGGAGTAACTGAAGTAAATGTCAGTGTTATCTACTGCTCTCTCTCCCCCCAACTGTTACCAAAACATATACTAGAGTAGAAAATAGAGCCCAGAGATACGGTACAAATGTTAATATTTGTAACCTAACTTGCTTTTTCTAACTGTTTCTGAGGGGGAAAATAAAGCTGTATTAAAATGGACGAATTGAAGAGGGGATAATACTGGATTCTAAGCATTATATGACACACCAATGAATCCCTGAACTATGGTTGTGGAAGGGAAAGCACTGCTACACACGCGGTGAGGACTAGGTGTGAGGAAACACACAGAGGTGAGACCTGAACAGCACGCACGCTTTGAGCAGGTGTCACGCTACAAAGCAAGTGTGAAAAGCTTGTCCAGAGCTTTGAGTGCTTAAGCTTTTTATAGATAAGGGCCATTTGAATTCTTATGAGGGGAAATTAAGTATGGTCAAAAGTAGTGCCCTAAACAGGGAATAGGGTGCCATTTGGGATGCATACACCCTTGGGAGTGAGGACACCTCATATACGGAAGGGTTCATTCCATTGTGTTCTACTCTTGAATCTTCACAGTCCGATTGTGCGGTTGATAAAAAAACGAATGGCTCTGATTGCAAGACGCCCTGAATAAGATAACTGATAAATGACTAAAACGTCAATGTAAATCTGTGCTGCGCCTACTCGTTTGTGACGACTGTGTTACGTTTTTTTTAACTTGTTTTCCCCCGCGGGGAAAATACATTTTGATCCATTGACTTTATTGGTGTCCGTCAATGAGCAACAGACCAATGGTTTCCAATGAAAGTAGCGGAAGGTGTATTTTTCATTACTCATGAACAAATTCTCTAACCACCAGGGGGCACTACATAACCTTTAGCTCGCCTGACCCTGCCCTCATCCCTCAAGGACTCACGATGGCTGACAGACGCTACGCAGGTGTAATAGAATAGTAGAGCATGCTACAAGGACGTTTAATAGCTAGTAGCTAAACTTGCATGTGGAGTGATTCCGAAAAGTCACCACTAAGCCATAGGATAGCATGTTTTACAGTAATTCGTCTTTAGATTCCTATTGCTTTTGTGCAAGACAAAGGGAATTAGCAGTGTGACCTTTTCCAAAGTCAGAAAAGCCTCAGTTAACAAAAGCGTGAATAATAGGCTATGATAGCCGTGATAATAGAATGAAAAAAGGATGAAACTGTCCTCCTTTCACAATGTGATGAAATGATAAATGAGCGCAATCAAAGAGCTCTAGAAAAGAACAATTCCAAGCTAATAGGTTTGTACTGGCTAGAAGGATATTAACCAATGGGAGTGGTATCAAAAGGTGTAAGACAAGAGAACACAAATTAAGAGTTATTACTACAGGCTAAGGGGCAAATCCTAACTTCCCATTGAAATCAATGCATGACTAAGTGACAATTATGATTTAATTGCAGGGTAGGATCTGCCCCAATGTCTATAAAAAGCCAAAGAGAGCCATAAAGCTTATTTCAGAGAAGACACTTTATGTTCCTTGGTTGCTGGTACCTAGCAATATCCTTATCAAGACAAAGCCTGAGCAAAATCAAGAGTCCAGCCGCAGCAGGAGAAAAGAAAACAAAAGAAGAGAGAAAGCAGAGAGTCAAGCAACACAAACAAACAATGGAGTAAATAAAAAAAAGAGAGCAAAATGTTAGCACTGGAAATGAATGTGATTGCCCACATGCAATGATGTCTGTGTACATACATCCAATGTCAGAGCTCATACACACAACACTGAAATGGGCCATTTTTGCTGTCTCTTCTAGCCAGGAAAGGCAACCTTGAAAGGCAGTGACGATTCCTTTCAATTTGGACAGAGTTATTCTGTTATGAATAACAAAACTGGTATTTTGTTTCTACTTTTCACAGACAACATGCATGCCAATTCAATATCATTACCATATTTCACTATACAGTACAACAAAGATAATTATATATCATTAGAATTCTTAGACTACTAAATAAAATACACTATAGTCCGGTTTCCCGGACACAGAGTCTAGTTTTGGATTACAAAGGCACTTTTACTTGAGAATCTCCATTGAACATACAGATGAAGCCTACTCCTGGACTAAGAAGTATCTGGGAAACCAACCCTAGTCATAAAATCCACCCAAAGACATAATATTCTTATACTGTATGATTATCTTCTATGCCTGTATGCCTGCACCCTCCTGCACACGATGAGCTAAAACCTAGGCATTAGATTGGGGAGCTAACGCAATTTGATGGTGCTACACTGCCCTACCAAGCAAAAAGGCTTGGTAGGGCAGTGTTGCACCATAGCGTGGAACTGAGAAAAAAGGCTTTTATTTACCTTGGTTTCACAGTAACTTTACACAGTTACTGCTAACATGACCCCCAATTTCTCCAAAACACAATACAGTCAGGATACTTGTCCACATGATTAAGCAAGTATTTAATATAGCAAAAATGACATTGACTCACTTTTAGACCAATTGAGCAGTTACTGCCTTTTTGCTTGGTAGGGCAGTACTGGCGTACCTGTTAGCATTGTGGGATGATTTTATATTTTTGGCCGAGATGATGTTGAGGGACAGGACGGCATCTGCTGCCGAGTCGTCCACCTCTGGCTTGTTCCTGATCCGACCTGAGGAAGCAAGCAACACAGGATGTTCTCATGATGATGAAGCCCTGTCTCTCCGGTAACGTCGCCAGACACTGGGATTCGAGTCAAATTTAATTAAAATCAGTCAGTTCATGAAGTGACAATTTAAAAAAAAAAAAAAAAAAAAAAAGCTTTTCTTTGTTTATTTAGACATAATTTAAAATAGTTGCCGCTTTTCAATTATCTTGTCTGGAACCAATGACCTTGGGTAGGCTAGTTGTGTATTTTTGTGCTAACAAAGCGGAGGCAAATCCATATGCATTTACATTTCTCAAATAAAATGAATGAATTCAGTTGGATTTGCCTTTATTTTGAAGCACTCACCGACAACCAGCTCACGCACGTCTTTCCAGTGGAGCTCACTGCCCTTCTCGTGGATGAGGGTGACGGTGATCCGGCGCTGAATCCCCTGCAGCACAAGCAAACAGTCAGTATCCCAGTAGCCCAGACACAATGACTGTGAACGTGTCAATATCAACAACGATACCATCATAAACAGTCAAATCATGTAATATTATGAATTATGATCAAAAAGGCTAAACTGATTCCAGATCAGCACTTCTACTCTGAGATGCTTTATGAATATGGGCCCTGAGGGGTCACTGTACTGTACCTGATGCAGTAGGTAGGTTCCATGGCAGGGCAGTCCTCCACTGTGATCCACCACAGCTGGTATGTACCTACGGAAAGAAGCCAGGGACAAACATAAGTCGAACAGCCAAACCCCTGTATTTGTATGTGCATGCGTCCGCATGTGTGTATGCTCGTGTGCATGCGACCGTGAGTGCGCGCAGACTTGGACACTCACTCTCCGGTGGGCTCCAGCTCGCTGATCTCGAACCACACCAGCAGGTCGTACTTGCTCACACACTGGCCCAGGTTGGACTTGCTGATGGTGTTGAGCTTGGTGGCTGGTACTGGGGGGAAACACACACAGAGACCGCGACAGCGACAGAGACAGACAGACAGAGAGCGAGTGAGACACACAAACCCATTAGACAATCTAAATAGCATGTGGTAACAGAGGTGGCTGCTGAAATAACCTCGAGAGAAACATGAATGCTGCATTTCTTGGAAAAATGAACATGAACAGGGGATGATAATCATCATGTACAGTACGTGTCCTACTATTACGCACTCAGATTTTTCTTGGAGCTGTGGCGTACGTAAACAATGGTTAAATAGATCGTGATGATGACATGCGGAAACTCCTGTAACACGCTAATGTGTTATTATAAGCCTGTAAACATTCACTAATCAATACTCCTTACTGTACTCGAAGGGCTTATTTCACAAGGTACAAAACAACTGTCCAATTCTAAATCCACTACAATTTAATTAAGCCGGGAACACTGCAATCTCCATTTAAATACTATCAAGGAGTGACAATACAACACAGCCTGTCCAAATGCAAATCACAAATACTCTCAATTCTATAGCGCTACACTAGGGGACGTGGGGAGGCTATATGACAGATTACACATTAGAAGCTGTATATCCTGGTCAGTTATCAAACTGCTACATCATGATTATAACTCCACCTACATGTAAATATTACCTCAACTGGTGCCCCCGCACATTGACTCTGTACCGGTACCGCCCTGTGTATAGTCTCGCTATTGTTATTTCACTGCTGCTCTTTAATTCTTATCCGTATTTTTTAAAACTGCATTGTTGGTTATGGGCTCGTAAGTAAGCATTTCACTGTAAGGTCTACCTACACCTGCTGTATTTCGGCGCATGTGACTAATAACATTTGATTTACCTCTTTCGCTTTTAACATGATTTTTCTACAGCAGATAGAGATTTGCTATTCAACTATTCACTCAACAATACCAGAGATTGTTAAAAGGAAACATCCATTTTTCTGTTCGTGTGTGTTTAGGTAATGGAACTGGAGCCCAAATGGCTTTAGGCCTGTATTCTCATGCCGTCTCATCTCTCTGCAGCAGACACATAGTGAGCAATATGTTGAGAGAGAATGCTAAGAGTGTGCAAAGCTGTAATCAAGGAAAAGTGTGGCTATATTGAAAAATCTCAAATATAGTTTGATTTGTTGATCACTTTTTTGGTTACTACAGGATTCTGTGTATTTCATAGTGTTGATGTCTTCACTATTATGCTACTATGTAGAAAACACTAAAAATAAATAAAAACCCTGGAATGAGGTGTGTCCAAGCTTTTGGTTCTTTAAGTATGGTGATGATATCATATTGTGAGGTCCATGGTAATTCCCAGCCCTAAAAGGTATGTGGCTGGTTGGTATGTGAGAGACAGTGGAGGGGACTAGGACTAGAATTGGGCCAGACAAAACTAGGATGCACCACACCGGCCTATGCCAACTACAGCCAGAAGACAAAGCAAAACAAAAGCACAGCACAGGGCTACAGTAGAGTAGCCTGATTCCACATCTGTTTGTGTGTGTGTATATATATATATATATATATATATATATATATATAGTCGTTGTCGATGCAGAACAAACAGATCTGGGACCAGGCTAATAGTATAGCGCATACTGCTGCTACTCCCAGCTACTACTCTCACGGTTCTAATGTCAGCTGTACCAACCATGGTGCCTGGGTACAGTCAGCACGGGGCTGGTGGGCATGGGAAGGAAAGGGAAGTGAGAGAGCTGGTCAGCCCCATCCTCCAGGCTGGCCACTGCCGTGGATGCTAGGGCATTGGCATGCTCGGACAGCGTGTCCAGCACCTGGCCGGGCACGGAGCCAGTCATCAGGTAACGAATCAACTCTATTTTACGGGCGTGGTCTGAGACGGGGTGGGGGGGGGGGGGGGGGGGTCATATGGCGTAGGGGTGGGAGTGAATGGAAGAGAGAGGGAGTAAGAAAAATGTGGGTGAGTGGAAGAGAGTTTGGGAAACAGAGATGGATATAGATTTAGTCGAACGGGAAGGACATATTGAGGGTGTGGGTGAGTAGTGACAAGGAAATGGGTCAGAAAACAAAATGCCAAAAAAAAGGAAAGAAAGAGGGGAAGATATGAGACATGCAGTTGTGACTGGATATACAGTGTGGTGGCGATTCAAAAATGTTTTTTGGATAAAGGGGTTGCAAGATTTTCTGCAATGCTGTCCACGATACTGTCGATGTGGTATCTGAAGAATCCTTACCTGGCTTAGACAGGGGCATTGGAATAGGGTAGTACTTCCTGGCAGCCTGAGGAGGACTACAAACAAACAAAAAGACTACACATTTAGTATTGAATTATATTGACGTAACATTTAGTTTCAATTGAATTGCTTTTTGTATGTTTTTGTTTCATGTCATTACTTGAGCTTTTAATGTGATGTTTTTAATGTGTTGGATGTGAGCCTTAAGACATTCTGGCTAATGTTAATTAGATAGACAACAAATCATGGTGTGCTGGTCTGGAATAAAATTATGTAGTACTACAGTAGCAAAAGACCTTGTTAACAAATTGACAGTTGAGAGTGTTGGCTTTACTTTACTACTAGACAACCCATCATTACCAATTCATCATTAATAAAGGTATGTGGGGGTGTGGCATTATGTAGCGCCTAGATCCTGATCTTGGATCAGTTTAGCATTTTCTCCTATAGGATTGGAGGGGAAGCTGATCTTGGATCTGTATCTAGGGAAAACCTCACCCTGGAGCATACCGTATGTGTGCAGGTGACCGACCACTCAACCTACCTTATGAGGTCCTGACCGTGCAGGTGCAGAGGGTGCTGCTGGTAGTGACCAAACACCTCAAACACGATGGGCTTGGTTTTGATGTACTCAATGAACGACTCAGTCACCTCCACTGAAATCTACACAACAGGAGGGAATGGGAAAATGAGTCAGCTTTGGGTCATGTTTCTATACCTTTGTGTTTGTGTGGCGTGAGCGTGCGTTGTGCATATGCACTCACATTCTGGACGTGATAGAAGCCCAGAGGAGTTCCTTTCCCACTGTTCTTCAGAGGCTCTGTGGAGAAGGCTTCGTCGTGACGATGGAGGAAACTGAGGAGCCAACAGATGATGCTTGATTATTACAAATAATAATACTGTACATAAGTAAACTGTTACTAAAAGGTCTATACAAATGAAAGCCAACAGGTATGATTCATGATGCTGTTGTTATGACTTGTGTTTAACACCCTACCCTTATAAGGTCTTATTACCATCCTCTCATAATAACAGCCATTTGGAATTTGTTACATATCACATAAGCCTTATATCATATTAAGACATAAGACATCATAAAGGCTCATACATGCTTATAACGAGTATTAAACCATTATACCTGTCGACCTTAAGTGTCATCAGTACTTCTGTTCCACACACACACCAAAAGTTTTGGGTCACTTACAAATGTCCTTGTTTTTGAAAGAAAAGCACATTTTGAGTCCATTACAATTACATCAAATTGATCAGAAATACAGTGGAGACATTGTTAATGTTGTAAATTACTATTGTAGCTGGAATCAGCTGATTTTATGGAATATCTACAGTTGAAGCCAGAAGTTTACATACACCTTACCCAAATACTTTCAAACTCAAGTTTCACAATTCCTGACATTCAATCCTAGTAAAAATTCCATGTCTTAGGTCAGTTAGGATCACCACTTATTTTAAGAATGTTGAATGTCAGAATAATAGTAGAGAGCATGATTTATTTCAGCTTTTATTTATTTCATCACATTCCCAGTGGGTCAGAAGTTTACATACACTCATTTAATATTTGTTAGCATTGCCTTTAAATTGTTTAACTTTGGTCAAACGTTTCAGGTAGCCTTCCACAAGCTTCCCACAATAAGTTCGGTGAATTTTGTCCCATTCCTCATGACAGAGCTGGTGTAACTGAGTCAGGTTTGTAGGCCTCCTTGCTCGCACGTCCTTTTTCAGGTCTGCCCACACATTTTCTATAGGATTGAGGTCAGGGCTTTGTGATGTCCACTCCAATACCTTGACTTTGTTGTCCTTAAGCCATTTTGCCATAACTTTGGAAGTATGCTTGGGGTCATTGTCCATTTGGAAGACCCATTTGCGACCAAGCTTGAGATGTTGCTTCAATATATAAACATAATTTTCCATCCTCATGATGCCATCTATTTTTTTTAAAAGTGCCCCAGTCCCTCCTGCAGGAAAGCACCCCACAACATGATGCTGCCACCCCCGTGCTTCACGGTTGGGATGGTGTTCTTCGGCTTGCAAGCGTCCCCCCTTTTCCTCCAAACATAACAATGGTCATTATTGCCAAACAGTTCTATTTTTATTTCCTCAGACCAGAGGACATGTCTGCAAAAAGTACGATCTTTGTCCCCATGTGCAGTTGCAAACCGAAGTCTGGCTTTTTATGGCGGTTTTGGAGCAGTGGCTTCTTCCTTGCTGAGCAGCCTTTAAGGTTATGTCAATATAGGACATCGTTTTACTGAGGATATAGATACTTTTGTACCTGTTTTCCTCCAGCATCTTCACAAGGTCCTTCGAGTTGTTCTGGGATTGATTTTCACTTTTCACACCAAAGTACGTTAATCTCTAGGAGACAGAACGCAGTATGACGGCAGCGTGGTCCCGTGGTGTTTATACTTGCATACCATTGTTTGTACAGATGAACGTGGTACCTTCAGGCGTTTGGAAATTGCTCCCAAGGATGACCCAGACTTGTGGAGGTCTACATTTTCTGAAGTCTTGGCTGATCACTTTTGATTTCCCCATGATGTCAAGCAAAGAGGCACTGAGTTTGAAGGTAGGCCTTGAAATACATCCACAGGTACACCTCCAATTGACTCAGACTTGACAGTCTGTTGTCCTCAGAAATTAAGGCTATTCCATTCGAGAAATTTCGAAGAAACTTAAGATCTTGTACAACGCTGTGTACTACTTCCTTCACAGAACAGCGCTCTTCAACAGTGAAGAGGCAACTCCGGGATGCTGGCCTTCTAGGCAGAGTTCCTCTGTCCAGTGTCAGTGTACTTTTGCCCATCTTAATCTTTTCTTTTTATTGGCCAGTCGGAGATGTTTTTTTCTTTGCAACTCTTGCCTAGAAGGCCAGCATCCCGGAGTTGCCTCTTCACTGTTGACGTTGAGACTGGTGTTTTGTGGGTACTATTTAATGAAGCTGCCAGTTGAGGACTTGTGAGGCGTCTGTGTTCCTCAAACTAGACACTTCCTCAAACTAGACACTAATGTACTTGTCCTCTTGCTCAGTTGTGCACCGGGGTCTCCCAGTCCTCTTTCTATTCTGGTTAGAGCCAGTTTGCGCTGTTCTGTGAAGGGAATATTTTTGATTTCTCAGAACAAGAATAGACTGATGAGTTTCAGAAGAAAGTTCTTTGTTTCTGGACATTTTGAGCCTGTAATTGAACCCAAATGCTGATGCTCCAGATACTCAACTAGTCTAAAGAAGTCCAGTTGTATTGCTTCCTTAATCAGAACAACAGTTTTCAGCTGTGATAACATTTTTGCAAAAGGGTTTACTAATGATCAATTAGCCTTTTAAAATGATAAACTTGGATTAGCTAACACAACGGAACACAGGAGTGATGGTTGCTGATAATGGGCCTCTGTACGCCTATGTAGATATTCCATAAAAAAATCTGCCGTTTCCAGCTGCAATAGTCATTTACAACATTAACAATGTCTATACTGTATTCCTGATCAATTTGATGTTATTTTAAATGGACAAACAAGGACATTTCTAAGTGGCCCCAAAAACGGTTACACACACACACACACACACACACACACACACACACACACTTTGACAACAGCCCTGATCCTAGATCAGTATGGCAGCGGTGTGCGTGTGCTCCGTAGCCTGAGGTTGATCTGAGGACAGATCTGATGACAGCCGATCAACTCACTTGAACTGGCAGAAGATGTCCGCATACTCTGGGAGAATGCCGCTGGCTTGGAGCACGGTCACACGGAAGGTAAAGATACTGCCCACCTCCAGTTGGCCGGCCAGTCCTTCTTCTCGACTAAGCTTAGGGTCAACCAAGTTCCCCTGAACCAGCTTCAGGTCTGTCACAAAACACCCACAGCAAAGGGTTAGAACATGCTGCGGACAGGTACATACCAGGATGAACACAATGCAAAATATTGTGTGTTATCCTCAATTTTCATACATTTACTTTTCCCCCAATTTCATTATATCCAATTGGTAGTTACAGTCTTGTCCCATCGCTGCAAATCCCCTATGGACTCGGGAGAGGTGAAGATCGAGAGCCATGCTTCTTGACACACTGCTTGCTTAACCTGTAAGCCATCCGCACCAATCTGTCGGAGGAAACGCCGTCCAACTGGAGTCGCTAGAACGCGATGGGACAAGGACATCCCGGCCGGCCAAACACTCCCCTAACCCATACGACGCTGGGCCAATTGTGTGCCGCCTCATGGGTCTCCCGATCACGGCCTACTGTGACACAGCCTGGGATCGAACCAGGGGCTGTAGTGACGCCTCAAGCACTGCGATGCAGTGCCTTAAACCGCAGTACCACTAGGGAGGCCAGGATTTTAGTGTTTTATTGATAGAGACAGGTATAACGGGAAGGGGGATGTGGGTAGATGCAGAGGTGAGAAGGCTGGTAGGGCCGGGATTCTATTCAACGCAGGCAGGGGGACCATACATGTGCCAGAGACAGTGGCTTTAACTGCTAGACCAACTCTCTCTACTTCCCTCCATATTTTTCCCTCTCCCTCTCCTCCTTCCCTCTTTACTTACAGTTCAAAAGCTCAATAAAGTGCACAATGAAAGGAAGGTTTATGGTCAAAGTTTATTATGTTTTTCTATCAAATGGCTTATGTGGACTATTGTAAATTCCTTCAAAGGGAAACTAGATATGACTGCACCAACCAGATGTCACTTTACACCCAGAGTTTCACATTAGCCAAAAACATATTTTTTATTTAACTAGGCAAGTCAGTTAAGAACACATTTTTACTTACAATGACAGCCTAGGAACAGTGGGTTAACTGCCATGTTCAGGGGCAGAAAGACAGATTTTTAGCTAGTCAGCTCAGGTATTCGATCTAGCAACCTTGCGGTTACTGGCCCAATGCTCTAACCACTAGGCTACCTGCTGCCTCGTGAACTTTAGTAATTTAAATCTATTTTATTTTTATGACTGAAGGCCATTTCCAACTCTTGTATCAATCTATTTCAATTCATCCTCCACCTTCAATAAGAATATCTGCCACCAGCGTTTCCCCCATCATTGTAGAGGCGGGACGCCATCCACACTCCCCCGCCTACAAACATTTGGTTGAAAATGTTGGTTTAAGAGGCCCTGGGTGCCTTTGCAGAGCCCTACCTGGAAAATAATTTAGGGACAACACTGTCTGCCACTATTAATTCCCACTCAATTCAAGCCATTGGCCGGCGAGATGTAGGCTTAATACGAATGAGAGGAGAGGGTCTTGGAGCTGCGCCGGTCTCTCCTTCCTTACCCATGTCATTGATTCTGTTCTGCTCCTCTGAGGGGGTGATGATCTCTGAACTCTGACCCTGGCCCTCCACGAAGCGCAGCTCCTCCAGAGACAGGCCAGAGCAGGTCATGACTGTGGAAGGAAAGTCATTCTGATGGGAGGGAGGGAGGGAGGGAGGGAGAGAGAGAAAGACAGAGGGAGTGAGATATTAGCATATAGCTGCTTTGATAGTGAACATTTGAAGAAAAAAAAAAACACTGAGAAAATGTTGCTGATTAAAAGACATGTTTATTGGGAGGTGTATGGAATGTAGATTAAGATTAAGATTAAGCCTAGTCCTAGACTAAAAAGCACTTTCAATGGAGAATCCCCATTGAACAGGACTAGGCTCAATCTGTGCTCGGGATCGGCTATAACATAAACATAAAACAAAAACAAAAAGAGTTTGTCTGACGTGGCCTTACCTTTTTGAAGTACTCGTCGTCAAAGGATATCTTGGCAGTTCCCGACTGTCTCACTCCTGACCCGTAGTCTGGAGCCTCCTCGTCAGCTACAAAGACACGTTTTACAAGTCATTGTCATCGCGTTCGTCAGCCCCAGTTATTAACGTGGTGTGTTGACAAGAGCAGACTCGTCTCTTCAAAGAGCACAAAGCAGTCGACTCTGGGAATTCTCTCTCAGGTCACAAGAAAACCGAGGGCCTTTCAACATTTCTTCCAGTCATTCTGATTCATTGTAGAGTTACATCTGGTATTTTCTTGTATAAAATTGTTTTGTTGTGGTTTTAGTGAATGTGGTCTGTGATTAGGGTGCCTTGTCGCATTCTGTACACACATTGTTACATTCTACCTGGATACATACTCAAGAAGCAGGATTGGACAATTATGTGACAGTATATAACATACTAATTGAATTCACAATGAGTCTCAGAGTAGGAGTGCTGATCTAGGATAAGTTTGCCATTTAGATAATGGACAGGGGGACCTCTAGATCAGCACTCCTCTGAGACGCTTTGTGAATACAGGCCCAGGTATGAATCTTGTCAAAGAGGGTGTGTGTAGAGAGAAATGGAGAGAGATGGAGCAGTACGTACCAGCGATGGCTTGGACACCGACACGCAGGAAACCACGCACATCGCCCTTCTCCGTCACTATGGCGACACGATGGACCAGGGGCACGGGGTAGAGCAGGTTGCTCAGGTACACAAAGGCTCTATGGGGGAAGGAGGGGGGAGAGAGGTGAGGATCTGACCCTACAAGCCCCTATTGGGGTCTGCTTTTGCCTCACAAGGCTTGGTCAAATGAATTTATATTTGTCAATAAAAAAGGTGACGCGGATATTTCATTACTTTCTTAATTTGAATGCGGTAACATTTAGTTAAAGGGTTCATAAGAAGTTCATAGCACATAACATACTGCATCAGTAAACCGTATAATGCTTATGAGTGCTGTATCTATGGGTTTAAAATATACAATGTTATGGAGTCCTTATGTAGGTAGCTCTTCAAGTGTCTTTTAGAGGCATTCCTAACATCCACTGGTCAAGAAACGAAACTAAGTGAACATTTTACTGAAGCGGAAGTTAGGGTTGAACCCTTAATGAATTAATAGGTATTTAAATGAATTTGACCATGACTCAATGACAGTACAGAAGGCCCTAAAGAAGTTAAGCTTGAGCCATCTGCGTCATGACAATACATCCTAGTCACATGGAAGGGGTATAATATGAGATCTAATGAGCCAATAGCCAATCACTATGACTCAATTGACATTTGTGCAAAGGCGAGAGGCACACTTTTAGTTACAATCATCAGATGATCACTGAAGTGATTGAGGTCATGTTCCAAATGGCACCCTATTTACTACATAGGGCTCTGGTCACAAGTAGTGCACTATGGGACCTTGTCAAAAGTAGGGCATTGTATAGGGAAAAGGGGTGCCATTTGGGATGTGACCTTATGGTAAACTCAGAAATGCATTCTTTCACAAATTAAGAGATATTTCAGAATAGACAAACAAAAATAGACAAACTGCTAAAATGACAGACAACTGATATTGCAGCAAAAATAAAAACACTCTTTCAGCCATGTTGTTGAATGGTAAAACAGCAATACTAGCTAAATTGAAATGCAGCAGTCAGAGCCGACTCGCTTGTTATGTCGACGGGCTTTAGTCACACATTGACGTGTTGTTGCTTTGTGGGGGTTGATTTGCAGCGCCCCCGTTGCCCTAACTCTCCCCCTCCCTGTGCAGGAGAACTCAATGCTGAGGCGAAGGAGAGAGGAGAAATATAGCTCAAATATCTTTAGTCATGATGACGCAGGTAGGGCTGTTAACAGGACAGACTGGCTGGGCCTGCATCGATCTGCCGTCTGACTCCGAGTCTGAATCCCAAATGGCACTCTGTTGCCTACATAGCGCACTAATTTTGATCCCTATGGGCACTGGTCAAAAGTAGTGCACTATATAGAGAACAGGGTGCCATTTGGGATGCAGACAGACTAGATGCGGTGGCTATAACATCTGAAATACAAACTGAGTTTATTCAGATGTACTATAAATACATATGTGTAGTATTTTTTTTTTTTACCACTAAGGTTATTTACTTGGTATCACTAATGTGAATTTCAAATCAGTATCACCTCCACTCCTACAATTATTAACGTCATCATTGTTATTATATGGATAATTGATATCATTGCCATTGTATCACACATACAGTACCAGTCAGAAGTTTGGACACACCTACTCATTGAAGGGTTTTTCTTTCTTTTTTCTTACTATTTTCTACATTGTAGAATAATAGTGAAGACATCAAAACAATGTCTTCACTATTATTCTACAATGTATTAAATAGTAAAGAATAAAGAAAACCCTTCAATGAGTAGGTGTGTCCAAACTTCTGACTGGTACTGTATGCTGTTAACAAATATGACTACGGACATTGAAAAGAAAGCAAAGCAAAATACAATTCAAATAAAAAATAATAAAATAAGGTAATGAAAAATAAACACCAAAACAAATAGACAATGAATTAACCACTACAGATACCACAAAAACAGATGAGTTGTAGGGTGAAGTCGCCCCTACTGTATACTGGGTCAGTTTAGCATTTTCTCCGCTAATGAGGATTGGGGGAGGGAAAGCTAATCCTAGATCTGTACATAGTGGAAACTTCACCCGGGAGCAGAAAATGGTGGCATCTGGAGCGGAGCGGTATTAAGCCATAGAAATAGAATGTCATAGAATGACATTCTATATCTACAGATGAAACACGCCTGGAGGATGACGGTGCTGGCTCTATTCTAATTCTAGAATATTCTACTCTGCCTGCCTTGATTCTAAATGAGGCCTTTACAAATAAGACACTGCTCCATAGCAGTGTGACACATTATGCTTCTTTTCAGTCTACCATCTTGCAGAATGCAATACATAGAAAAGGGTTAGGTCCCAAATGGCACCCTATTCCCTACACACTACTTTTAAAAAAATCAGCAATAAAGACAGTAGTGCACTTTATAGGGAAAAGAATGCCATTTGGGATGCAACTGAGGAGACATGTCTCAGATATCCTTGCATCATTGACACTGAGGGGATGTTAGAGACTCACAGTATGAATAAGTGATAACTTGTTTCTATGCTTTATAGGTTGTGTCAGACAAACCTCCATGGCCTGAATTTTTTTTTAACCTCACAAACACTTAGTTCAGAGCACTCAATTCAATGAATGAGACATTTGAAAAAACCCAACAGTTTGAGGTGTAAGTGGACTACTCAGCACACAAGATAATTTTGATGGGTGGGAATACGTTTCAATTATATCATCAGCCCTATAATCGTATATGGGAGCCAAATAATGAAAAGACGCCTTTAGTACCTCCAAAGCTACTCTTCACAGCGCTAACTATCACACACCCCCCTTATGGGGAATCAATGCATGACTAAGTGAAAACTCTACTTATAGTGAGCTCCAAAAGTATTGGGACAGTGACACATTTGTGGTTTTGGCTCTGTACACCAGTACTTTGGATTGGAAATGATACAATGACGTTAAAGTGCATACTGTCAGATTTAATTTGAGGTTGAACCGTTTAGAAATTACAGAACTTTTGGTACATAGTCACCCCATTTTAGGGGACCAAAATTATTGGGACTTATTCACTTATATTTGTATCAAAGTAGTAAAAAGTTAAGTATTTGATCCCATATTCATAGCACGCAATGACTACATCAAGCTTGTGACTCCAAATGTGTTGGATGCATTTGCTGTTTGTTTTGGTTGTGTTCCAGATTATTTTGTGCCCAATAGAAATTAATGGTAAATAATGTACTGTGCCATTTGAGTCAGTTTTATGATAAATAAGAATGTAGTATGTGCCATGAACCCTTCTACATTAATGTGGATGTTACCATGACTACGGATAATACTGAATGAATAGTGAATAATGATGAGTAATAAATGTACAGATGCACAAATATTATAACCCCAAGACATGCAAACCTCTCAATAACGGAAGGTTAGCATTTTGGGGGGAGTAGGATATTTGTGCGTCTGTAAGTCATTGTATCACTTCAAATCCAAAGTGCTGGAGTACAGAGCCAAAACAAACAAAATATGTACTGTTCCAATACTTGGAGCTCACTGTATGTGGACTAAGGGAACATTGAATTTAAGTTTAAGTTAGCATTTGCCCCTGAGTGAAATGAGCCAGCACTCTTCTCCCCCACCCCCTCTTCCAGAGCCTGTGTAAATGTCACATGTGACACAGTCACAAAATGACTGACATGGTGGTTCAGATCATCATCATGGGTGGTCACCAACCTTCCCACCAGTATGAACCAGGGGGAGCGGTCGTAGAAGGGATCCTGGCCGTCGCTGAAGATATCCGAGCCCTCCTCGGTGCCAGCGTCTGAGCTGGTGTCGTCAACGAACGCCTCGTCATCCAAGTAGTCCGACATCTCGCTCTGTCGCTCGTCCGCCAGCTCTGTGATGTCTGAGTCGGCCGTGGAGAAGGTGGGTGAGGGCGTGCGGTCGGCCAGCCGCTGCTCGTTGACGCAGCCATGGAAGATGGGGGAGCTAAGGGGGAGGGAAGGGTACAAGGGGAGGGCCGGGAGGGTGATGGGATGCAGGGAGGCAAGCAGCCAAGTGAAGTTAACAATGGAGAGAGTTATAGTTTGGCTTGAGTAGATTGTACTGTAATGTGAAAGACTGACTTGAAGGTTAAAGTCTGTCATGGTGCACAGTTGGAGAGGGATACACTGGTCTCATTTGGTAGAGCACGTCGCTAGCAACGCCAGGGTTGTGGGTTTGAGACCAGTACTAAAAAGTTACATTTATTCAGTCACTACTGTAATTTGCTCTGGATCAGAGCGTCTGCTAAATTGCTAAAATGTATATTGTTGACACTGTCCATATTGATAAAGTTATGTTAACAAGAGAAACAGAATTTGAATTATAAGAACAAAAGCTTACTTACATTTGTTAGTAGTCTAGTGTTAACTTTACGACTAGTACTAGTCTTATTTAACTAAAACACTACATCACAGGAAACAAACAGAATTGTTACAACAATTGTTTTTGTACAAAAACACAAGGCGTAGACATAGTGGTTAGTAACAAAACAAGGACATACTGTATACATGAAATGACATTGATAAAATTAAAGAAAAATAAATAAATCACCAAATTAAATTAACAAATGAAAAGTGAAATGTTGTAAAGGGTCCAAAAAACAAAAAAAAACATCATAAGGGCACAGAATGTACGCTATCAACATAAAACATAAATGAAAACGTGCTTATTGAAAGATGTGAAATAATGAAAACATGAGGCTATAAGGACAGAAAATGAAACAATCCAACAGCACAGACATAAAAATGAATAATGGAATCGCGGAAGTGTAAATGGATTCCATTTCATGAATGATTCATGAAAGCTCCTCAAAACAGCTGAGGGTATCCGTCCACATAACAAAACCAACCGCTTTGCTTTTCAACTCCATAAAGCAACTCTTTTACATCTACCCAACCAAAGACAGCAGAAGTGACAAATAGAAGTCTGACAAGAAAAATTGAACAAAGGAATTGTTTTAGCCAGTGTTGTGTCGTACGTACCTCCCCACCAATTTGAACCAATGAAAGCGGTCATAGAAGGGGTCATTTCCAGTCAAAGCCCCCTCGTTGTCGTCCTGATTGGAGGAAGCCATTTCCCCGGCGCGGTCGTACATCTCTCTCATCTGGTCCAGCCTCTGCCTGCAAATCACATCAGAGTTCCACTTAGACCACAGTTTCGCTTCATTCCACCGATACCGTTTTCCCATCACCCTATTGTGCCGACCTATTTTCTCTCCACCTTTTCCTTTCCAGCACTGTCCACACCAGCAACTATGGTATACGAATGTGAAACCAGGCCAACGCGGTAAAGCTGGCCTCAGTTCTGCTTAGCCAAGCAGTGTGAACAGTTCATTATTATTCTAACTTTTTAACCGTTATTTTGTCAGCGAGTCATGTTAAGACCAAGGTCTCTTTCACCCAGACATCTAATAAATATGGACTTAGGTTACATCAGAGGGCCAAACAACCTTCTGGTAGAGAATGCAGTCGTGTACTAAACTAGTCGCCCGTAATAAAACGAAGAGCGCTATGGTAATATGCATCGAACGGCTTTAATGAAGTGGCAGCTGCATTCATATATAGAAAATGTCGCCACAGTCTCAGCTTTCTTCTATAGAAGGCCATTTTAAATTCTCAGCTTCTTTATTTTAGATTTTAACCCCTTTTTCTCCCCAATTTCGTGATATCCAATTAGTATTTAGTCTTGTCCCATCGCTGCAAAGGTCGAGAGGCAAAGGTCGAGAGCCATGCGTCCTCCGAAACACGACCCTGCCAAGCCGCACAGCTTCTTGACACTGCTCGCTTAACCCAGAAGCCAGCTGCACCAATGTGTCAGGGGAAAAAAAACATACAACTGGCGACCGTGTCAGAGTGCATGCGCCCGGCACGCCACAGGAGTTGCTAGAGCGCGAAGGGTCAAGGACATCCCGGCCGGCCAAACCCTCCCCGAATGACACTGGGCGCCGCCTCATGGGTCTCCCGGTTGTGGCCGGCTGCGTCACAGCCCAGGATCGAACCTGGGTCTGTTGTGACGCCTCAAGCACTGCGATACAGTGCCTTCGACTACTGCACCACTCGGGAGGCAATTCTCAGCTTCAAAACTAACTCATCAATATGCTTTTTAAAAGACAGCTTTTTGTCTATCCAGATGATCAGATATTTGTAGGTCAGGACACGATCAATGTGGGCACCATCCAAAGTACATATGCTTAAAGTTATTTGTATGTGCTCTATTGTGTCCTGCTCTATTGTGTGCTGATTGTCAGACAGATTTTTTACCAATGGACTACCTTTGAATTAGTAGAGTGATCCACAGTATCGAAGGCCTTTGACAGGTTAATGAAAAGGGCAGCACAATGTTGCCTTACAATTTACTACATCATTTATAACAAGTGAGCAGCAGAGACGCTGTGACCTGGTCTAAAATTTGACTGATACATTTCAAAGACCTTAGCTGAGATTTAATCAAGGATTCTAACATTTTAGCTCGGCAAGAACGTTTTGTAATAGTGCAATAGTTATTTAGGTCACAAAGAGTCACCACCTTTGTGAAGGGGTAGTACATGGGCCACCTTGGGGATAGTACCAGATATAATCGTCAGGTAAAAAAAATATGGGTTAATGATTCTGCAATCAAAAATGGAGGCAAACGTTTTAGAGCTAACTCAACTCAGGGCCTTGAATACAGGAGACCCTAAATAAGTGCATAACAAGTTGTGTACAAACCTGAGGAGAACATTTTAAAACGTTTATATTCTTATTTAAACGGGGATTCATTTTTTGCAGTTTGGTATCTCTAATACATACTATGGGACAACGATCTCTGACAAATGCAAAGACTAATTTCATTTGCAAAAACATTATGGGGGTTATTTTCACATTTATAATCGTGGGTTTTGAGATCAATTGAGTCAGGTTAAAATCAATGCACATACACTTTAGTTTATCAGATACAGCACCAATATAACTGGAGTGCTGATCTAGGATCACTTTTGCGTTTTAGATACCAATGAATAGTATATGGACAGGTGTGACTTGATCCTAGATCAGCGAGCGTTGTAAATATAGGCCCTGTACCCTTTATCATACACCTCCCTTAAGAATGCAAAGAGGGATGGCATCACGGATATCATAAATGAGAATGAAAATCAAGGTAAGTTGTGGCAATATCATATGAATCCAAATCAACTCAATGCAGGAAGTGAATTGAAACCTGTGTAATTGATCATCTTAACATCCAAAGTAATGGGCAATTTCCAGTTTTTAAACTGAATTTCAACCCCCTTTGCTAAAATGACTGTAGCTGACCCGGGATTGACCCCAGAATCAACTCATTTACTACTTTAGGAGACCAGGGTTGTTTGTGTTCATTAGGGACTAAATGGAAGAAAATGGAGGGACTACCTGGAATTGCCCAATAAGAAACACTAATTTTAATTTTCTGTTGCAAAACGATTTTGCTACAGTGTGCCCTAATGAACATGACCCAGGGTCTTACTTGAGCTTCTCCAGGGACCAGTAGTGCGTGGCGCCATTCTTCAGGTCCTGTATCTCAACAGCCACCACGGTGCGGGGGAACGGGCGTGAGTCGCGCTCCTTCTCCAGCTCGGGGGGCGAAAGCTCCGGGGGAAGTGGTGAGTACAGGGTGTCCGTCAGCAATACAAACTGGAACTGCACCTGAAAGATGGGGGAGGTGGAGAAGGAGAGGTCAAAAAGGAAGGCGGGGGTGGAGTTCTGCCTGAGGTAATATATTCAAGAGAGTAGAAGCTTGTGATAAATAAAGAGCAGTAGGAAACCCTTAACCCTTTTTTGGTTACTACATTATTCTATGTGTTATTTCATTGTTTTGATGTCTTCACTATTATTCTACAATGTAGAAAACCCCCTGAATGAGTAGGTGTGTCCAAACTTGACTGGTACTGTAAATATGACATTGACTTGAATTGGGATTCCCATTCTAGTAATTCTATTTCTCTGGTGTACATTGACATTGTGCTCAGCGGATCAGCACTCATCTACCACTTTCACCTATCCTGCGTTTTCACATAAATGCAGAGGACATAGAGAGGAGACAGGGAGAGGAAGCTACTTAAAACTATTGCTATGCAGCCATTGACTCAGCTATTTTGAAACTAGGTGTGTATGCGAACATCTCCCAACACCAATGGACATGCGTTTCAGGAACCGGCCCAAATTTGATAGAATTTTGTTAAGAATATAATCATATTTCTCAATATTCAATATTATTATTATTAAGAGTTTAAATTAGGTTTTTAAACTGAATTGGAGTGTATACTGTGACAATAGTTACCTTCTTCTTTAGTTCGACACTGATGGCGTTGGCCTCCTTCAGGTAGACCGCATTGCCCCACAGCTGGTCGCGGAGCGAGGTGAACTGATGGTACCGCCATTTTCTGAAGGCCCACTGCGCTAGCTCAAACTCATGCTGTGTCCAGGGCACTGCAGGGATAGGGGACATTGTCAAAGAGTGGCAAATATATTCAACTCCACACAAGAGACACACAGAGAGACACACAGAGACATGCACACACACAGACAGACACACACAACTCTAAGTGCACACGCACACACACACACATTAAGTATTGTTCATGGGTTCAATGTTGGGGGGTTGTTTTGGACACTAGTAAATGTATGTGGTTGTGCTGGTTAGGAAGACTGGAATGTTTCATCATTAGTCATAAGACTGTTTTACTTGGAGTTCAGTTACCTTGATCAAGCTTTTCTGATGAGTGGGTGATTTCTATGGGCAGTCAACATGACAACACACATTTTTCTCATGAAAAGAACACACACAGGTGCAGTACAGGGCCACATTAAAAAAGTTCAATTTAACTAATTGAAATGGCTTTTTGGGCCTGTATTCATGAAGCATCTCAGAGTTCAAATGAACAAGATCACATGGACAGGAGACCACTTCCAAGATCAGCACTCCTACTCTGAGATGCTTGATGAATATGGTCCCTGGTTCATGAACAGTAGCGAAATTATATTCCTTGTTCTATTCCATGATTGAAAGAAGAACGCACCCTCCTCTTCCTCCTCTTCATCTTCCTCTTCATCGGGCGTCTCCACAGCCAGTGAACAGGTCTCCACCTGTTTCTGAAGTTCCTGCAACTTGCTCTCATAGACCTGCACAGCACGGCAGAGAGGAGAGAACGGACACCGCCCGTCAGCCAATGGACAGACAGGACGGGAGGACAGAAGGTGGGCCAAACCCCCACCACCATCATTAACACCACCACCACAACCATGACAGAGCTAGCATGTCTTGCGGGGATCAATATAGATGGTTGCCTGATTCACCCTATAGAACCAAACAAACTATGCTGGCTCAGATGTTTCCTTTTCGCATGATATTTTCCAGCAACTATGGTTGATACCTAACCAGGCCAGCTCGGTCCTAGTCTGCTTGGTTTAGCCCTTTGTGTGAACCAGGCTAATGGGGAAAAGGGATGAGAGGGGTAAGCTTGGGAGTCACACACACCGTCGATTTTCATGAGATACATTTCATCTTCATAACCATTTCACTGTCTAACCTAGCAACTGTAATGGTAACACAAAGTGACAATTAAAAGAACATTAATTTTGCACTCAAACTGATTCATTCAAGTATCTAAGAGGTTGGTAGTTTGGAGAGGTTGGTTGAAACGGAGTCTAGTGTCATCCAATGAGGGGTGTCATTCATGCAGGAGACAGTTGTCCCGATGACATCATGCTTTTTGTTCAGTGTCTTCTGGGGAACAATGTCGCCTTTCATGTCACACACACACACCCTCTGCACTACCCACCAATAGGCAGAAACAGACTCAATGTTGGATGTTATACTGTAATGAAAGTAATGAAAACATGAAGACCAAACTCTTTGGTCCTTTAAAAACCTGCTCTACGTAATATTTTGCGTGCTACAGCATGGAAAATAAATGTAAGTGTCTCTGGATGAAAACAAATGTGTTTGTTTCCAACATTAAGGCAGAGTTAAATGTTTTGTTTCCTTGATACTAGGAAGATGTATGTATGTATGTATGTATGTATGTATGTATGTATGTATGTATGTATGTATGTATGTATGTATGTATGTATGTATGTATGTATGTATGTACGTACATACATACATACATACAGTCAAAGTTTGGGGTTACTTAGAAATGTCCTTGTTTTCGAAAGAAAGCAAATTTTTTGTCCATCGAAAAACATGAAATTGATCAGAAATACAGTGTAGACATTGTTAATGTTGTAAATGACTTGGGACGGCTGATTTTTTATGGAATATCTACATAGGCGTACAGAGGCCCATTATCAGCAACCATCACTCCTGTGTTCCAATGGCACATTGTGTTAGCTAATCCAAGTTTATCATTTTAAAAGGCTAATTGATCATTAGAAAACCCTTTTGCAATTATGTTATGAAAACTGTTGTTGTGATTAAGGAAGCAATACAACTGGACTTCTTTAGACTAGTTGAGTATCTGGAGCATCAGCATTTGTGTGTTCGATAACAGGCTTAAAATGGCCAGAAACAAAGCACTTTCTTATGAAACTCGTCAGTCTATTCTTGTTATGAGAAATGAAGGCTATTCCATGTGAGAAATTGCCAAGAAACTGAAGATCTGGTACAATGCTGTGTACTACTCCCTTCACAGAACAGCGCAAACTGGCTCTAACCAGAATAGAAAGAGGAGTGGGAGGCCCCGGTGCACAACTGAGCAAGAGGACAAGTACATTAGAGAGTCTAGTTTGAGAAACAGACGCCTCACAAGTCCTCAACTGGAAGCTTCATTAAATAGTACCCGCAAAACACCAGTCTCAACGTCAACAGTGAAGAGGCGACTCCGGGATGCTGGCCTTCTAGGCAGAGTTCCTCTGTCCAGTGTCGTTGTACTTTTGCCCATCTTATTCTTTTCTTTTTATTGCCCAGTCTGAGATATGTTTTTTTCTTTGCAACTCTTGCCTTGAAGGCCAGCATCCCAGAGTCGCCTCTTCACTGTTGACAAGGAGACTGGTGTTTTTCGGGTACTATTTAATGAAGCTGGCAGTTGAGGACTTGTGAGGCGTCTGTACACACACACACACACACACACACACACACACACACACTACCAGTCAAAAGTTTGGACACACCTACTCATTCAAGGGTTTTAATGAAATGTTTTACTATTTTCTACATTGTAGAATAATAGAAGACATTAAAACTATGAAATAACACATGGAATCATGGAGTAACTATAAAAAGTGTTGTACAAATCCAAATATATTTTATGCATTTGAGATTCTTCAAAGTAGCTACCCTTTGCCTTGATGACAGCTTTGCACACTCTTTGCATTCTCTCAACCAGCTTCATGAGGTAGACACCTGGAATGAATTTCAATTAGCAGGTGTGCCTAGTTAAAAGTTCATTTGTGGAATTTCTTCCTTCTTAATGCATTTGAGCCAATTTGTTGTGTTGTGACAAAATATGGAGGGTATACAGAAGATAGCCCTATTTGGTAAAATACCAAGTTCATTGTATGGCAAGAACAGCTCAAATAAGCAAAGAGAAATGACAGTCCATTACTTTAAGACATGAAAGTCAGTCAATCTGGAAAATGTCAAGAACTTTTAAAGTTTCTTCATGTGCAGTCGCAAAAACCATCAAGCACTATGATGAAACTGGCTCTCATGAGGACCGCCACAGGAAAGGAAGACCCAGAGTTACCGCTGCTGCAGTTCATTTGAGTTACGAGCTTCTGAAATTTCAGCCCAAATAAATGCTTTGCAGAGTTCAAGTAACCGATAGAAATACTTTATTTGGTCTGATGAGTCCAAATTTGAGATTTTTGGTTCCAACCTTCATGTCTTTGTGAGACACAGTAGGTGAACGGATGCTTGTGTGGTTCCCAACGTGAAGCATGGAGGAGGTGGTGTGATGGTGTGGGGGTGCATTCTGCAGCAATACGCCATTCCATCTGGTTTGCGCTTAGTGGGACTATCATCTGTTTTCCAAGAGGACAATGACCCAACACACCTCCAGGCATTGTAAGGGCTATTTCTATAGAAGGGGAGAGATGGAGTGCTGGATCAGATGACCTGGCCTCCACAAACTCCCAACCTCAACCAAATAGAGGTGGTTTTGGATGAGTTGGACCGCAGTGTGAAGGAAAAGCAGCCAACAATTGCTCAGCATATTTGGAAACTCCTTCAAGACTTTTGGAAAAGCATTCCAGGTGAGGCTGGTTGAGAGAATGCCTAGTGTGCAAAGCTGTCATTCAGGCAAAGGTTGGCTACTTTGAAGAATCTCAGATATATTTTCATTTGTTTAACACTTTTTTTGGTTACTACATGATTCCATATGTCATTTCATAGTTGTAATGTCTTCTCTATTATTCTACAATGTAGAAAATAGTGTGCCCAAACTGGTACTGTATATATTTACCAAAAATGATATATGGGGGATTGGAAATGATGCAGACAATTACATTGATGGAAGCCACATTCTATGCAATATTAAAGCTGAACTACCCCCCAAAAAAATGTATCATGCCAGCCCTACTATACAGGGAATAGGGTGCCATTTGGGTCTCAAAGACTCGCTTTATCCATGTTGAGTCCACCTATACAAAGACAAAAACTGTCTCTCTAATTCAGGTAATAATTTTAAATATAATTGGTAATAAGTATTTCTAAAACGTTTAACAGGAAACTACTCTTATTTGGATGTACTATACCCCCTTCAATCTTATATTGCAGGTATGATATGCTTGGATTTCAAATGAAAAATCAGACTTTTTAAATACACTATCTGTCAAGGTGTTCAGTATGTTAAGATGGAAATGTGGTGATGGTATGTTCAAAGTATATCATCACATAAAAATGAATAAGTGAAAAAGCTACATTTCTCACTTCCGTTAACACCTGGAAAACCACAAGTTAAAGGTGTTTAAAAGCTACATTTCTTAAAGTTTGAAGCAACAATTACTATCCTCAGGTCTAATAGAATTAATGAACTTTCTTAGGGAAAAACGTTTTTGAATATCATTATTTTAGACTGCACCTACTTAGTGTATTTTGTAAAAACAAACCAAAAAGCACTATTTTGTGGTAATAGCAGGGCATGGCTAACACATAGTATTCTAATTATAAAGACAATTTGTAGTCCTTTGTGTGATGTATCATGCTATGTAATTCGAATTCTAAACAAACCACAGTTGCATTTTTTTTAAATCAACCTTCATCAATTCAAGTACTCGACCCTGAACTGTGTATGCCTAAATCATGACTACTCTACTCTTACAGTGCAGTGAGTTAAGATACTGGTTGTTGATTTATTTGGCGTAAACTACATCTTAACAGTAGCCTGTGTGAGTTCTGGGTCAATTAACCATTTCGTTCAAGAAATGGATAACTGTTGTGGACATTCATTTATGAACTACCGAGGTCATTAGATTAATTAATCTAAATGTTTTTCTGATACTCGAAAACACAAACAAGACGGAACATACAGTAGTATACGGTTATATAGAATGTGCTTTATATAACAGTAACCACGTTTCCATCCACAGTTTTTATGCAAGTAAAGTCATACCGTACAAAATTAAAAATCACAACAGCTGTTATGGAAACTGGAAGTTTCGGGAACAATTTTATAAATACCGCCAGATCATGTGTTCGTTCGACATGGTGGGATCTTTTTGTGTCGGTAAAAGGTCATATGTGAGAAATGGCGGTGGAAACGCCTTTATGCGCAAATATTGATATAACAACCCTCATATTTAAGTAAACCTGGTGTCACGTGATGATATTGTGTGTGGTCTTCCCACTACGAATCGGGAAACCATGCAGTTTATTAGGCTACAGATTAAATCAATAATGAACGGCACAGGGTGGTGAAAGTGCAGTTTTCCAATAAATAGATTGTCTTATTCTGGTGAAATGATTATGGATGCTTGTCTATCGTTTGACAAATACTCTCGCTCGTATCCATAATAATCTCGTCATGTAGACTAGCATACCTGGCGACACAGTCTACCCACACTGCGAACTGTAGCTGGAGCGCACTAACCAAAATCAGAGTAGGCACATTTGCTATTTAACTCAACAGTTTGCAACAAAACGATCAGTTGAAAATGCGATGGAAACGTATTGAATTTTTAATCGGCACATGTAAATTTAAGCGAAAAAGTACATTTTGTGGGCACTACTTAAATCACGCACTGATTTGTTTCGGTAACAAGTCCGTTTGGTGGGAAAAAAATAGCATATTTTCTTTATACGGATTTTAAAATATTCACATGAGAATCTGTCGCAAATTGGATGGAAATCTAGCTAGTGTGTGGATGACAACCTCAGGCTGCTTGTTTCCAACAGTAGAACTGTATTCCTCAGCAATTTCAATCCTCTTCATGCTTTGTTTTCATGCCATGATACTTAATATGATACTTAATAGTACGCTGATACGGAGTATCATGAGATCCCTCCCTCAGATCTTATTTAACGTACAGCCAAATGTTCAATATCAATTCACACGAGGCTGCTTGGCCTTTGAGAAATGTTAGATTTTTTTTGGGGGGGGTAAACCAGGAAGATTATTTTAAGTAAACAAGTTGAACACCAAGCAAAGGCCTGCATCTGTAACTGCATTTGTAACATTTTATTTCAGTCATACTTCGAAAATAGATCTCCAGCAACACAAACGTATGTATTATATCCTTGATAAAACCTGTGAACAATGAAGTTCCAATATTTTTTGCAGAAAGTACTAGCCTTTTACGGGACAACAACTTGATACACAGCCATATCGAGGCACTTCATATCATATTCAGATAGACTAACAACACTGACCAGACACTAACATAACATATATTTCAAAAGAACAATATAGCTAGCTGTACATTGTCCATTTCACTGACTACTTTTCCAGCTCTCCAGGTAATATTTTGAGAAGCTGTCAGCACCGGATGCATGTGTTAAATAACATTATTTATTGGAACATTGACTTGAAGGCATGCAAAATAGTCATAGAAGCAAGAGCACTTTTTAAATGTAAAGAAAGCAAACAGTTGAAGAAAATGTCCTATAGATTTTTGCCATTTGGTTTGCGTTACACACAAAGGTAGAGTAAATAGTATTTTGAGAACTTTATATTATTCTGTTATCTACAGTTATCAATAACATACTGTAGCTCAGATAGTTCAATGGATATCACAAATCTCTAAGCATCCTGAATTAATGGTTTTCTTTAAAGAAAGTCATTTAGAGATCGGCGTTGGCCATTGCATTTGGAAATCACAAGGTTCTCTTCAGGGATAGGCAGCGAAGTAAGCTATTAAGGTATAGGAGATAAGAATACTTAAATCACTCAGAAGTGAAGAGTCGACTGACAGCATCAGTGGCAAACTCATGAGGCAATAATTATCTCATTTGAAGTCTGTCAACAGCGTTTACACAGTGTAATTGATAGAGATAAATGCATGGTATCAGATAAATTGTTTCAGGGCGGTGTTCAAATAGCTAAACTAATCCTTAAGAATGAATGTGTGGGGAAACAGAACAAGATGTGTACATATTCCATTCTTTACAGATGGAAATGGCATTCAATGTGTCATGTATTTACAACAGTAGAAAGTGAGACTTACAAACTTACTAGCCCACAATTTATGAAATCACATGTTCGAGTCAAATCCAAATTGGACATGGATGCTTCTCCTGAAATATGCAATATGCAAAGACTTCTATTATTTCTGTTACTCCCAAGTTGAGGGTGAGTCTTTTGAAACCATGGTAACCCTTGGTTGGACATCCTCTCCCTAAGAAGCTGCATTTTCTGGGTCTGAGTCACTGAACCAGAGATAAATAAATGGCAATCTAATACATTACCCAGTATCCACAGGCGCTTTCCCGAATGGCACCCTATTCCTTACATAGTGCACTACTTTTGAACAGACTCCAATGATCAAAAGTAGTGCACTAAGGAGGAAATAGAGTGCCATTTGGGACACAACCAGTTTTAGTATGGTACATAGAACACATCCCATGGGAAAAGCAAGACCCTAGCTTTTAAACTCAATGTGTGGCAGTTGGTCTTAACAGAATGATGTTCCGCTAGATCTCATTAAATCAACATCTACATCTCAAACAATAGAGTACAAAAAAAAACGGTGCTTAAGACAGATCTGTCCATATTCTCTCACTTTTTTGTAATACGATTGAGAGTACAACTTCTTCATGACTTAAGGAAGTGCAATTGAGTTTTGTAAATACAATGTACGGTGGCAGTCGCATATCTTAAGTAAAAATACCTGTTTCCTTTCATTTACACTAACTATGAAGACAAGAGGCTTACATTGTTTTACTCATGGTGGCCAAAAGGAATAATAAGGCATTGTCTCCCCAATCTCGTTAATTTGGTACATTTTCAGCACTAGTGGTTACAAGTATAGGGCAATTTAAGGTATTCATTTAGTATGCGTTCTGTAGGCAAGTGTTAAAACTGAATCAAAAAGTTATAGGGAGACCGAGCCAATGAAGGTCTTTGATACCAGATTGTAAATGCAGAGCAATGTTAATGATGTGTTAGTGAATCATAAGGCACTTCTTTGATTCCATTCGATCATTCATTTTCAAAAGGCAGTCAAGTGTTGGTTGTGCACAGTAAATTAATTCACAATGAATGCATCATCTAATTTACATATAGATAATATTGTATTACACAGTCACTTTGATGTGTAGCTTAATTAGCTGCTAACTTCCATATCGATAATAACAACAGGTCAATGTAAAAACCTTTGAAATGTGACATGGTAAATTATGATAGAACACTTACTGTCCCGAAATGATATAACAAACATTGTAAAATGTACACTTGGCAGATCCGGTTAGTGTACCAAATTAAATAAAAGGGTGAGAATGTTTGTTATTTTTCCTGGAGTTGGGTTTCGTAAAGAACAGAGTAAATACTGTTTGACTGTAAATGTTGGGCACTTTGTAGACACCAAGGTAAAGGGTTTGAACTAAGGATTTAGAAATAACCCTGTTTTCCCTAGCCAAGGGTTAATCTTTATAATAGCTAAAATAACATTCATTATAAACCAGAACTAAAACTGCAAACAGTGTAAAAAGCAGATGATCAACCATAAATCATTTGTCTGAACAAATTAAAAATGTATGATGATTTATCATGATTTAAAATGAATGACACAAAAAGTCCCATTATCTTGTGTTGGCTTTGATTCCTTACAACAGCTCTCCTCATTTGCATATGTTGAAATAGCAACCAGTGCAGCACAACGGATACAGGAGGAAGGGCATAGATAGATTATGCAATTGAAATGGTCAATTGTGCTTTCGTTATACACATACCCTTGAAATTTGGATCAACCAACACACCGTTCAAGTGCAAAAAGAGTAACAGTTCTAGCTGTTTGTCTCACTGTGGACAATTATTCTGAGGTTTTGCGATCTGTAATGTGTTTGTCTACCAAAGTACAGAATTCCTCATTCCCACATCTCACACTGTCGTCTCTCGGCTAGCCTTCAGATCCTTCAGATTAGGAGCAGACATTTGCCTGCGCATTCGAGGTGGTGCCTGAAAATTGCTTTGATGGTTGGCTTGGTCAGTTTGTGGATATTTCTGGTAACTAGTGAAGTTGGTGTTGGCGCCATAGGGCATGCTGTTATAGTGGCAGGGCTGTTGGTGGTGTGGTTGGGGTTGTTGGGCCTGTTGGTTTTGGTAGTGGTGCCGGGGTTGATAGAAGGCCTGCTGCTGCTTCCTGCCCTTATCAGAGTACTGCAAGGACTCCATGGAGCCGGAGGATCGGCGGTCCATGGAACCATAGTTTCGGCGGTCCATAGAACCAGAATTTCGGCGGTGGTTGAAGGAGTTGCTGCGGCTTCGTTCATGGGACTGCTGATGCTGGTGGTTTCTATGGCTTTGTCTCTGGCCCTGGCCTTGGCTTGGGCCCTGCTCCAAGTCTTTACATCTGCGTGGCTGCGGGGAGGGGCTCGGCTGTTGGGGGTAGGTGGCTTGAATAACAGGAGTCGCCATTCTCTCTCCGGGCTCTCCCCCCTCCTCAGCCTGCACCTGACCCCCCCCCTCCTCCTCTTCAAAGGCCTCTTTTGGCACCTTCAGCTCAATGACCCGCTCGTCGGTGATGATGATGTGGGTGCCGGGACTCCAGGAGTTGCGGTGCGTGGGATTGCTTCGGAACGGGAAGCGGAGCTTGCGGTCCTCCGGCGGGATGAAGCGGTGGGGGCCGCTCTGCCGGCGAAGCTGCTTGGTGATCTCCTGCTGCTGGAGACTCTTCAGGCGCACCTGCTCCTGCCGCATCCAGCGCATATGGCCCCGGCGGAGGGTGGAGTCGTCACCCGCAGTTTGCAGTTCGCCCTCCTCCCCTTCGGCCTGCACCAGGGGTCGGCCCTCCCGAGGACTAGGGGTTCTGGGGGCGCTAGCAGGGGGGCTGGTGGTAGGCGGGCTGGAAGTCTGACACTCTGGGGTGATGAGTGGCAGGACTTTCTCCATCTTGACCATCTTGTTCCTGAGGGCACGGATTTCCACATCCTTCATGTTGTTCTGCTTCTTCACCTCATGCAGAATATCCTCCAGCTTGTCAATGTGCACCTTGAGGTCATCCATGGGGTCAGCCACCACACCTGCTCCCCCTCCGCCTCTTCCCCCATTACCGTTGGTGAGAACATCCTCGATGCGTTCGTCGCCTACCCCGACAGTGTCCCACACGTCCCTGGCCACAGCCCGCCACGAGTCCCGCTCGTTGGGGTCCTTCTTGCCGTAGGCGGCGCACAGCTCCTTCATCTTGACGATGGCCAGGGCCTCTATCTCCTGGCGTGTGTGGCGGAAGTCGTTGAGGGCCACCTCGTAGCAGATCTCCTTCACTGCCTGGATCTTCAGGTCCGAGATGGTGACCCACTTGGCATCCTTGGTGATGCGTCGGTGCTGGGGAACCTGGTACATTTTCACAGGCTCCCGACGCTTCCCACTGCTGGGCAAGCCACACTTTCTGACTATGGACTGCAGCTTGCTAGGAGGCAGCTTTTCCCTCAGGGAGGTGATCAGTCTCCAGCTTTCCTCACAAGACCTCTTATCTGAGTCATCGCCACTATCAGAGTCGCCATCCTTGAAAAAACAAAACAGGAAACAAACCAAAGAGGTTCCCAACAAAATGAAGAAATTAAAATGGGAAATCAAAAAGAGGAAGGATGGCTTTTAAAAAAAGGAAAGGATACAAGTATGAATATGCAACATGGGAACTTTATTGCCACGGGGTGTTTTTGGGTAGGATTTCAATTTATATAATTACTCATTTTCTACATCTGCATACGTTTTTCTAACCATTTTCAGTGTAAAACAATATACTTTTTGGTCAGATTAAAAACACCCTCAAACTTTCGCATACATCATAGTTATACAAGATGTATGACAAATTGAGAAGGACATGCGCTTTCCATGCCCAGAAAAATAAGTCTAGGAAGAAATCATTCATCAAATTCAGGGACAAACCAGCTTAAACAAAAACCTAATACTGACAGTGGCTTCCATTGACTTTCTTTTTATAGATCTAAGACCTTGGTTTGCGCATTGGTTCTGGCCTCAGGCTAATAAGTGAATTCAGAAGAATCCTATAAAATTGTGCTCTTTAGTGTAAAATTATATGGATTTATATAGAATGCTTTGCTTATTTATTGGATGTAACTTTCCTATGCATGTTCTAGTGCTGGAACAACACTCTTTTGCAGATGTTACCATCAGGAGTAACCACTGCGGAGAGCTCTCATATTTTGAAATGGGGAAATATTTTAGACATTATCTACAAAATTGTACTTAGAAAATGTACGATCAGGTAGGCCAATATCATTCCCAATGTTGCATATTGATATTAAAAGTAAACGTAAAGCATGACTATCATGATTAGATACAGAATATGAACAGAAAAAGAGGGACAGGTGTTGATCTGATTTGTTGTGTACTATTTCCTCTTCATAATTGACGATATGGGCACTTGAAAGCGGGATCCCAAACATGCTACAAAGGCATGCAAAAAAAGGCAGACACATTTTGGTAGCCTTTCCCCATTCGAGGTCCACGTGAAAGAAGATTTAGAGTTGGTTTTAGAGTTGCTCTAGTGTTAGCAGTGGTTGAGAGGACAAAAGTAGTCTTGCAGTTTTATTGGAAAGCCAGTAGAGAGGACAGACAGAAGTGAGGTTAAGTGTTAATGCATCCACTTCACGGAAGACGTTAGTTGGAAGAAAATGCAGTTTCTCATTTTGGTAGACAAAGTACATTACAGATCCCAACCAGAGAGAACAGGAAGTTGATGACTGTAAATGCGACTAGAGACATTGGTTGGAAATAGGTGTACAAATACGTGTATGCAGTAGGAGTCATATGAATATCATACGTTTGTAGTTATGCTCATCAAACCACCAGAGAATTAAAGTATTTTTAGTGATTCGTTGATTAAAACCCGAGCACTGATAATTCAGTTGAGTTATGTCCTCAGTGTACTTTACAAAAGGCACAGGTGAGGCTAGCATAAGGAATGACAAAAGAAGTCAATGAGAAACCACATTGTCGCTAGCCTTCAAAAAGTACTACAGCAGGACTCTTGGTTATCACAATGCATTGTACATATCAGCAACTGCATTGAAGAGCATAGAAACTCAACACAAAACAGCAAAAAACTAGAATAGAAGTCTAAACCAAGACATTCCACAGTAGCCACATCATTGACCAGTTTAACTGTATATCTCTGTAACTTAGCCTGGGAAAGGAAGTGAAGAAAACATGCTACAAAACATGAACCATGCAAAAGCAGTAAAGCGTTACCAAAGCTAGATCACTGGCAATTGTACTGTAATTTTGTTGAGCCAATGAGTTGGTACTTGATTAATTCAATTAATTTGAATTGAGGTCATAATAAAAAATACAAAGCCAACAATTAATTTACAAAAATTCTGTTTTGCAAGGTTCAGTTCAAACCTAGAAGACACAAGAGTGAAAATAAGGATTTGGAACAGGGAAAAATGCTTTGCAATATAATTCTCTCTGAATCAAATTGTTTCAGCAAGTTGGTCGAAATCAGAAGTCAAGGGGCAAAGGCTTTGCTCTTCCCTATCTCAGACCAGATAGTGGATTCACACTCCCATGCAAGAGGAACAGACATGCTAAGTAAAAGTAAGTGCTTCTCTTCTTCACTCACACACACGCACATACAATAGAAGTGTCTCAAAAGGTGTCAGCAGTGAGAAATTAGTGCTAGTCAGACTTCAACAGAGCAAGCGGGGAAAATAATGTCTAATGACAAAACTAGCTATCAAAATGAACTATCCACAAGGTTATTATAGGAAAACCATGCTATAACTTTGTATCCTGTAGCATATTTCATTTAATCTCAACACAAAAACAAAACTATCAGGTATTTTGTGGCCCCCCCACAAAAAAAACTGAATTAATCTACAGGTTATAGAGAAGTTAATTTGCTAAAAGTTTCACGGCTTACCAGTCTCTGCTGTTCCAGAAGTTGGTCCGCCTCCTCTTTCTCTTTTTTGTACAAGATCTCCATCTCAGTCAATCTAGAATGAATGAAACACACAAATTAAATCCTATTGTATACACAATTATTCAAAAACATGCTTCGCCATTGAACAAAGTATAGGCCTCAAACTCTGTGAGTGGAAGCTATCCACCTCTCAAAGTCCCCCCTTCTAAAGACACAATCCTGTCTCTGCGTTTCAGCTCAACGGCAGTTCTGCCACGTGGTTTGGTACAAATACAAGGGATGGGGCTAGTTAGGGAAACGTAATCACTCAAAGTCATAGACTAAGCTAAGTATGCCAGGACTGACAGTCCATGAGATCAACATGACTGTATTCGGTCCTGTACATACCTTTTCTCCATCTCTTGCTTCATGTCAATGCCCTGCTTCTCCAGCAGCTCTCTCTGGGCAAAGGTCCAGTCCACTGGCTCTACTGGGGTCTCTGCTGTTGGGGTCTCCTTCTCCTTCTCCTCCTTCTCGGCCCTCGCCTGCTCCGGATGGTTGAACCGAAACACATGGTTCTTTCCCATGATGATACGGTTTCCTGTGACAAGAGGGACAAAACAGGCATTGAGCTCAAAAGCCAAGTAGTAAGAGATTCAGGAATTCCTGTCATTGAATAGCAATTCACGTCAACACCTTCTCCAGTCTATTTCTATCAGTGGAGAAGATGTCAATGTGAAGATCCTTCACTTTACATGCAAATGAAGAGAGAACATTCCTGAAAACGCTTCATGAAATACAACTGCATATGCAGCTGTGGGGAATACACACCTGAGCGAAGCTGCACTGACGCTCCAACTCGCTTGCCGTTGACATAGGTCTCCGATCCCTCACAAGGCACCATCAGGACAACCACTGGAGCCAAAAAAACATCAATACAGCGAACAGTATTAATCCCTATACCAACAAATCTGAATAATGTTTCTAATATGAATGTCTGACTCTGCCCAAATTCTACACAAACACAACACAAGACAAATGAGGTACAGTATATTGACAGTTGGTTGGGCCTGGTGAGGAAATGGCGGCCTCTTCTTTACAAGGTGCTTCAGTGATCCAGGGTGTTTATTTATTTTAGCAGACAACCATTTGTAAACATACAGAAGTATCATTTAACAGAAGAATTTACTGAAACTGAGGTGTAATGTCCATCTTCTGGCCACAAACATTTTCTAAACCTCCTCATGCAGCCACACTTGAGCCCATGCAGACACTTGGCAGCACGACGCTTCACTGATTCACAGTGACAAAGCCCCACGTGGTTTCTCTCACCGTCTCCATTGGCGTTCCGCTCGCTGCGGAAGATGCAGTGCTCCTCTTTGATGTGGGCTCCGCTCAGAACGATGTCCTGCCGTCTCTCAGTGTCCGCCTGGCCCACCCTGTCAGCACAAGTGAGGGAGGACATTTTGTGACTGAGTGTCAGAGCAAGCGACCATTTTAACTAGCAGGTGACAACCAAAAGCTATGGCTTAAAATGTTTGCTTATAACAGGGTTTTACCTCCTCTGAGGTGCTTCATGTCATTTCATCTAGGCTCCTGTTACTCATTATTGTCACCTCAGGTACTGAGGTAACTTAATACTTTATAGGAAGACTACTGTGTGGGAAAGGAGAGCCAGAGGTAAGCGATTTGATTCGAGACAAATCAAATACGCTGGCGACCAAAGGCAGATGACATGCCACCTTTCAGGCCAAACATAGGGGGGGGGGGGGAACTGGAAAAGTTAGATGTGAGAGAACTATGTTTTGCAGTAGCTTCTACACAGCATTCCACTGTGAAGCTTCAGTGCTCCTCTGGCTCCGGGGTGAAGTTTATCCTAGGATCAGCTTCCCCTCCCAAACACCTTAACCATTGATGGAAAAAATGAAAAAGTGACCCAAGATCAGTGTCTATGGGGCAACTTCTCCCTACTGTGTTCCGCTGAGTTACCTTGTGATTCCGTCTTTGATGTAATACAGCAGACATTCTGACATCAGTGGGTCCTCGTTCAGGTTGACCAGGTGAGGGGTCTAGTGAGACGGAGAGTTGAGTGGAGTTCAAGAGTAAGACACCGTTCACATACTGTACTTGCACCAGTAATACGTGTGAATCAGAAAAATTCAGGAAATCACATCTCATAGGTATATTAAGATCACATCTGCATGATTGATACAAATTAATTCATTAATACCCCTTTATGAAAGTGGAATGAAAAAGGCAATGTCAATAACATACTCATGAGTTCTAAAGTCTAGTTCCACGATATACACCAGACCTGGGCTCAAACGTTTTTTTCTTCTCTTCTTTCAAATCATTTTGATGCGTTTGATTGTGCCTGCCTGAAGTGCTGGATGTGAGGAATTTTCACTTTTAGGCCTAGTACATTGTGCCAGGCAAGCTCAATCAAGCGTAGTTATTGAGCTTGTTTTTGAAAGAAAATGACAACTATTTGAACCTTTGTCTGGTAGACACCACTAGAAACACATCAATGCGACAGTAAGCATCACTGAGCCACCAACCTTCTTGGGGGAAAATACCCCATTAGCAAGCAAGTCAGCATACAAGGCCTCACAAGGCCTCTCTACGAAAAGCTAACCAATGGAGAGGCAGCAGGTGAAAATGAGAGAAAGTGGACGGAGGAAAGAAATTAGTGAAATGAGGGAAAACAAAACTAGCAGTGAAGGAGGGTTTAAAGTCCTAGGAGAAGGGGGAGCTTCAAAGTCATGAGGAGATTTTCTGATATCAAATAAATTTGCTTCAATGGGCAGTCGCGTTCGTTACAGCCGATGTGGCGGAGATGACTAATCTAATCTCCCTCTCAATCGTGACTCCACTGACGAGAGCACTTGTTGTTCTTTTCATTCCTGACTTGTGAAAGCTGCCTGCCTGTGCGGGGGAGATAGGTGGTAGGAGGGAGAAAGGGAGGGGGGAGTGCAGAGGTGTACAGTCAGATTCTTCAACCACTACTCAATAAGCCCCGTCTGTCTCTATAGCGTCAATCGGTTTGCGGAGCTGACGGATTGAGTGAGGCCTGGACGACTGACAATTTAGTCCTCTTCACAGAGATGACGTGGATAGGGCTGTGATTTCAACATGTCTGTCAGGCACAGAAGGCTTCCCCATGCAAAGAGCTAACAGACTGAATGGACCTTCTGTTAAGGCTGTGGCTGTATGAGCATCTATCATGGGTGGATTATTTCAGTGAAATGGAACGAACAGAGCCGACCATTCCCTATTCTACATGACTCATGACAGACAATCATAACTGTTCTATACAATACATTTCTACCTGAATGTTCTACAACCTCGTAAACAGACCACTGATACAGTATGACAGCTGTTAGTAAACTCTACTAGCAATTCTATGGCCACATTCTAGAAAGCGGTTTTCAAGGTTATTATACAAATACATCACCGTGGTGTAGATCAATAAATAATACTTCTCTTCAAATCAAATAATGCTCGAATACAATAGCAGTACATGTGTGATCTTGCTGAGGAGGATACAAGGCCACAGCCATTTTGATTCATTACTAAGCTCTAGAAATGCTAAACCTGGGTCACTCTACGGGGTGTGTCAGGGGCTATCGTTTGGATTATCTAGCGGGGGAGCGGTAGAAATCAATATGTAGATTTGATTTCACAAACCTGTTTAGTTGAAAAACAATCAAAGTCCTCGTCAAACAAGGACTTGGGCCTTTCAGGGCCCATCTAAACATTACCATATGGAGGAAGCAGATAAGAAGGGAATGGGGGAAAAAAAAGAATGAAAATAAAGGAATGTATGGAAGAGCAAGTGAGAGCTGAGGGATGGCTCTGGAAAGAAATGACACGCAAATGGAAAGCAGCAACAATGGGAAAACGGTAGTGTAGTACTAGAGACAGTGGCCGAACACCCATACTTGCATTCTAAATATTAGGCATTTTATGTATGCGGACAATTTAAAGTTTTATAGTATGTTAAACTTCGAAACTCAGGTATGCTTTAAATGCCAGGATGCTATACTCATTTCGGCCTTTCACCTAGTAGAATTGGCTGCATACTGTTGAGGAAGAGGACAGTCTCTCTACACGCACATGTGTTTGACAACAGCTGATAATGAGACAAGGGGATGCGCTGTCCCCAAATTAACAAATAGCGGGAATCAACGCAATTGCACTTGAAATGATGCATTCTCAGGATGGGTGAGCCTAGTATGTTGATATTTGTTGCTTACTGCATTCATTTTTACTAAACAGTACGGAGTACGATTATTACACAGTAAGTAGTTTTAGTAAGTAGTAGGCAAGACAGATTTTGGACACGCCAGTATCGCTGTGTGTTAAATAGATGGTAATCTCTATCCTGAAATGTCTAACAGGTCTGCTGCTGGGTTGGGGTCAATTCCATTAAAATTCCAGTAAATTCAGAAAGTAAACTAAATTCAACATTTTTGTAATTGAAAAGAATTGGAATTTCAGTACACTTCCTGAAATAACTGGAATTGACACCGACTGCTACACTAGACGTAACTTTTGCAGAGCGCGAGACGCCCCCATTGATTTCAATGAAACATGGGCGTAAGCAGCGCTCTGGTTCTATTTTTAAGAATTTGACTCGCGGCTCAAACCAAGAACACTAGATGGAGTGGCTTGCGCTCTGCTCACGCTGGTGTAGCAAGTAAAAAACATACTGCTTTTGTAATGCCCCGGTATGGCACATATCCTTTTACCTTTTTAGGAGAGAAGACCCCGAGAGTGCCGCCATCCTCACGGATAGCCACGCCCATCTCTGCCAGCAGGGCTTCCCTAGAGGAGAGGAGAGAGTGGAGGGTGATGTTATAAACACATCTTCCCTAGAGGAGAGAGTGATGTTAGAAACACATCTTCCCTAGAGGAGAGAGTGATGTTAGAAACACATCTTCCCTAGAGGAGAGAGTGATGTTAGAAACACATCTTCCCTAGAGGAGAGGAGAGAGTGATGTTAGAAACACATCTTCCCTAGAGGAGAGGAGAGAGTGATGTTAGAAACACATCTTCCCTAGAGGAGAGAGTGATGTTAGAAACACATCTTCCCTAGAGGAGAGAGTGATGTTAGAAACACATCTTCCCTAGAGGAGAGAGTGATGTTAGAAACACATCTTCCCTAGAGGAGAGAGTGATGTTAGAAACACATCTTCCCTAGAGGAGAGAGTGATGTTAGAAACACATCTTCCCTAGAGGAGAGAGTGATGTTAGAAACACATCTTCCCTAGAGGAGAGAGTGATGTTAGAAACACATCTTCCCTAGAGGAGAGAGTGATGTTAGAAACGCATCTTCCCTAGAGGAGAGAGTGATGTTAGAAACGCATCTTCCCTAGAGGAGAGAGTGATGTTAGAAACACATCTTCCCTAGAGGAGAGAGTGATGTTAGAAACACATCTTCCCTAGAGGAGAGAGTGATGTTAGAAACACATCTTCCCTAGAGGAGAGAGTGATGTTAGAAACACATCTTCCCTAGAGAGGAGAGAGTGATGTTAGAAACACATCTTCCCTAGAGGAGAGAGTGATGTTAGAAACACATCTTCCCTAGAGGAGAGGAGAGAGTGATGTTAGAAACACATCTTCCCTAGAGGAGAGAGTGATGTTAGAAACACATCTTCCCTAGAGGAGAGGAGAGAGTGATGTTAGAAACACATCTTCCCTAGAGGAGAGGGTGATGTTAGAAACATGTCCACGTGTCCCTTATTACATTGGTGGTGGGGCTGGTTACATTCTTTACAGTAGAATCTGAACTGAAAACGTTATCACCACCATGCAATAAATTGTCGCTAGAAATTTAAATTGGTGTTACTTTAAAGAGATAGAATGCGGCACTTGCAGGAAGATGCATACTGATCACACAATACATAGAGACATATAGGAATGTGTATTGGGTATGTCCTCAGTATAGGTCATTAAGTGTTTGGGTGCTAGTGTTCATCTTTACAAGGATACGCTTTGTGACAGCATTCTATCAACTAAAGTTGTCACGCAATGAAATACAAACCAAACAATTGTCTCCTCCTGACATACATCAGTGGATGAGCAAATTTGTATATATTCTGTCTTCCTTCCTGTCCCTTAAACATGCTTCTATTTTCAGAGGAAAGAAAGGAAGAAAGAAAGAAGCACACTGAAAGGAGAGTGTGACAGATGGATAAGGTGAGAGGGAGACAGACGGAAAAGGCACATTTCAGAAGAAGGGTGGAGAATCGGGATACAGCCTTTCACTGAAAGTGTCCCATTTGAAAGGGCAGACGAACAAAAAGGCATCATGGGGCTTTGACCCTCCACTGACCTCTCCATTCGTATTGCCTCGGTCTTCCGAAGCTTCTCCTCCCAGGTCTCATTGAGCTCAGCAATGATTTTCTCAGATTCCTGAGGACAGATTGGGGAGTGGCAAGAAAAATAATACATGAAGCATACTGTTATTATTCAGTTCATCTAATATGATAAAATCACCTCCTTATTAGGTTCTATATCCTGAAGACCTTTACTCACAAAATCTTATGGTGAGAATATCAAGACTTAACTGGGGGTCAAGTCAAAACACCCAAAACCTGGGAATGTCATGTGCTCCCTAGTCCTGCCATTGTGTTATTCTCTCCTTGTTCATCCCTACTAGCACCACTGGCTTGCTCACGACCATCTGGCTCTAAAAGCAGGAAGTATGGCCATTAGCCAATAAATTCAACTCCATCCTTTGTCAAGGGTTAACACCCCTACCATCTGTTGTTCTGGATACAGACACGGTCCCTTGGCTCAAAATAAAAAGTCCATGCCTGCCTCCCAAAAGGCACCCTATTCCCTGAGAGTGCACTAGTTTTTCTATCTGACTCTGACTTCTCTCTGGCTCTGATGAAAGGTTGTGCACTAAAAGGAATAGGGTGCCATTTGGGACGCATATACGGCTCATGGATGGGCCACTGGAAGGAGATTCAGCAGATTATGAACATCTTTTACAAAATGTTTTGTTTGAGGGAGGCACGTGAAATCAGCTAAATATATTCAGTTACACAATGCTTATGATGGATGAATCTCCTAAAGACACATGGCAACACTAAGTTCTATTATCAGTTGAATGTCAGACTAGGAGCAGACATATGATCCTGTTGACCAATTTATTTCACTGTGCTAATATGAGCACGCAGTGTGCACTCGGGATAATTTCTGACGCTTTTTACGCTTAATGGCCACGAATACCAGATCTATTTTGGTCCTATTTCCTCCCCATCTGCGTCGGAGCCCGACGTCATTGGATGACAGACTGGCACCCCGGTAGCCATGGAAACTGCAGCTCGTAATGGCTGTATGTTGCCATCCTATGTGCTCCCTCATCAGCAGCGAACGAGGGTGAGAGAGGGAAAGCCAAGGGAAGATATAAAAGAACAGCTGAAAACTGATAGCTTGAGAGGAAGATATTAGTAAGAGGGCCGCTTTTCCAAAAGGGTCTTGACATCAAATGGACAGATCCATTGTTTAACAAAAATTGCTGCACTTTTCCAAGCTGAGTTTTCACACTAATGTTATATCCCTCCATGCATGTTTCTTACATCTTCAGAGGACTTCCATTTGAGGAAACAGACGAAGAACATGGGGAAATTCTGGACGTCCTATCTTTTCATTTAAAAGCAGGAAAAGTTAGGGACTATATTGGTTTAGTTCCACTGTTTATTGCCTTACATAGTTTATGGGTCTCATCCATTTCAATGCCATTTAATTATGGAATTTAAATGTAAAAAATATAAAAATGCAACATGTAAAGTGTTGGTTCCATGTTTCATGAGTTGAAATAAAAGATCCCATAAATTTTACAAAACGCACAAAAAGCATATTTCAAATTTTGTGCACAAATTTGTTTACAACACCTCTTTACGAGATAATCCATCCACCTGACAGGTGTGGCATATCAATAAGCTGAATAAACAGCATGATCATTACACAGGTGGACCTTGTGCTGGGGACAACATAAGGCCACTCTAAAATGTGAAGTTGTCACACAACAATGCCACAAATGTCTCAAGTTTTAAGGGAGCGAGCAATTGGCATGTTGACTGCAGGAATATCCACCAGAGTTGTTGCCAGAGAATTGATTTCTCTACCATAAGCCGCATCCAACATAGTTTTAGAGAATTTGGCAGTACGTTCAACCGGCCTCACAACCGCAGACCAGAGCCATTGAAGAGCTGGGACAACAATCCACAGGCCACAATCAACAGCCTGATCAACTCTATGCGAAGGAGATGTCTGCATGCGGAAAATGGTGTTAACACCAGATACTGACTGGTTTTCTGATCCACGCTTCTAACTTTTTTCTTAAAAAGGTATCTATGACCAACAGATGCACATTTGTATTCCCAGTCATGTGAAATACATAGATTAGGACCTAATTAATCTATTTAAATTGACTAATTTCATAACATGAACTCTAACTCAGTAAAATAGTCCATCGGTATATAGCCCACCCAATTTACCTACCCCAGCCCCATACTGTTTTTATTTTATTTTCTGCTCTTTTGCACACCAGTATCTCTACCTGCACATGTGCATCTGATCATTTATCACTCCAATGTTAATCTGCTAAATTGAAATTATTCACTCCTATGGCCTATTTATTGCCTACCACCTCATGCCTTTTGCACACAATGTATATAGATAATTTGTTTCTCTCTACTATGTTATTGACTTGTTTATTGTTTATTGTTTACTCCATGTGTACCTCTGTGTTGCTGTCTGTTCACACTGCTATGCTTTATCTTGGCCAGGTCGCAGTTGTAAATGAGAACTTGTTCTCAACTAGCCTACCTGGTTAAATAAAGGTGAAATAAAAATAAATAAAAATATTTTCAATTGTTGCATATTGTGTTTATATTTTTGTTCAGCGTAGCTAGTACTGGGGTTGGGGGGGGGGGATACTGTACCTTGAGTCTCTCGATGGCCTCTTCCCCTCCCGGGGTGGACATGATGCGCTCCTGGATACTGGTGACCGACTGTGGGCCAACTAGGCTGCAGAGCGAGCCAGAGGACGGCGAGGCTGTCAGGGAGCCGATAGGGGCTGTGGAGAAATGGCCAGGGCGTTGGTTCTCTGAGGCTAGCAAATATCTATGCTTATTGTTGTGTATGTCTTTCAGGTCTGAGTCAACAAGAGGAGAGAGGCAGGGTCCCAGGAAAGGGAGGAGGGTCACAAAAATGACAGGAAAAGGAGAATATGGGGAAGAGAGAGAGAGGGAGACAGAAGGACAAAGGAGGAAAGACCAGTGTAAGACACACATTGCACATCAAAAGATAAAAGACAGACAACCAGCACAATGGTCAGTTACACAGAGCAGCAGTTTTCTCCCCAGGTGGTTAAAAAGTTAAAGGACATTGTTTTTGTTGAAATCGGTAAACCATTCCATTCAACGTCTCGCAAAATGACAAATCGAATTGTTCATTATTTTTGATGGCCACAACAATTTTTTTGTCAGGGAATTTGCAGGATTTATAATCTTAAAAATACACACATTACTGTGGCCAATGAACAGATCCCTCCATCTATCATTACAATTGGGAATTCAATTTGAATGGCAATACGCTTTTCAAATGCACCTACCAACTTCAATCAGTGACAGATAACTAAGTAGGATATGTCAATGGTAATGTATTGCACCTAAACAGAAACTTTGTTTCTTTACCTCAAAATATATACTGGTGTGAAAACTGCTAACATGTACCAACTGGAGGAGGAGGGGGGTTATAGGCAGCCAGAGGGCCAGGGAGGAGGAGGGGGGTTATAGGCAGCCAGAGGGCCAGGGAGGAGGGGGGCGGGATGACTGTTTGGAAGTGATATAGATGGAGACACATTCTGCCAAAGTTCAGACTGCAGTGAGAGTCACTTCAACTTACCCCACAAACAAGAACAAGTGAAAACACACCCGCGCACGCACACACACACACACACTGACAGACAGAGCCGTCTGTCTAAATGTCAGCCAGCTCCTCTCTACAAAATGGCCTCAAGGGCGTTTCAGGTGACTGCCCTCTAAACCTCACAGGAAGACAGGGTCTCTTATGACAGACTGAAACCTCCACATATTGACTAAAAATTGAATTTGAATGACAGGAAATGTGGTAAAAATACTTGGTAAAAATGGCCACCGAGCAGCAGCGCATTACCATCTATTTCGTTATGCTCCCATGCTGGCAATTTTTTGCAATGTCATAATGCAGATGGTACGGAGCACATACACTTCAATTTTTACCAGAGCGTATAATGGCCATGTGGAGTAGCCAAAGGACAGGAGAGGGGGAAAGGGTAAGGAGTTTGGGGAATACAGCTAAAATAAAGCATATGCTCGCTACAAGAGGACTGAATTCCTTCGAAACACAGCAAACGTCTAGATAACACACATCTAATCAGCTACATAGAAATGAGAGCATGCACCTTTCCTCCTGTAGCTCAAAGCTTCAATTTGAGAACTTAGTAGCATTCTAATGTCTTGAACATTGTCACCTGCAATGGATAATTAGTAAAACAACAAGCTTCATCGGCAAAAAAAAAAAAAAGAGGTTTTCAAAGATGGGTTAAGGACCCAAATGGTAAGTAATGATGTGGGTGGGGGGAAAAGACAGACAAGTTATTAAGATGGCATTAGAAGTTAAAGCACAATATTGTATATTGTCTAGTGCCTTGGTTGGGATATACAACACATGACCAAAAGTATGTGGACACCTGCTCGTCAAACATCTCATTCCAAAATCATGGACATTAATATGGAGTTGGTCCCCCTTTTGCTGCTATAACAGCCTCCACTGTTCTGGGAAGGCTTTCCACTATATGTTGGAACATTGCTGCTATAACAGCCTCCACTCTTCTGGGAAGGCTTTCCACTAGATGTTGGAACATTGCTGCTATAACAGCCTCCACTCTACTGGGAAGGCTTTCCACTAGATGTTGGAACATTGCTGCAGGGACTTGCTTCCATTGAGCCACAAGAGCATTAGTGAGGTTAGGCACTGGCTCGCAGTCGGTGTTCCAATCAGTGGAGGCTGCTGAGGGGAGGATGGCTCATAATAATGGCTGGAATGTTTGTTTTTTTAAAAACCTTTATTTAACTAGGCAAGTCAATTAAGAAAACATTTTTTTTTTCAATGATGGCCTAGGAACAGTGGGTTAACTGCCTTCAGGGGCAGAATGACAGATTTTTACCTCGTCACCTGGGGGATTCAATCTTGCAACATTTCGGTTACTGGTCCAACGCTCTAACCACTAGGCTACCTGCACCCATTGAATGAAGTCAATGGAATGGTATCAAACACGTCAAATACATGGTTTCCATGTGTTTGACACTATTCCATTGACTCCATTCCACCCATTATTATGAGCCGTCTTCCCCTTAGCAGCCTCCACTGGTTCCAATTCATCCTGAAGGTGTTCGATGGGGTTGAGGTCAGGGCTCTGTGCAGGCCAGTCAAGCTCTTCTACACCGATCTTGACAAACTTGAGGGCATTGTCATGCTGAAACTGGAAAGGGCATTCCCCAAACTTTTGCCACAAAGTCGGAAGCAGAGAATTGTCTAGAATGTCATTGTATGCTGTAGCGTTAAGATTTCCCTACACTGGAACTAAAGTGCCAAGCCTGAACCATTAAAAACAGCCCCAGACAATTATTCCTCCTCTACCAAACGTCACAGTTGGCACTATGCATTGGAGCTTTACACCACTCCAGCCGACGCTTGGCATTGCGCATGGTGATCTTATGACAGTGCCATGTTGAAAGTCACTGAGCTCTTCAGTACGGGCCATTCTACTACCAATGTCTGTCAGCGACAGGTGTGGCTGAAATATCCAAATTCACAAATTTGAAGGGGTGTCCACATACTTGTGTGTGTATTTGGATTTGAGCCTGCTAATAATTCTGCCTCACCCCCATCATTCAAAACAAATAGCAAGCGCAAAAGCATGCTAACCTAGTGGCATTCTAACCCATCCCAAATAGCATGTAATCAAAACCCTTGCAAGTCTGAGAATCCACACTAATTAGGCTTATCTTTTGCATTTACATGCAAAACCAGGAGGGTTGTTTTCAGGAAAAGGGTGGGTGCAACAGCAATGGTTAGCTATCAGTAGCAAAAGGGGCGAGAGCGAGTGAGGGCGAGAGTGAACCCCCCCACAAATATACACACATTTGCTTCCACTTCCAGGGCAATCATCACCCATAGGCTCAACTGAGGGGCAGCAGGAAGAAGATAAGGATCAGAGGTGAGACTAGTAGACAAAGTTAACTGGGAGGCAAAGATGAAAGACATTTCTGACTGGGCAGAAGGAAAGGGGACTGCTTGATGAGGATGAGATGACATGCCATTGAACATGCAGTAGACATTAAAACGGTGGATTATTCATTGTCACACATTAATGAGATTACATGTTATGTCTCTACCCTCTCTCTATACATGTATGTGTAGCTATTGTAATATGAACATAAACCATTGCCATTAACTACCATCTAAGATGCATATATTGGGGATTTAGCGTGTACCAATCAACAGTCTATTTTTTTAAAGTTATTTTATTTAACCTTTATTTTAGAACAAATTCTTATTTATAATGACGGCCTACACCGGCCATACCCGGACGCCACTCGGGAGCCCAAAATTTATGTTTTTGAATGTCTTAACTTCAAGAAATCAATTTCTAACATATATTGTGTGCTTATTTTTTTGCGAAACAATAATCATGCCTCGTCATATTAGAGATAAAACAATGACACGACAGGTACGATTTCAATGTCGTGCTACATCTAGTTTGGCATGTAGAGAACAGGCAGTAGTGTACAGGTAACACAACAGACACAAAGAAGATGAATTAGAGAAAGGAGATCAGAGTGAAGAAGAGAGAGAGAGAGGGGATGTTGCCAGCTTGTGTTGGCCCACCGAGAACAAGACTACATCCCAATAGTCTCTCCTTCCTTCTGAAGTGTGCATTCGCTCACTACTCCCCACACATTATAAAGCATTCGACTGGTCTAGAAAGACTTTCCATATATCATTTCCTTTCAAATCCATGAAGGGAAGTGAACAAGTGCACACTTCGGGAGAAAAGAGATTTCGAGCAACCTAAGAAGGCCGAAATGTAGACTTTGTGACTGAAGGTGGCATTGTGATGTGGCACACTCACTGTCCAGGATGTCTCCCAGGCCCTGGGCGCGGAGCAGGTCCTTCAGCCGTGTCACCTCGTCCTTCAGCTCGCGCACAAGCTTGTTGTTGGGGTCCTCGTTGATGACGGCATTGCACTTGATCTGCTTGGCCCGGTCAGCGTAGCTAGCAAAGGAAGTAAGCAAAACACATTTACTACAAATCATATTGACGTGGAATTGGGCTTGTTCGTCATTGCAGCTGATGTTGAAGGCAACTGCCAACTGACTGACCTACAAATCACTTGCCTCATAAATAACTATTCATTACTATGTAGATCAGTCAGACACTATTTAACCACAATGCATTACAGATAGCCAACTCAAATACGCTCATTGTCTCCTGAAAAATCTGACTTAAGACAATGATTATAATAACTACTAATGTATTTAGCCCCACCAAATCTCACTCTGCATTGCACAAACCATACAGTAAAATAACTTAACTATATTTCATTTTGTGTTGATTCAAAGAGGTGAGCCCTACCGAAGTGTGCTGAGTGTTTCATCATAGTTGATATCTGCAGGACTGAGAGCGGCTACCATGGCTGTTCTGGAGTTTCCACCTGAGTGAGTGAGAGAAAGAGATTGGAACAAATGAATTCCCTTGTCACAAATTGGGTACAAAATCATTTACATGACAAGGTGCATACAAGGTAATTCCCGTGAAAGCATCAAAAAAGCTTAACTCTGCTTTGGGATAGCTTAACTCTACAGTGTTATTGTGGATATGGATACTCATTGCTATACAGTTTATTCTTAGACTGAGCTGATACATTGGAAATGTGCTCCCAATGACAGGTGAATGTGCTTTTTGGATACACACACACACACACACACACACACACACACACACACACAATGAGACTTCTAATTGTCTACCCATGTTGAAATACAGTTTGCAGTTAAAAAAAGAAAGAAAAAGGCGTAGAGTAATATTTTGTCATCATGTTACAGTATACACAGGTTTTCATCTTGACTGACAGGCACATGCCATTCACTTAATGGTATACATACATTACGGTCACTAGATTATATGTATTTCTCATATAATGCAGTTCAACAGTTGGCATTTATCTATTCTTACCTAGGTTCTCCCTAAGCAGCCATGTCAGAACTGAGTCTCTGTACGGGATAAAGTCAGTCTTCTTCTTCTTCTTGCTCTGTGTCAAACAAAACCAATGTTAGAGGGTGATGAACAAACAAATGGATGGATGTTAGTTTCCCAATGTAAGATGGAAAGAGTGATGGAGGAGAGGCTGAAGGGAGAGTCTACTGTAAAATGGCAGCATCTTCACACTAAGTGCATTAGCGGTGGTGAAGAAGGAATAGAAGCCTGATTTCTGATGATTTTGTTCCAGTGCAAAGATTGTGTAGGTTCCTCCAAAAAGTAAAATAAAATAGTATCCGTCAGACGCGCTGAATAAAATGGGTTTAGACTTTACTGTGAAATGTTTGCTTACGAGCTCTTCACAACGACATACAGCTAAAAGTAGTAACACAAGAGGAATAAAATACACATTAATGGAGCTTATATACAGGGAGTACCAGGACCAGACCACTGTGCAGGGGTACGAGGTAGATATGTACATGAAGGCTGGGTAAAGCGACTAGGCATCAGGGGAATCACTGAGTGTACAAAACATTAAGAACACCTGCTCTTTCCATGACAGGCTGACCAGGTGAATCCAGGTGAAAGCTATGATCCCTTATTGATATCACTTCAATCAGTGTAGATGAAGGTGAGTAAACAGGATAAAGAAGGATTTTTAAGCCTCGAGACAATTGAGCAATGGATTGTGTATGTGTGCCATTCAGAGGGTGAACGGGCAAGACAAAATATTTAGGTGCCTTTGAACGGGGTCTGGTAGTAGGTGCCAGGCGCACCGATTAGTGTCAAGAAACGCAACGCTGCTGGGTTTTTCACGCTCAACAGTTTTCCATGTGTATCAAGAATGGTCCATCACCCAAAAGACATCAAGTCAACTTGACAACTGTGGGAAGCATGTGTCAACATCAGCCAGCATCTCTGTGGAATTCTTTCAGCAGCTTGTAGAGTCCATTCCCCAATGAATTGGTTTAGAATTGAGGTGGTTCTGAGAGCAAAAGGGGGAGGGGGGTGCAACTCAATATTAGGAAGGTGTTCCTAATGTTTTGTACACTCAGTGTATCGTTAGAGTAAAATAACAAAGAGAAGCAGCAGAATATGATGAGTGTGAAAATACATGTGTGTGTTGTGTTGGTATGTGTGTGTTGTGTGCGTATGTGTGTGTTGTGTGCGTATGTGTGTGTTGTGTGCGTATGTGTGTGTTGTGTGCGTATGTGTGTGTCTGGCGTGTGTATGTGAAAGTGTGTGTGTGTGTGTTGTGTGAGTGTCAGTGTAGTGTGTGTGAGTGTCAGTGTAGTGTGTGAGTGTGTATACATAGTCTTGTGAGTGGGCATAGAGTCAGTGCAAGATGGGGTCCATGCAGATAGTCCGAGTCCATTGCAGATAAAATAAAGGTGATGAGTCAATGGCGAAAAAGGGTCAGGTGACAAAATGACACCTTAGCACTGAGACACAATATTGCCATAACCCATCTCTTTTTGGAGGGATCAGTGGTTTGAAATGACTGAACACACAAAGGGTTACCTTGCTGGTAGTGTAATCCTGGGTATGCAAGTAACACCAGGGGAAGAGGGAAAGAACAGAAGAGCAGACCAAGTTACAACATGCCTTCCTCGTGAGTAAGAGGATGACAGAGGGAGAGCGAGATAGAGAGAGACAGACAGTACTCACCACCTCAGCCAGGGCAGAGATGACCTTCCCTAATGTGGTCAGAGATTTGTTGATGTTGGCTCCCTCCTAATAAAGACAAGCCACATAGCAAATATCAATTTAATTAGACCCTTAAATACATAGCTACTTGGTGTATTTGTGGTATGTTGCTTAAGAGTGGCCTACATCCATTATAATAATAATAACATTTTGCAGATGCTTTCATCCAATGCGACTTAGTCATGCATGCATACATGTTTTTATATGGGTGGTCCCTAGCGGGGATCGAATTCACAATTCTGACGTTGCAAGTGCCATTCTCTACCAACTGAGCCACAAGGGTCCTTCCTACCTTTAGCCTGGTGCCTTTGGCTCCAGTAGAGTCAGCTCGCTCACTTCCTGCCAAGTCCACCAGACTGATTTTGCTGACCTGGAACGGGTTAGATGGGAACAACACACACACACCATCAGAAACAATATATCCATTGCCTAACGTAATTATTTGATTTAATTACATTCAAAATAAACAGTAGGAAAAATAATATCCTAATCATGGAAATTGCAGGTATAGCTAAATAGTTTACCCAATACAACTAGTTCATAACAAACTCCATACACGAATACAATATTAATAACCAAAACAGTTGCAATTCTAAACCAATTAATACCTTAACATATACTGTTGTCAAGTCAACTGAAGAGCGACTTCCACACAGAAATCTGATAGTATCACACTACAATAGACATTGTGTGTATACTGACAGTGGCTCCTTTGTATCTCCCTCATAATCACAGGAAATGTGGGGAGGTCAATTTGGGATCCCATTCCTCTCACCTTTTCTGTGGAGAGGTCTGTCTCACTGTCGTACTTCCTCTGTGTGAAGACGATGGTGAAGACAGCGTGGGATCTGCTGCTGGTCTCGTTCATGTTGGTGGCTGCCACCGTCCTGTAACAGAGTTGACATTAGTTGAATCAAATGGAAAGATGTGAAACCCGTCGTACTGTTATCTAAAGTCTATTGAAATGGTTTGAATGTTGATGTAAGACATATATGGGCACGTGTTGTGCCCGGTATTGAGTGTTCAGAGTATTGTTCTTCAAGGAAAGACTTTTGTACAATACATTCAGTACTTCTGCATTTCTCATAATTACAATAAAATATCAAAAACATAATTAATACAGTATTTAAGAAAATCCCTGGTCAAGACATTTTCAATACCATACCAAGCTTTAAAGCTGTTAACACACACACACACACACACACACACACACGGCTTGGGCAGTATACCGTATATCGGGTATTAGGAAATGGCCACGGGATGGTTTTTGAATACCGTCGAAACAATTAGATTTTTTTCAATAAATGTTAATATTTGTAACTACTTTAAGTAAATAACTGCAGTCAACTTATTAGGAGATAAAGCAGGTTGCATTCTTCATGAAACTTACCATAGTTACCCAGAACAGTTGAGCCAGTCAAGCGCTTGTAAATAGCACAACCGGAGAAAGTAGGAGCAGGTGAGTCCAGCTGTGTATTGACAGGGGACGCACGCGTTTTATATTGAAAGTCAAGTGTTTTTTTGCTCAGAGGCGTACTAAAGTTTTCCTTCACAGAAAATACATTAGCGCAACACATTCGGCAGAAAATACCTTCATTTTAATCAGATGACAACAGAAGTTGAACGCTATTTGGTTGGCAGCTAAACAAATAAATGAGCTTACAATTAAAAAGCAAGGTCTTTTTTGCATGGCCATCATATTCCAAAAGAGTATCATAGGAAATGTAGACGGCTACATTCTTTCTAATGTTTGGCTTAAAGTTAATCTTGCACTTTACCCGTGAATAGTAGGCTAAACCGAAAAGTACCAGAGAAAAGTAGCTACACATCAGTCAGAGTGCTGTCTGCTAATAGAATACCCGTTCGTGAATTCCAATCTGAGTGGAGAAGTGCAACTGAAGCATAAAATTAGTCTAATGCCGAGCAGAAATTACAAATCAGAAGCATTTTAGATTTGCGTTTACAAAAAGCAGCAAGACATACGTGCTAGTTATCTAAGTGGCTGAATTAATAAGGTGACGGGGCATCATATAGTGTTAGCTTTCTGCCATGTTTGAGAAATCTGTACAGCTACCACTGTGATCTTGATTTCCTTGTGTTTTTTTCTCTTCATTCTCCTCTCCCCCTCTTCTCCAAGCAGAGCAGGCAGGCCCGTTGCACTAACGACTCCAGACTCCACACAGACACAGCTTGTACACATGCTGCTCCATAGCCAGTACTGTTCTTTCTTCAGACAACAATGGGTCACAAAACTTGTTCATTTGCACAATGTCTCTCGTTCACATTCCCTTGTAAATGTCCAAACAAAAAATATTCAGTAGCTCCCACACACAAACGCGTTTAACTTTATGATCTGGATTGCCTGTCTTCGCAATTTGATTTTCTTTTGCGCTTGTTAGCATATCTAGCTAGCAGCCTACATTGAATTCACTATTACCTGTGCTCATATTGCTAGCATTCTGGTGATAGACGCCCAATGGGCTATTTTGCAATTTTTGGTGCCCCCTTGGGTACTAAGCCGGTAATACTGTCAATCACAGGATGAGAGAAGAATGGTATGATGATATGAAAATCTGGATACCACCCAACCCTAACAAACATGTGGGATATACACTAAGGAGATATGGGCTTTACAACCCACGTTCCAGACAAAAGCTCTCCGAGTCAATAGCAGAAAATTAAAGCAAGGTTCACTTCCACACGAGAATGCACACTCCCGTGACACACACGCATGCGCAGCCAAGAAGGTAGGCACGTGTACACACACACACTCCCACTCTCTGTCCCAAAAGAAGAGATACCTGCCTGAGAGTTTGGGAACAGTGACCGAGCTACTGCTTTAACAACAATCCAGTCAACCACATGGACTCCACTACTACTCAGCTTAAAACAGGATAATAAACTCACTGAAAAGTATGACTTTAAGCAAATCCATTTTTAAGAACGGTTTGTTATTTGATTCTTAAATTTTATAATAATTTGTGTGCATTTATGTCCAACAACCTCCCTCCCCACGCACTCCTCTGTGCATCCCTAATTACACCCTATTCCCTATTTAGGGCCCATAGGGCTCTGGTCAAAAGTAGTGCACTACATAGGGAATAGGGTGCCAATTGAGATAAAGCCCCTGGGTAGGTCTCGTCTTGACGCTGACCTGGCCTTGTTGCCGGCGTCCATGAGGTCGTTGATGTCGTTGTAGGAGGTGACTGCCAGCTTGGACAAGTCCTCCACGTAGGGCCCCAGCAGGGGGTGCTCTCGCACACGCAGGTTCCCTTTGTTCTTCGGGTTGAGCAAGTCCCGCACCCGCTCGCAGTAGATCTCCATGTAGCTGACCTAGAAGTGATTGCATTACAGATTGAGTATCTATTGGCCATGGCCGACTAAAGCTACAGTGAAGCCTTGACATCAGTAACATACAGCAACGCTACGGGATGAAGTTTCCACTACATACAGATCCAGGATCAACTCCCCCAATCCTAAACTCACCCCAGATCAACATCTAGGGGCAACTTTACCATAATCATATATGACAGTCAAGAAGAGGTTTTTCAATCAGTAGTAATGCCATTTATAGTGTTGGAATGCTACTTTTTGTACTGCAGAAGTCACAGTATTCACTCAATATGGATCACTTGGTGTTCCATTTCAAAGACTTGAATTTGCTTAAGCATTGAGTACACGGAAGATTGAGCTAATATGCGTAGCTAGTAAAGCATTGCTAGGGAAACCACTATATTTGAGGTTGCTCTGGATATAAGAGCAAGGTAGTCACTGCAGGGCTACGATTTGGGAGGGTAGGCCTACATCAGAAAGAGGAGTGAGGAGGGGCTGAGGTAAGGGGAGAAGGAAAATAAATGTTCGGGGGGGGGGATTTAGCCCCTAATGCTGTCTGGGACTCACCTCCACTGAGAATGAGATCTCGTCTTTGTTGTTGTCATTGATTTTCTCAAAGAGTTCTTCACAGAGCTAAGAGGCAGAGGAAGAAATGTGTTATTGCCATTTAGGAGCATTTAAAAGAGGAAGGCAGATCGATAGATAGATAACACAAATAGCTTGACGGTTAGATGCCAAAACCAGGGGAGAAATGTCTTAATGCAGTAAGTGCTGCCGGCAGAGAGGTGGAATGCATACAAGAGGTTGGTAATGAGAGAACCGGTTGCTTGTTTGTGAGCCAAAGCACTTCCAATCTCTTTGGGATGGGCGAAACTGAATACTCAGGTATCCAAATCAATGTGAATGGTCAGCATGAAACTTCCAAATATGGTTGAAATAAAATGGGACAATACAAATACAACATTTAGAAACTAAACATGACAATTAGAAAAATAAGCCAAAGAGTTTTTTGAGCGAGAATAAAGACAACTTTCATGTAGTAGGACATGTATAAAAGCAACAGATATCAATAATAAGAAGAGTCTAGAAGCATCTTATATGGTGAGCTACCGAGTGGCTAGGACAGGCAAGCCCCATACTATTGTGGAGGACTTAATCCTTCAGACTACCGCGGATATGGCTGGGACAATGCTGGGGGAAAAGGCCCCAAAAATTATACACACTACGCCTCCATCAAACAACACTGTTTCACGATGCATCAGTGACATGGCAGGAGATGTTTTGAAACAATTACTGCTTCGCATACAAGCCAGTGAATTATATACGTTACAGCTGGATGAGTCAACAGACGTGGTGGGCCTAGCACAGCTCCTGGTAAATGTCCATTAAGTTTATGAGGGGTCAATTAAGGAAGATATCCTCTTCTGCAAACCACTGGAAACCAGGACAACAGGAGAGGATATTTTTAAAGTTTCTGGACAGCTTTGTGACATCACATCTTGACCACCAAAGTCCATTTAATGGTATCTGTACTGATGGAGCAAATGCTATGACAGGGAGACATAGTGGAGTGGTAATGCGCGTGCAAGCAGTTGCTCCCGACACCACATGGGTATACTGCAACATCCACCGAGAGGCTCTTGCTGCCAAGGGAATGCATGACAGCTTGAAAGACGTTTTGGACGCCACAGTGAAGGTGGTTAACTTTGTTAAAGCAAGGCCCCTGAACTCTCGTGTATTTTCTGCATTATGCAATTATATGGGCAGCGACCATGTAACGCTTTTACAACATACAGAGGTGCGCTGGTTATCAAGGGGCAACGTATTGAGAAGTATTATTATTTTTTTAATTGAGAGACGAGCCTAAAGTTCTCTTTACTGACCATAATTTTCACTTGTCTGACCGCTTGCATGATGACGAGTTTCTCACACGACTGGCGGTCTGGTCTGGGTGATGTTTTATCTCACCTGAATGATCTGAATCTAGGATTACAGGGACTCTCCGCGACTATATTCAATGTACGCAACAAAATTAAGGCTATGATTAAGAAGCTGGAGCTCTTTTCTGTCTGCGTTAACAAGGACAACACACAGGTCTTTCCATCATTGTATGATTTTTTTTTGTGCAAATTAACTCAAGCTTATGAACTATGTCAAATGTGATATAGCGAAGCACCTGAGTGAGATGGGTGCACAATTATGCAGGTACTTTCCAGAAACAGACGACACAAACAACTGTATTTGTTATCTCTTTCATGCCTGCCTCCAGTCCACTTACCGATATCTGAACAAGAGAACCTCATCGAAATGGCAACAAGCGGTTCTGTGAAAATGTAATTTAAATCAGAAGCCCCTGCCAGATTTCTGGGATAGGGCTGCGCTCAGAGGATCCTGCTTTGGCAAAACGCGCTGTTAAGACACTGATGCCCTTTGCATCCACGTACCTATGTGAGAGTGGATTCTCGGCCCTCACTAGCATAAAAACTAAAATGGAAAATTATTTAAGACTGAGACTCTCTCCAATACAACCCAACATTGTAGAGTTATGTGCATCCTTCAAGCACACCCTTCTCATTAACCTGTGGTAAGTTAATCACCATTTTTGATGAACAAATAAGATTGTATGTATGTAAGACAGCTAAATAAAGAGAAAGATTATTGATTATTATTTGTACCCTGTTCCTATAAGAGCTCTTTGTCACTTCCCACGAGGCTGGTTGTGACAAAAACTCACTCATTCTTATGTTTAATAAATGTATTGTATAGTGTGTGTGTGTGTGGCAGGCTTACAATGATGGCAAAAAACAACATTTGAGAGTGCGCTAACCCTAGTGCTAGAGGGGGTACGCAGCTGGAGGTTGAATGTTTGAAGGGGTACGGGACTATAAAAAGTTTGGGAACCACTGATCCAGCCTGAAGAACACAAATGTAACAGAATAAATGTAATTTGTTTTTAGACATTTCTTGAATCTGTTCTATGGGACCCACAATGGTAGTCTGATCAAGGAGGCAACTGCGCTCAAGTGAAAATGTTATTGGAACATTGAACTTTCCACAGTTATTCAAGTGAGCTAAGGAGGATGGATATTTGAGGAGAGAGGAGCATACCAGGGGAATGATTCCCTCCTGTCCTTCCTCCTGCCTGCCCATCATTGTGTAGGACTTGCCAGCTCCAGTCTGGCCGTAGGCAAAGATGCAGACATTGTAGCCATCAAAGGCATGCTGCAGCATCTCCTTGCCAAGGTCATTGTACACAAGGCTCTGTGAGGCAAAGGTGGGGTCCTCTGGCTGTAAGAGAAAGAGAAACCTAATATATGTACTTTAGCAGACACTTTCATCTAAAGGGACTTAAAGTCATGCATACATTATTTTAATTTGGGTTGCCCCAGCAGGAATAGAACCCACAACCCTTGGTGTTGCAAGTGCCATGCTCTACCAACTGAGGACCACACTTAAATGCATGTTGATGTCGAACTACAGTACAGTTCATGGTGTGTTTCAATTCAACAGTATGCCATTCAGCTTAGGCAATGTGTCAATTTGGCAGCCATTTGATGCCATGGATAAGAGCAGCACAAAGGCAAGAGGAAAGCAAACTCACCGTAGTGTGGGACCAGTAGGAGTGGTCAAAGCTGAAGGACTTTGCTGGGTCCTTTGGGTTTTTGGGGTTGGATATAACTGTTGGGGAGGAGAAAAAAACATTAAATCACAAGGCTGATAACTTTTACTGTGTAAGAGTGTGATAAGTTTGACCACATCCAATGTATTGTATTTGAAGTTCAAAAGTATTGCATGCACGATGGAGGGTTTGGGCTATTTCAACTATTTGGAGTTTACTGTATTTGTAAAAATAATGCATTTTTGTTGCCTTGGAATAAATACTGTCTACACTCAGAGACATACAAGCAGGACAGTTATATTTTTATAAAGTATGTAATAGACACAAAATACTAGCATTTCTGTAATAAATCTTTACCCCTTTACAAAATAACACCTTCAAATAATCCAAATGAGATATCGGCAAATAAAATAAAATCAAAACATGGTAGATATCTACTGCAAGACATGTGCAACTATATTTGCCTATTTCTTTGTGGTTGAGATATCATGCATCTGTAAAGTTCCTGTTAATGAATCAGCGCAGATACTAATACTAAAACATGTTTGCATACAGTGGGAATGGCAATACAGTAACATGCTCTGTCTCTACACATCACAGCAAAGCTAGCAATGTGTTTCGCTAATCCGTCACATGACGTGTCAATGTATACGGGATGACAATGATGACAACATTTCTCCTCTGCCCAGCCTAGCTGGCATGTCAAGCACGCCTGCTAGGCTGCCTCCCAAATGGTATGCTATTCCCTACATAGTCCACTGCCTTTGACCAGGCACCATAGGTCTGGTGAAAAGTAGTGCACTATGTAGGGAATAGGATGCCATTTGGGAAGCACTCCTAGTCCCACCAGTACAGACATTCAAGCTTTCCACACCAACAGAAAGCTAAGCCCCTCGCAGAGGGGAGGGAGGAGAGTAGAGTGGGGAGTCCCAGAGGAATATACTATAGATGGTATTTGAAGATATTAGCGACCCAGTTGTTGCTTGAAGTCCCTTGACAGATTGTGCGCAAATTGGCCGGACTTCGGGCCAATCCAGGGGATTTAGCTGAGGCTAGCCAGACAACGCATACCTCCGTTGTCCAAGTGGTGGGTCAGGGAGGGCAGGGGATTGGAGGGCAGGGCAAACGGAAAAATGGATACTGACTAATGTGATGAGTGCGCTCGGGGCCTAGCAACGAACCAAATAGAGTGGCAACAGCAACCGACGCCAGCAGGCCAGATGACTGGGGGAAAAACCCAGCTAGCTATATTGAAGGATCACATCATTCCAAAGACAGTTTGTGATCCAAATAGCAGCCTACTCCCTATATAGTGCACTACCTTTGACCAGAGCCCAGTCGTTGTTAGAATACAGTAATGAGGTCCAGTGTTCATAGTCAATGGTCCAATTAAAGCTGGGTATAGCTACTTCAGACAAGGGTACTTAAGAGGCCTCTGCACACTGAGAAATCCCCTGCAGTATGTGTGTGTGTTCAGTGTGTTTGCTCAGTGTGTGTGTGCGCACATATGTGTGTGTGTGTGTGTGGAGAAGATGGTGGTGCACTGATCAATAATGCAGTGATATGGAGGAGGGAGGAGATTGCATATCATGTCACATGGCGACAGAAGGTCAGTGTGTCTCCTCAGAAGAGAGAGAGGCGAACTCCAACTTTTCATAGTCAACGAGCATACCTTGCTTGATTTAGGCCTCCGTAGCCTATATTAGACTCTTAAGGGCCGTACCAAAATCATGCAGGTAAGAGTTTAATTCTATCCTCGCTAATCATCTAGGTCACAGGTCCCCTTTCTTTTTGGGCACTGAGGAGAGGGGGCTAAATTAAGCCCAATCTCACCTTTGACCTGAATCCAATGGGAAACCGGAGCCCAGAGGGAGGAAATTGAAATGTACAGGATTTACGTTACAGATACCCCTTATTACCCCTTTCCTGGAACAACCCACATGGGCTATTAATGAGGGGGACTGCAGACGCTCTGTTCCAATGCCACGCCGCCCACTCAGCAGTAAAAACAGGCTGATGATGGCTGGATCCCAAATGGTACCCTATTCCCTTTATAGTGCACTACTTTTGACCAGGGCTCATAGGGAATATGGTGCCATTTGGACACAGATGAGTCTGGGCCAGGAGAGGCTCCCAGCTCCAGGTTCGGGCATGAGGACAGTGACAAGCGCTAGCCAAGGCTAGCCAATGCTCACTCTCACATCTGTTCCTGGTCTAGCGTACAGCATGTAGCCTTACTGGGGCACAGGGCGCCACTCCAACAAGTCAAAAGACTGAGGGCTTTGTCCCTTTTAGTTTTATTACACCCGTCTGGGTGCACGTCATTAAATTCTATTCCAGTTGGCTGTCAAGGAGAAGAGATGAGGAAAGTTGGGTATTATTGTGGGGAGCTATCATCATAGGGACTGGGACACACTAGACCAGTATCCCAGACACAGATTATATACCTCATCTTGGACTAAAAAGGACTTTCAATGGGATTCTCCACTTAGCAAGTGAGCATGCTTCTTAGTCCTGGACTAGGCTTAATCTGTGTCCTAGAAAGCAGCCCACAGAATCTGTGGCTAAGACAGGCCTGGCTGACCTTCCGCGTCAGTGAGGAAGATGGCTCACTCACTACAGCCTGCATTAGAGGAGGGAACGCATGTTCTTTTATTTCCTCTTGGAGGCGATTCATGCTCACGACGCACCCTGCCACAGCGCCTCTGCCCACTCCCTCCCTCCCTCCCTCCCTCTCCCCATCCCTGCCCCTCTCTCGCAGTAGAACATAGTTCCCTCGTATCCATCTGGCCTTACCCATGCGTCACTCCAATAGGGACACAATTTCAAAAAAGAAAAAGGAGGGAGACAAGTCTGTTGAAAGAGGAACAACTTCCCAAGCATACTGAGATGGGAACCTGTTGACTGTTTCAACTGTCAGAAAGTACTCATCAATATAGACAGCAGAGGTAGCCTATAAGTCTTCCCCAGTTCTGGTGAGCAACTACAACTACACACATGTAACTTTAAATCATAATTCTTCACTATATGCGCTTTCCTTTGGGGGTGGGGCTAAGGTGACATCATCCATGTGAAGCTGGCAGCAGGACACGGACTCTATATTGAGAAAAACATTTAAATAATGATCCACACTTCTCAACTACTTCGGATTAATGTTTCTTTAATTTTATTTCACCTTTATTTAGCCAGGTAGGTTAGTTGAGAACAAGTTCTCATTTGCAACTGGAACCTGGCCAAGATAAAGCATAACAATAAGACACATACAACAGAGTTACACATGGAATTAACAAAACACAGTCAATAATACAGTAGAACAAAAGAAAACAAAAAATCTATATACAGTGAGTGCAAATGAGGTAAGGGAGTTAAGGCAATAAATAGGCCATGGTGGCGAAGTAATTACAATACAGCATTTAAACACTGGAATTGTAGATGTGCAGAAGATGAATGTGAAAGTAGAGATACTGGGGTCGAAGTCGAGGTTCGGTAGGATGGTCAGTTTTACGAGGGGATGTTTGGCAGCATGAGTGAAGGATGCTTTGTTGCGGTTTAGGAAGCCGATTCTAGATTTAATTTTGGATTGGAGATGCTTAATGTGAGTCTGGAAGGAGAGTTTACAGTCTAGCCAGACACCTAGGTATTTGTAGTTGTCCACGTATTCTAAGTCAGAGCCATCCAGAGTAGTGATGCTGGACGAGCCGGGCAGGTGCGGGCAGCGACCGATTGAAAAGCATGTATTTAGTTTTACTTGCATTTAAGAGCAGTTGGAGGCCACGGAAGGAGAGTTGTATGGCATTGAAGCTCGTCTGGAGGTTAGTTAACAGTGTCGAAAAAAGGGCCAGATGGATACAGAATGGTGTCTTCTGCGTAGAGGTGGATCAAGGAATCACCCGTATCAAGACTGACACCGTTGATATATACAAAGAAAAGAGTCGGCCCGAGAATTTAACCCTGTGGCACCCCCATAGAGTTTGCCAGAGGTCCGGACAACAGGCCCTCAGATTTGACACACTGAACTCTGAGAAGTAGTTGGTAAACCAGGCGAGGCAATCGTTTGAGAAACCAAGGCTGTGAAGTCTTCCAATAAGAATGTGGTGATTGACAGAGTCGAAAGCCTTGGCCAGGTCGATGAATACGGCTGCACAGTAACGTCTCTTATCGATGACGGTTATGATGTCGTTTAGGACCTTGAGCGCGGCTGAGGTGCACCCATGACCAGCTCTGAAACCAGATTGCATAGCGGAGAAGGTACGGTGGGATTCAAATTGGTCGGTAATATGTTTGTTAACTTGGCTTTCGAAGACCTTAGAAAGACAGGGTAGGATAGATATAGGTCTGTAGCAGTTTAGGTCTAGAGTGTCACCCCCTTTGAAGAGGGGGATGACTGCGGCAGCTTTCCAATCTTTGGAAATCTCAGACGACACGAAAGAGGTTGAACAGGCTAGTAATAGGGGTTGCAACAATTTCGGCATTTCATTTTAGAAAGAGAGGGTCCAGATTGTCTAGCCCGGCTGATTTGCAGGAGTCCAGATTTTGCAGCTCTTTCAGAACATCAGCTGTCTGGATTTGGGTGAAGGAGAAATGGTGGGGGCTTTGGCGGGTTGCAGTGGAGGGTGCCGGGCAGTTGACCCGGGTAGTGGTAGCCAGGTGGAAAGCATGGCCAGCCGTAGAGAAATGCTTATTGAAATTCTCAATTAAAATGGATTTATTGGTGGTGACAGTGTTTCCTAGCCTCAGAGCAGTGGGCAGCTGTGAGGGGGTGCTCTTACTCTCCATGGACTTTGCAGTTTCCCGGAACTTTTTGAGTTAGAGCTACAGGATGCAAATTTCTGTTTGAAAAAGCTAGCCTTAGCTTTCCTAACTGCCTGTGTATATTTGTTCCTAACTTCCCTGAAAAGTTGCATAACACGGGGGCTATTCGATGCTAATGCAGAACGCCACAGGCGTTGAACACCTCACACTACTCTCATCAACAACACAAAGTGGACATCATCACATGTCCAAAGGAGAGAATGTTTGACCTGGATGTCCTGCAGCTCCTGAGCCATAGTTAATGAGACAGGGGGCATACTGTGTGTGACAGGGAGAATGCTCCATGTAATGCACTATGACTCACCTACCCTGCCCTTCGGGTCTCATTGTTGGATTATCAATCACGCCGTGCAGTGTGTGCGAGTTGTGTGTGTGTTATAGGAAATCTTTGGCTTTTAGAAGATAGATCGGATAAAAAAATAAGTAATATCTGGTATATTCATCAATACGCACATCCTATCAAGAGAATGGAAAATATAAGCTCCCACAGGTTTCTTTTTTTGTTGCAAAATACTGCACTGAATCAAATCCTGAATTTAAAATGGGAGACATGTCCTTCTGTCTAATGAACGACGTCATCACCGTCTCTGCCCCACTCAACCATGGCAACAGGTACAGGACTGGATTCTGGTTGCCATGGCAACCCTGCTGACATGGCACAGGAGGATGCTGCACATTGCTTTCCGTGTTTTTTCTCTCTCATTCTCTCCCTCTCAACATTCCAATTTGCCTTCTGCGAAGAAGTTATCTTGAGAGTAAATCCAGGTTTATGGAGAATAAAATGTAATTATTTTTCCACAGAGGTATATTCAGCATTCCAATCCATTATAGTAGGCTAAACATGTCAAAAGGCACAGTGAAAGTGTTAGAATTTGTAAGTACAACATTAAGCTACTTAATATCGGGGACCATATTCATTCATCTTTCACACTCACCACATACACTGCTGCTACAGCTAAGTCTATTATCTATCCTGTTGCTTAGGCACTTCACCCCTACCTACATGCACATAGCTACCCAAATTACCTCGTATCCCTGCACATCGACTCGGTACTGGTACTCCCTGTAGATAACCATGTTATTTTTAGTCGTTATTGTTATTTACTGTGCATTTATTCCTTGTGTCACTGTTCCTATTTTTACTTGATATTTAACTCCGATCTTTAAAAGACCCGTAAGTAAGCATTTCAGTTAGTGATGCACCGTTATTACATTTTTGGCCGATACCGATATTTTCCTTGTCCCCCAAAAATTATACTGATAAGTGAAAAACATTTAAGGCCTTTTAAGCATTCTAGTACAGTTAAATAGTTAACACACACACACACACACACACACAGGTCTAACGCACTGCATCTCGGTGCAAGAGGTGTCACTACAGTCCCTGGTTCGAAATCCAGGCTGTATCATATCCGGCAGTGATTGGGAGTCCCATAGGGCGGTACACAATTGGCCCATCGTCTGGGTCGTCATTGTAAATAAGAATTTGTTCTTAACGGACTTGCCTAGTTAAATATAGGTACACACCACACTGACCAAAAAGTTATTTTGTTGGAATTTACATATGTCCCCCATTACCAGTAAAACATAATCAAAACCTATTTCTTTCACTTACATGCTGTGCTGTTTCGTTGTTCATTTGTTCAGTCGTTTCATTCTCAACCAGGATTTCTATGGAATGCCGTTTGGGTCTTTGCGGGTCAAAAAAGACACACGACAAATAACAATATTTGATGTGTCAAATAACAACATCATCTGTTTCAGTAGCTATAACTATATATCTAGGTGTCATCTAAAATAACCCTAATTTATAAGACAATTCTTATTTGATTAATGGTGGTCGGACACATCTATGTGAAGCTAGCCACAATAAGGATTAGCCACAATAGTGGACTTGCGGTTAGCCTTCAAAATAAAAGTATTGCATAATTCTACTATTTGTACTCATTTGCATCACTGTCAATAACACTTATTTTGAAAGCAAACCGCAAATGCCACTATTGTGCTGAATCCTTATATTGGCTAGCTTCATAACAGATAACACGGTCCAGTTGAGTCTCACTAGCCAGATGAAGCTAGCTGTCTGCTTATAACATTAGCTTTGGGCAACAGGGTTAAGTAGCTGGCTAGATATTTATTTTCATGAACTGAAGTACAATTTCAATAGGCGAGTAGTGTTAATAGTGCTAGCTAGGTACCAAGCTAAAGCTTGTCTCGCTGATATTTTCTTAACTCTTTCAAATGACTGCTCGATCCACACAGCAGACATTGTGTGGGCTGTTAGGAATGCTGCGTTGCGCCAAATTTTACGTGGCATTATTAAGTCACATTACATAGGTATACATAGGTATACATTGAAGCTTTGACATCAGTTTCTAACAAATCGGCATTAAACTAGACATCGGGCCGATGCTGATGTTGGCATTGTTGGCTGATTGTGATATGTTCACTGATATATTGTGCATCCCTAACTACACTATTAGTCTACACCTGTTGTTTACGAAGCATGTGACAAATAAAATGTAGGAGTCCTGATCTAGAACCAGTTTTGCCTTTCAGATCAGGGATATCCTGATCCTAGATCAGCACTCCTAATCTGAAACGCTTTATGAATACTGGCTCTGAGCCATAAACTATGCATTTAAAAAACTATAACTAAACAGGGTCTTTCAGAATATAAAGTTAAAATACAGTATCATTTTAATAAAAGTACTGCATGTTTCACTTGCTAAATTCTCCTTCACACTGGGCCATGAAAACATGATTTATGTGAAATGGAAAGGAGTCTAAATGGACTTATAGATCAGGCACATACCATGGCACCTTTGCATGAACTCGGGTCCTTCAGGCCCACTCACAGGAAATGAGCCATGACAATTTGGATGGGACACACACTTCCCTAACAGGAGTCGTTGTCGCAAAGGCAGAAAGGCAGGCGGGAGGAGATGAGATCAGGTGGGAACATTCTAGCCAATGTGAGGGCCGATACCAGTTCTACCAACAAACACCAATATAAAATATTTTCCTCAAAGTTGCCATGTGCGTCCACTTATCAGTACATTAGTCACAATTTATACATTGCAAAACGTACAACGTGATCAAATAAGCCTTAGCAAATTAGCAAGACAAATCTGTTGACTAAATCCAACACTTTCTCACAGACCATACAAAAAAATCCCCACTTGGTCTGCTTCTCGCTGTATTCTGCCGTGGATAGATTTTGACGGGAGTGGAGCCTTTCGCGTCGGCTCTTCCACTCTGTACACACCAAAACATCCTCTTCATATCAATATCATTAGTTCATACAAACCACAGCTGGAGTGACAATGAATGAATGAGGCCAAGCATTTCACAGGGTACCTCCCAAAAAGGCACCCTATTCCTTATATAGTTAACTACTTTTGACCAGGGTTCATAGGTCAACAGTACTGCACTATATAGGGAGTAGGGTGCCATTTGGGACACAACCACAACTCAGTGCCCTGGTTCAATGAAAGGCAATTGGGGGGCGGGGGTGTCCTTAGTTCCTCTTCCAGAACCTATAGTTTGTCTGATGTGATGCAGGGGGGCTACAATTTAGTATGAGTGAGACACTAACAACCAGCTTGGTGATGCTGGCAGCCATTTTGTGACAGGATGCTCAACAAGTAATTGGGCTCTACATGTCTTTGAGCCCCAGATGGTGACAGAGAGGCACCTGAGACTACCAGCCAGGCGAGGCAGGGCCTAAAATGGCTGAACGCGTCTGCCTCTCCGATGACCCTCCAAGGACCTGCTAGCTTCTACTGGTCTCGATCAATACCCACTAGTGAATGGGCCACTGACTGTGCTCATAGTGTTATAGGGAGCGAAGGTCGCTAGATAAATTCATATTTAAGAACAAAACTGAAGCAAAACACCTAAAAAAGGGAACCAGATATTCATTGAAATAATAAACCGTGGAGAACTGTAATTACCATACGTTCCTTTCCACGAGGCAGAGGAATTTTTATGCTTTCCCTGGGGCCTGTGTGCATATGGACAGAGTAAGGTAACGGTTCAATCCCTGAATACTTTTCAGTGAATATATCCACCAGCCAATACTGTGTGTCAACTGCACACGTGTGTTACTGTTTGGTTTCTGTTTATCCATGATTGGCCCAGTAAAAAGTCACAGCCCTGAGTCTGTTTTAAAACAGAGGGTGAGAAATACTGATACTTATCCCTCCATCTTAAAAGAGGAAACAGAATAGGACAGGACACATTCTGACTCGCCCGCTGCCGACATACTCAGCGTGCTGTTCTCGGTTTGGCAATGGTCTGCTTGTCGCGCAGGGCCTTAGCACAGGTGGTAGAGTTCTCACTGGACACAGCTCAACTCCACAGGCTCAAACTAGTGTCTGACCAACTGCCTTATGCTCTCGACAAACAGCTGAGCATGTCTCAGCCACAACACAGGACTCACTCCTTCTCCAAAACAGAGACCGAGCCATGTGTGGGATTTGATTTAGCGCCTTGGATACAGCACATTCTAGGACCAAGCCTTTTAAACCCTGTAGGCTATTGTCTTTCTTTTAAGAAAACAACCACCACTAAAGTCTGGTCCAAACAGATTACGGACACAATAGCCTTTTGTTTTGTATCGTCTTCATTTTGCCAGTGGGGCGGATTTTTTCAGAACTAGGCAGCCAAGAGTGTACCTTAACTTGAGATCTGCAGTCCCACCAAAATCTAATTTCTTTGCTCATACACGTCAGCTCAGACCATAAGCCACCAAAAGGAGAACCAAAACATCCGATACGACAACATTGTATAATCCTATTAAATGTAAATAGTGTTGCTTTTAATTGAAATACTTAAGAGTAATTATTGCAACTCTAGGGGGAGGCATTGAATCGCCCGCTGAAGAAATCTCCATTTCCACTTTGCATGCCGTTCACATCACTTTCCCTTTTACTGGGGGAGGGGAGAGAGAAAAACACAGGAAGACACGAGAACAATGCAGTGAATACAGTACTTGCTGTCGACGACAGAGCCTGCACAACACATTAGGTAATCTGTTATGACAAGCCTTTATGCGGCCGGTTCCCCTCTACAATGACCCTTTTCACATAGCCTTATGGTACCCCCGTTATGATTACTTTGCCACTTTAATAAAAAGGCAACTTTCTATGGAGAAGCATTGTTGGCGCTTGGGAGTGACTGCAGGCAACAGCATATTTCTCCCTCGTGGTCTATGTAAACTGTGCATAAAAGGCTGCAAGAGTTGCAGGTTTATTGTAAACTCGGTTTATAGGCTGGAAAAACAAATTATCTTTATCTTTACGACGGTTGTAAAAAAGTTGGATTCGAAAATATTTGGACCACAACAAGTAGACAATTGACAGGGTGGCTGAGGAGTAACGTTACATGTAAGGGATTACCAAAAACCGGTAACTGTAATCCATTACCAGCAAAAATAATGTAATCAGACTACAGACACTTGAAAAACTACATGATTAATTTGAGGTTTACTTTTAAATTCAGAAAGGATGTTTTTTGGGGGGGGGACACACACCAATCCTGAAGAAGCTTTAAATGACAGAGCCTATCAGTCTAAACCAGATGTTTAAAAGTATGATCAAATCTCACTCAATTGTTTCCTATGATTTGTGTGTGGTCAAAACGAGGGCTTTAACTGTTGGTAGACTCATTTTTAAGCCCCTTTGAAGATAATTCAAACTGTTATTTTTAGGGCGGTAGATGCCAGACTTTCCTGACATTACTGTAAGGGTGTTACTGTAGACCTCGGGTAGCCTCACAGGACACAGGAAGTGTTTGGAATGAGCCTTGACCCGAGGGGGAAATAATATTCTCTTCTCCTTGAGGGGGTGCACCTGCAGGCGTGGGAAATAATATCCACTTTGGATGTCCTCCATGAGACTGTTCCGCCCGGAGCTGTGAAAACAGCTGAAATCTCCCACATGTTTTCAGAGGACCCCCTAACTATCATCTTCTATAATGTCATGCAAAGATGCAAATGTGTATTTGTATATGCAAATGTATATGGAAATGTGTATTTGTATATGCAAATGTATATGGAAATGTGTATTTGCTTACTATGGATGTTTTTCAATTATTAGAAATTGATGTGCAGTTTTCATGTATTTCACTTTCACAATGTCTGTTTGAATTTAAGGTTTACTTTAAAGATCAAATCCGCATTAGGGGAAATGGGGCCACTATTCTGCTATCTTATCATGTGCAATGATGTCCGAGTGAGGAAAAACTGTTTGCACCAACTTCGTTGTTGTAATAGCCCGAAGGGACATGTCAGTATCACAAATTAAAGGAGCTATGTGTTTTTGCATTGTATTTCAGAAAATGTCCTTAATATATCTACAGTAATAGTGGAATGATAGTTTTTCACAATATTTTTTCTCCAAAAATGTTATTTGGCCCACACAAAATTGCGTTCTTCTTGGTCAACAAAATAATGACCATCTCGTGTTGTCAAATTGGCTGGGGCCAGCAAATCTCGTCAATTAAACAGACCACACAACTTGACAATGACATTTGCTGGACCCAGTCAATTTGACGAGACGGTTCATTGTTGAATTGTTATATGTAGTAACTCTTAAGGATTCTAGCTTTAATGTTTTAATTGTACAGTTGTGCAATGTAATCACTGTTCTAGAGTAGATAGTTGAACAGTTAGGGCCAACATTTCCCCTCGTCACAAAACTATGCAAAACCTTTGAATGAAACATTGCTGGCCTTGCATGTTCTCTCACAGGCCTGAAGTTCTAGAAGCCTCTCTATAGCCTTTGTGATCCTGGCCTCAGCGAGCCTGCGTAAGCTGCTAATATCACTAGGTCGCTCGGCGTGCTAGGCAAGCAATGTGTCTCTGGGCCGGGAGGCTGTTTGGTGCTTGGGCTATAGGAGTGTAGATGAGTGTCAGAAAGGTTGGGCGGCTGAAATCTCCCCATTCCTTCCTGTCACTGACAGTCTGTCGGCATGCGAAGCACCAGCTGCCATCTGGTTCTGTATAAATAGACAGCACTCTCGGGCTAGAGCAGCTGTCGAAGGTTAGGCTGGCCCTGATCTCATTCCCAGTGGTTTCCAGCTAGACAGACAACCCCACCTGACCGTATAGCAATTCACCCTCTCTCAGCACTCCCTAAAGATGTCACACAGAAAGGCATAATACTCTGTAAATGATTTTGTCATCATGGAGGACTGATTGGGCTCATTGAGTCGAGTTGATAAATAAATGCGGCGCTCATGGAATGGCATGCTTAGAGCACTACCGAAAAGTGCTGTTTACATGTGAAAAATGAATGCCATTTGCTGCATTTGCTGTAGGCCTATTGTTTACCTTTTAGTTGGTGACACTTTGATATCTTGATAATATGCAGCTGTTTAAAGGGCAAATCCACAGATGAAACAAGAAAAGAACGGTTGCCCCGCCTCTGTTTGGGTAAAAAGCTGAGGGGTGGGCCTGGAGATATGTAACCACTCAGGTTAATAGACAGTTATGGAAGCAAGGACTGACCATCCATGATATCCAAATGATGATTAAAACAATGTTATGAGGCTATACAGTGTTTGTTTTCATATACAAATGTGCACAAACATTGGCAAAAAACAAGCTTATATTTTGGTTCTCATGGAGTGTAGCAGTTGAACTAAACTCATGAGGCATTTAAGTTATATTCTTCAAGAATCAATGGATAAACACTACCGTTAAAAAGTTTGGGGTAACTTAGAAATATCCTTGTTTTTAAAAATAAAAGCAACAAAAAAGTCAATTAAAATAACATCAAATTGATTAGAAATAAAGTGTAGACATCGTTAATGTTGTAAATGACTATTGCAGCTGGAAACAGCAGATAAAAAAATTAAAAATATCTACATAGGCGTACAGAAGCCCATTATCAGCAACCATCACTCCTGTGTTCCAATGGCACATTGTGTTAGCTAATCCAAGTTGATCATTTTAAAAAAGGATAATTGATCATTAGAAACCCTTCTGCAATTATGTTAGCACAGCTGAAAACTGATTAAAGAAGCAATAAAACTGGCCTTTAGACTAGTTGAGTATCTGGAGCATCAGCATTTGTGGGTTTGATTACAGGCTCAAAATGGCCAGAAACAAAGCACTTTCTTATGAAACTCGTCAGTCTATTCTTGTTCTGAGAAATGAAGGCTATTCCATGCGAGACATTGCCAAGAAACTGAAGATCTAGTACAACGCTGTGTACTACTCCCTTCACAGAACAGCGCAAACTGGCCCTAACCAGAATAGAAAGAGCGGGAGTATCCGCAAAACACCAGTCTCAACGTCAACAGTGAAGAGGTGACTCCGGGATTCTGGCCTTCACGCAGAGTTCCTCTGTCCAGTGTCGGTGTACTTTTGCCCATCTTAATCTTTTCTTTTTATTGGCCAGTCTGAGATATGGCTTTTTCTTTGCAACTCTGCCTAGAAGGCCAGCATCCCGGAGTTGCCTCTTCACTGTTGACATTGAGGCTGGTGTTTTGCGGGTACTATTTGGGGCGGCAGGGTGGCCTAGTGGTTAGAGCGTTGGACTAGTAACCGGAAGGTTACAAATCTGTCGTTCTGCCCCTGAACAGGCATTTAACCTACTCTTCCTAGGCCGTCATTGAAAATAACAATTTGTTCTTAACTAACTTGCCTAGTTAAATAAAGGTTAAAAAAAATAATATTTAAGCCATATTGTCAAAAACATTAACATTGAAAAATTCAGTACTGAAAACAAAACACAAATATTTGTCAAATTAAATGGTTTTAAGGAGTTCTCACAAGCTGTACCACTGAACTGGATATTCCAGGAGAGAGGTGTTGTTCACTCACTGTACCTCGACTAAAGCTAATACCACTTTAAAATTAGCTCCTTGTCTGGAAAGAATTCCAGCTGATACAGGTTAAACTGTCCTTCAATGCTGCTTGAGCATACGCTCAATTCCTGAAATTAATTTGAATATGGGCATATAGGGATTGCGGTAAATTGTACTCTTCATATTTAAAATAAATAAATAAATAAATAAAAGGGTACTCTTCATATTCCTGTAGTGATCTCTAAAATTACCATACATATCTTGCCTTGGAGCTCTGGGAATGTCTTATACATTCCAGCACAGTAATCACAATGCCATTATGAACTATAAAAGGATGGAGATAAATAATTGTAGTAATTCTGTTTATGGATAAATATAACTTGGGGTTCAGTTTTTCAATGTACACAACCAATCTTACTTGTTTATTGGTCTTTGTGAAAATATGTCTTCCCCAGATATACTAGTTTTCTCTGTACTCTGCACAGCTTTCGGTTGGTTAGTCATCATACACTCCACCCACAATACATCACTGTGGGCAGCAGCGCCAGTGTAGTACATGGTTCCTGACATCCAGCTCTCACAACATGCGCCCATTTTACAGAGGAGTGACCTGAATTTCTTCAGCTCCTCTGAGAAAAGGCGGACTCTAAAGTGACTTGCTTTATGTAAGCTTCAAAATCACAACACTTTGCAAAGGCTTGGATAATACATACAACGTTTTACAGGGAAGCTACAGTAGTTTCAGTTTCTATAATTGCAGGGAAGATAAACGGGTTGATAGTAAAGGTAAATGTCAGATGACTACATATTTTCCCAGAATCCTCTCTGTGTACAATGGAAATGACAAACTGCATGCGCACGTTGTGTGCATGTGTGATCTCAATTAGCTGGAGGGTATTAGCAGAGTTTCTTTTAAGGCAGAGTTTCCAGGGAGAGAAGAGAACCAGAGGGAGGTGGAGGAAGATATTCCATTTATTAATTAAGGATTCAAAAACAACACTTCCTCATCACTCTCCCCCCAATCTCATGAATAATACAAAATAAGCATGGTCCCCACAACTGGGCAGCCCGTGCCTGGACTACAAAGCTCCCCCACTAGTCTCTGCATTCAGCTCTTAGTCTGTGGGAGGAAAAGAAACAAGGGAAACAAGTTCTGCAAAGAGAACTGTAGTGCTGGTCTGAACGCACCAAAAAACATATTCAGCTGAGAATGTGGGAAAGTTGAGCCATTTTACCAGCCTTAAGTAACGCTACTAACATCTCGCAAGTCAGAGCGACTCAACCTCAAAACAAATACACCATTATCTGCTTTTAACTGCTGTTGATTTGTATTTATTATGGATCCCCATGGCAGCTGCTACTCTTCCTGGGGTCCAGCAAAATTAAGGCAGTTGATTGCATCATCGAGGTGGGAAGATGGATGTGGGCTTGGGTGAAACTAGTTTTAGTCAGAGACATTATTCTAAAAAAATCCTCTCATTAAATAAAGTGAACATTGGATCAGCATTAAACCAAATAATTGAATATCATATTTCTGAATATGAATAATTTGAAGGATTCAATGGTAAAATATATTTTTCTCCATAGAGGAGCAGTTGACTATATGCCTGCATGCTGGCTAGACACCCAGTTGTCACTTCACCAATTTTTTACATTCTTCAAAGCAGACAAACTCTTAGAAATATAAAAAAATAAAATAAAAAACTTTTCTCCCCAATTTCGTGATTACAATCGTCTCGTCGCTGCAATTCCAACAGGCTCGGGAATGGTGAGTCATGCGTCCTGGCACTTCTTTACACTTGCTCGCTAAACCCGTAAGCCAGCTGCACCAATGTGTAGGAGGAAACACTGTTCAACTGACGACCGAAGTCAGCCTGTAGGCGCCTGGCCCACCACAAGGAGTCTCTAGAGCATGATGAGCCAAGTAAAGACCCCCCGGCCAAACCCTCCCCTAACCCGGACAACGCTGGGCCAGTTGTGCGCTGCCCTATGGGACTCCTGGTCACAGCCGGTTGTGACACAGCCTGGGATCAAACCCTAAGTTATAGTGACGACGCAACAGTGCAATGCAGTACCTTAGAATGCTGCGCCACTCGGGAGGCCAGTAGAAACCATTTTTTAACCAAAAAGGGTTCTCCTGTAGGGACAGCTGAATAATAATTTTAGGTTCAAGACAGCACCTTTTTATTGTATTTTTTTTACCCCTTTTTCTCCCCAATTTCATGGTCTCCAATTGGTAGTTACAGTCTTGTCCATACGGGAGTTGCAGTGATGGGACTCGGGAGAGGCTAAGGTCAAGAGCCGTGCGTCCTCCGAAACACAACCCAGCCAAGCCGCACTGCTTCTTGACACAATGCCCGCTTAACCCGGAAGCCAGCTGCACCAATGTGTACCTGGCGACCATGTCAGCATTGCACCCCGCCCACCACAAGAGTCGCAAGTGCGCGATGGGACAAGGACATCCTTGTCGGCCAAACCCTCCCCTAACCCGGACAACGCTGGGCCTTCCTGGGACTCACCCACAAACAGGACCAAGCCTGGCCTGCTGAGAAGTGACGGACTCCATCCTAGCTGGAGGGGTGCTCTCATCTGATCTACCAACATAGACATGGCTCTAACTCTTCTAGCTCCACAATGAAAGCCAGCCTAGTGGCGTCTGCCACTAGCACAGTCAGTGTAGTCAGCTCAGCTATCCCCATTGAGACCGTGTCTGTGCCTCAACCTAGGTTGGGCAAAACTAAACATGCAGTGTTCACCTTAGCAATCTCACTAGGATAAAGACCTCCTCCATGCCAGCCACTATTGAAGGAGATTGTGATACCTCACATCTCAAAATAGGGCTACTTAATGTTAGATCCCTTACTTCAAAGGCAGTTATAGTCAATGAACTAATCACTGATCATAATCTTGATGTGATTGGCCTGACTGAAACATGGCTTAAGCCTGATTAATTTACTGTGTTAAATGAGGCCTCACCTTCTGTTTACACTAGTGACCATATCCCCCGCACATCCCGCAAAGGCGGAGGTGTTGCTAACATTTATGATAGCAAATTTCAATTTACAAAAAAAAATGACGTTTTGGTCTTTTGAGCTTCTAGTCATGAAATCTATGCAGCCTACTCAATCACTATTTATAGCTACTGTTTACAGTCCTCCTGGGCCATATACAGCACAACTCACTGAGCTCCCTGAAATCCTATCGGACCTTACACTCATAGCAAATAATATTCTAAGTTTTGGTGACTTTAATATTCACATGGAAAAGTCCACAGACGCACTCCAAAAGGCTTTCAGAGCCATCATCGACTCACTGTCACAGTCATACTCTGGACCAAGTTTTGTCCCATGGAACAAATGTTGTGGATCTTAATGTTTTCCTCATAATCCTGGACTATCGGACCACCATTTTATTACGTTTGCAATTGCAACAAATAATCTGCTCAGACCCCAACCAAGGAGCATCAAAAGTCGTGCTATAAATTCTCAGACAACACAAAGATTCCTTGACGCCCTTCCAGACTCACTCTGCCTACCCAAGGACGTCAGAGGACAAACATCAGTTAACCACCTAACTGAGGAACTCAATTTAACCTTGAGCAATACCCTAGATGCAGTTGCACCCCAAGAAACTAGCTCCCTGGTATACAGAATATACCCGAGCTCTGAAGCAAGCTTCCAGATAATTGGAACGGAAATGTCGCCACACCAAACTGGAAGTCTTCCGACTAGCTTGGAAAGACAGTACCGTGCAGTATCGAAGAGCCATCACTGCTGCTCAATCATCCTATTTTTCCAACTTAATTGAGGAAAATAAGAACAATCCGAAATGTCTTTTTGATACTGTCGCAAAGCTAACTAAAAAGCATTCCCCAAGTGAGGATGGCTTTCACTTCAGCAGTAAAAAATTCATTAACTTCTTTGAGGAAAATATCATGATTATTAGAGAGCAAAATTACAGACTCCTCTTTAAATCTGCATATTTCTTCAACGCTCAGCTGTCCTGAGTCTGCACAACTCTGCCAGGACCTAGGATCAAGAGAGACACTTGTGTTTTAGTACTATACAGTGCCTTGCGAAAGTATTCGGCCCCCTTGAACTTTGCGACTTTATGCCACATTTCAGGCTTCAAACAAAGATATAAAACTGTATTTTTTGTGAAGAATCAACAACAAGTGGGACACAATCATGAAGTGGAACGACATTTATTGGATATTTCAAACTTTTTTAACAAATCAAAAACTGAAAAATTGGGCGTGCAAAATTATTCAGCCCCCTTAAGTTAATACTTTGTAGCGCCACCTTTTGCTGCGATTACAGCTGTAAGTCGCTTGGGGTATGTCTCTATCAGTTTTGCACATCGAGAGACTGACATTTTTTCCCATTCCTCCTTGCAAAACAGCTCGAGCTCAGTGAGGTTGGATGGAGAGCATTTGTGAACAGCAGTTTTCAGTTCTTTCCACAGATTCTCGATTGGATTCAGGTCTGGACTTTGACTTGGCCATTCTAACACCTGGATATGTTTATTTTTGAACCATTCCATTGTAGATTTTGCTTTATGTTTTGGATCATTGTCTTGTTGGAAGACAAATCTCCGTCGCAGTCTCAGGTCTTTTGCAGACTCCATCAGGTTTTCTTCCAGAATGGTCCTGTATTTGGCTCCATCCATCTTCCCATCAATTTTAACCATCTTCCCTGTCCCTGCTGAAGAAAAGCAGGCCCAAACCATGATGCTGCCACCACCATGTTTGACAGTGGGGATGGTGTGTTCAGCTGTGTTGCTTTTACGCCAAACATAACGTTTTGCATTGTTGCCAAAAAGTTCAATTTTGGTTTCATCTGACCAGAGCACCTTCTTCCACATGTTTGGTGTGTCTCCCAGGTGGCTTGTGGCAAACTTTAAACAACACTTTTTATGGATATCTTTAAGAAATGGCTTTCTTCTTGCCACTCTTCCATAAAGGCCAGATTTGTGCAATATACGACTGATTGTTGTCCTATGGACAGAGTCTCCCACCTCAGCTGTAGATCTCTGCAGTTCATCCAGAGTGATCATGGGCCTCTTGGCTGCATCTCTGATCAGTCTTCTCCTTGTATGAGCTGAAAGTTTAGAGGGACGGCCAGGTCTTGGTAGATTTGCAGTGGTCTGATACTCCTTCCATTTCAATATTATCGCTTGCACAGTGCTCCTTGGGATGTTTAAAGCTTGGGAAATCTTTTTGTATCCAAATCCGGCTTCACAACAGTATCTCGGACCTGCCTGGAGTGTGCCTTGTTCTTCATGATGCTCTCTGCGCTTTTAACGGACCTCTGAGACTATCACAGTGCAGGTGCATTTATACGGAGACTTGATTACACACAGGTGGATTGTATTTATCATCATTAGTCATTTAGGTCAACATTGGATCATTCAGAGATCCTCACTGAACTTCTGGAGAGAGTTTGCTGCACTGAAAGTAAAGGGGCTGAATAATTTTGCACGCCCAATCTTTCAGTTTTTGATTTGTTAAAAAAGTTTGAAATATCCAATAAATGTCGTTCCACTTCATGATTGTGTCCCACTTGTTGTTGATTCTTCACAAAAAAATACAGTTTTATATCTTTATGTTTGAAGCCTGAAATGTGGCAAAAGGTCGCAAAGTTCAAGGGGGCCGAATACTTTCGCAAGGCACTGTATCTCTTGACACAATGATGAAAATAATCATGGCCTCTAAACCTTCAAGCTGCATACTGGACCCTATTCCAACTAAACTACTGAAAGAGCTGCTTCCTGTGCTTGGCCCTCCTATGTTGAACATAATAAACGGCTCTCTATCCACCGGATGTGTACCAAACTCACTAAAAAAGTGGCAGTAATAAAGCCTCTCTTGATAAAGCCAAACCTCAACCCAGAATTTTTTTATTATTATATATATTTTTTTATTAATCGACTTATATCGAATCTTCCATTCCTCTCAAAAAAATTGAAAAAGCTGTTGCGCAGCAACTCACTGCCTTCCTGAAGACAAACAATGTATACGAAATGCTTCAGTCTGGTTTTATACCCCATCATTAGCACTGAGACTGCACTTGTGAAGGTGGTAAATTACCTTTTAATGGCATCAGACCGAGGCTCTGCATCTGTGCTCGTGCTCCTAGACCTTAGTGCTGCTTTTGATACCATCGATCACCACATTCTTTTGGAGAGATTGGAAACCCAAATTGGTCTACACGGACAAGTTCTGGCCTGGTTTAGATCTTATCTGTCGGAAAGATATCAGTTTGTCTCTGTGAATGGTTTGTCGTCAACTGTAAATTTTGGTGTTCCTCAAGGTTCCGTTTTAGGACCACTATTGTTTTCACTATATATTTTACCTCTTTGGGATGTCATTCGAAAACATAATGTTAACGTTCACTGCTATGCGGATGACACACAGCTGTACATTTCAATGAAACATGGTGAAGCCCCAAAATTGCCCTCGCTAGAAGCCTGTGTTTCAGACATAAGGAAGTGGATGGCTGCAAACTTTCTACTTTAAACTCAGACAAAACAGAGATGCTTGTTCTAGGTCCCAAGAAACAAAGAGATCTTCTGTTGAATCTGACAATTAATCTTGATGGTTGTACAGTCGTCTCAAATAAAACTGAAGGACCTCGGCGTTACTCTGGACCCTGATCTCTCTTTTCACGAACATATCAAGACTGTTTCAAGGACAGCTTTTTTCCCCATCTACGTAACATTGCAAAATTCAGAAACTTTGTCCAAAAAGGATGCAGACAAATTAATCCATGCTTTTGTTACTTCTAGGTTAGATTTCTGCAATGCTCTACTTTCCGGCTACCCGGATACAGCACTAAATAAACTTCAGTTAGTGCTAAATGCAGCTGCTAAAATCCTGACTAGAACCAAAAAAATGTATCATATTACTCCAATGCTAGCCTCCCTACACTGGCTTCCTGTTAAGGCAAGGGCTGATTTCAAGGTTTTACTGCTAACCTACAGTCAGTTTGTTATATCTGGAGTACTTCTCCTGTCTTATCCGGTGCCCTGTGTGAATTTAAATATGCTCCCTCTAATTCTCTTTCTCTCTGAGGACCTGAGCCCTAGGACCATGCCTCAGGACTACATGGCATGATGACTCCTTGCTGTCCCCAGTCCACCTGGCCGTGCTGCTGCTCCAGTTTCAACTGTTCTGCCTGCGGCTATGGAACCGGACGTGCTACCTAGCCTCGACTCGAACCAGGATCTCTAGTGGCACAGCTAGCACTGCGATGCTGTGCCTTAGACCACTGCGCCACTCGGGAGGCCCAGCACCTTTTTCTAAGAGTGTACTGTATGTCCATTCGTTACAAGAAAGCTTCACTTTGAATATGAGTGTGTCCAGGTTCTCCTTCACTGCAACCCTCTAAAACTATGATGCAAATTCCTATCCAATTCTGTTTTGGACCAGCGCATCCCTTAGCCATGCACTTCTTATTATAGGTCACATTACACATGCCTACAAGGGTAGGGACATCAGTCCACTTTCCTCATTCCGTTCCTAACTCAAACTAAACTGCATCTTCAATTCAAATTGGGAGGAATTTGGGCTGTGAGGTAATCTTCAGAGCTCGCCCATCATCTGATTATGGACTTTGGCCTCTCTCTCTCCAGTCATATTAATAAAGCTAATGGAACGTGGATTTGCTTTATCGGGTGGCTGACAGCCAATAAGAACGCTTCCATCTAGGAGCGGTGTCCAATCAACATCAGTCTTTCACCACCGAAGCGGCGAGGGGCGGGAGACGTGCCGGTCGCAGACAAAAACAAATCAACAACCTCTAGGGGTCGAGTCGGCGAGGACAAAGTGAATATAATATTTTTGCGCCGCTCTCGTTCTTCGACTCGTTCTTTTCCTCTTCAGTGCAACGGTGTGTGTGCCTCTCGCATTTCAAATCCTGCAGTGTTAACACAAATCCCATCATTTCTGTCTGGGCGCCTGTGTGATGCTGCATCACGCTCTCCTGCACGTGATTGGTGCTCTGTGCTCATGCACGACTTTCACGGTCTCTGCTGCTGCTACTATGGCTGGATAACCCTTCCCCCACTACCACTAGCTCCTTTCCTCACATCCATCATCTTCTGCAAGAAGGAACACAGCTCTCTATCTCTCACACACACACACTTGACTCAATTACAGGAGGGAACTGATACCAAGCTAAAAACACAGTGAGTTGCACACAACCTTGATATTGGAAAATATAATTTTCTAAAAAGGTGAGAAATATGCAAGCCTCAGTAAAACAAATGTTGGGGTGTAAGCTATGCAAATAAGATACAATATTTCGTGGCCTGGCTGGTCTAGCTGTAATGCCGCAGCCTCAGGCACACGTATCGGCATCCATACTCGCATGCAGTCAGAGATGGCCCTAAGGGGCAATCCATTTAGGTTAGGGCTGGCTCTGGCTACATGTGTGTACGCAGATACACGAGCCACTGTGGCCCCGCATGTTGAATTCAGACTTTTTTTGTGGCACCCACCCCCATCAAAAGTTGCCTGTCCCTAGGTGGTACTTGTATCATATTTTAGCTAGCACTCTAGCCTCCTAGTTATTTTCGACAGTCCTCCAAACCGGGTTTCTTCATCACTACAAGTTAAAGATTTTGTAGTGTGGATACCTTTAGGTGCTTACACCAATCCAATCCTCTTGGATCTCCACAAGTGCATAGTGCGTTGGGGAGAGGGGTTAATTTGGGATTAGGCACTAGCCTGCAGATTCAAACTCATATCCGTCAAAACCAAACATGATGTGTGGTTGGGGGAAAAACACCACAATTTATAAGTTGCAATACCACAACAAGTCAAGCCAGGTCAGCTAGAAAGCTAAAACAGCAATGTACTGAGAACAGTTGTTTATCATCTCAACCTTTCTGACCTCTGCCTGGGGAGCAAGTGTTCAAGCAGTTATTTATGGTAAGCATGCTGCCATGCTCTTCTCACTTGCACTTTTACTTTCCAAACTCAAGGTCGACCGATTAATCAGGGCCATTTTTTCAAGTTTTCATATTCGGAATTTTTGGGCGGCGATTTTGCCGATTCTTTATTTTTTTTACACCTTTATTTAACTAGGCAAGTCAGTTAAGAACACATTCTTATTTTCAATGACGGCCTAGGAACGGTGGGTTAACTTCCTCGTTCAGGGGCAGAACGACAGATTTTTACCTTGTCAGCTCATGGATTCAACCTTGCAACCTTACGGTTAACTAGTCCAACGCTCTAACCACCTGCCTCTCATTGCACTCCACGAGGAGCCTGACTGTTACACGAATGCAGTAGAAGCCAAGGTAAGCTGCTAGCTAGCATTAAACTTCTCATAAAAAACAATCAATCAATCATAATCACTAGTTAACTACACATGGTTGATGATATTACTAGTTTAACTAGCGTGTCCTGCGTTGCATATAATCAATGCAACGCTGGGGGATGATTTAACCAAAGCACATGTGCAACGATTGTGCTTTTTTTCGCAAGACTGTACCTAACCATAAACACCAAAGCCTTTCTTAAAATCAATACACAGAAGTATATATTTTTAAACCTGCATATTTAGCTAAAAGAAATCCAGGTTAACAAGCAATATTAAACAGGTGAAATTGTCACTTCTCTTGCATTCATTGTACGCAGAGTCACAGTATATGCAACAGTTTGGAAACCTGGCTCATTGCGAACTAATTTGCCAGAATTTAACATAATTATGACATAACATTGAAGGTTGTACAATGTAACAAGAATATTTAGACTTAGGGATGCCACCCGTTAGATAAAATACGGAACGGTTCCGTATTTCACCGAAATAAACGTTTTGTTTTCGAAATGATAGTTTCCGGAGTCGACCATATTAATGACCAAAGGCTCGTATTTCTGTGTGTTATTATGTTATAATTAAGTCTGATTTGATATAGCAGCCTGACTGAGCGATGGTAGGCAGCAGTTCGTAAGCATTCATTCAAACAGCACTTTCGTGTGTTTTGCTAGCAGCTCTTCGCAAGCACAGCGCTGTTTATGACTTCAAGCCTATCAGCCTAATGGCTGGTGTAACCGATGTGAAATGGCTAGCTAGTTAGCGGGTTGCGCGCTAATAGTGTTTCAAACGTCACTCTCTCTGAGAGTTGGAGTAGTTATTCCCCTTGCACTGCAAGGGCCACGGCTTTGTGGAGCGATGGGTAACGCTGCTTCGAGGGTGGCTGTTGTCGATGTGTTCCTGCTTCGAGCCCAGATAGGGGCGAAGCTATACTGTTACACTGGCAATACTAAAGTGCCTATAAGAAAATCCAATAGTCAAATGTATATGAAATACAAATGTATAGAGAGAAATAGTCCTATAAAATGCTATATTAACTACAACCTAAAACCTCTTACCTGGAAATATTGAAGACTCATGTTAAAAGGAACCACCAGCTTTCATATGTTCTCATGTTCTGAGCAAGGAACTTAAAGGTTAGCTTTTTTACATGGCACATATTGCACTTTTACTTCAACACTTTGTTTTTGCATTATTTAAACCAAATTGAACAGGTTTCATTATTTATTTGAGGCTAAATTGATTTTTATTAATGTATTATATTAAGTTAAAATAAGTGTTCATTCAGTATTGTTGTAATTGTCATTATTACAAATAAAAATATTTAAAGTTTTTTTTAAATATATAAAATATATATAAAAAATAATAAAGTCAATTTAAAAAATAAAATATAAATATTTTTTATTTATTTTTAAATTGGCTGATTAATCGGTATCTGGTTTTTTTGGTCCTCAAATAATCGGTATCGGCGTTGAAAAATCACAATCGGTCGACCTCTATTCTAAACAGTTGTTAATGAAGCAGCATTCAGTGCTAACAGCAAAGTAGAAAATATTATATTTCAAGGTTCATTTCTTGGCAATGCTTTAGATATATCCTGATGATCAGAAATAAAAACACTGATATTTAATGCCTGAATGAGAGCCAGGAAGTGTGTGTGTGCGCGCGTTACAGTATCTCAGATCAACAAAGGGTTAACAGAGACTGTGTAATGGCTTCCTACAGCCATCACAAGATGTGTTATTGATCCAGACAGGCAGGTATGGTTGCTTAGCAGACGTGATGCATTCCCCTTCTGCTCACTCAACGTCTGCGAGGAAGGATTTCCCAGAAACTGGAGCAGCAATGGTTAAAAGGCAGGGAGAAAAACATCAAGGCTGACATCACAGACAAAAAAAATTATAAAAAAGATTTACACCAAAACACACTCTGGAACTCACTTCAGAACTCAAATAGCACAGAAATCCTGTCATTATCATCAAAATAATATAGTAAACGTGTAAACCTTAAAGAGATGTGATTCTATCAACAGTGATACTAGCCTTTTTTGTTGTTGTTGCATGTCAGCAGTCAAGAGCAAAAACTGATGATGGAATGATGAAGTGTTTTGAGTGACCTATCCCTGATGCGCTGATGGACCATGCTCAAGACTTAGCACAGTATGAACCAAGAACACACACCATCTGTGTGAACTAACGCTTCTCAAATATGTACTCCGTTAGTACATATTTTGAAGCATGCATCGATGCACGCTTCAACGGGAATTATGCAAAGGAATATGACGCAACCACGTAAAAAATGACACAAAATGTCCATCAATGGCAGACATTGTTTGAGCTGTCTGATAAAATACACAGACATCAGATTGAAATGTTTCCTATTCACATCTCATATGTTGCTTGACTAAAATATTTTATCTTGAAACATTAACTTAATACACAGTGTTAATTTTGGCATGTTAACCTGCCGACATACCGTAGATCACAAGCCCATAATAAGTCAATAGGGCTAACTACTGTTCGCTAGCCAGATATGCAAGGTAGATGTCTTTGGCTAACATTCGTTTTAGCTGGCTAGCTAGATTATTACAATTCACATATCTAGCTGATAATTATGAAGTAAAAGGTTTGATTTGTGTATATCTTCGTCTATTATTGCCATTGTCCTGGCTGGAAGAAGGTTCAGTGAACGGGGAGGTGCAGCGTGAGGCAATACAGTAGGGTGCTTTTCAAATGTAATGTTTTATTATGTTCTCCACATTCTGGTGCTCACAAGAACACACTCAAGAGAGGGTCCTCTCAGAATACATTCGGAGTATGAGAGTGTGGAGCTCGGTAGCAGGCATATTGAGAAACACTCACAGTCTGTCTGCTTCTCATTAGCAGGTCATGTGTGTGCGCGCGTCTATTTATCCACCTCTCTCAAATGTGTGTCTGGCTGTGTCCCATCCCAGGCCCATTCCTAACAATGACAGTGTGGTATGTAACCTAACATATCAGGGGTAAAAGAAACAGCGGAGCGGCCTTTCTTTCTTGTCTGGTCTTGACGGGGGGAAAAAAAAGAAAAACTGGCGGGGGAGGTTGTCTGAACTGTTCAACCAATCCAGCAAATGTGGAGGGGTTAAGATTGAGTGTTCCATTGTTACCATCCAAAAGCAGAAGTCTCATTAAATGCCCTCTTTCCATTTCCCCTGAAAACCGGATGCATCCGGTGGTCACGACCCCGCTGAGGGTGCATGAGAAGAGGTGAAGCAAGGAATGTCACACCCCGAGTGGGTGAGTGTGCACCTGCGAGGAGGGAGATTACTTTGCTGCCAAACCTGGCGACCTCAGGCGAGCTGGAGGATTACACGTCCTAATCAGGTCAATCGTCCTCGTCTGCAGAAGGCTCAATAGCACTATGACCTTCCCTTGGCCAATCTTGCCCGGGCTTAATTTTGACACCTCCTCGTCCCTTTGTGTTGTATCAACCACCCTTAGTTTTCCCCATTCATACATGTGGAGTGGGTTTTGATTGATGTTGAGGTAAGCGAATAGCTATCACACTGAGTGTCAATGGTGGACGATGTAGCCCAGTCAATGCCTGAAGGGTTCTGGAAGGTCAAATTGAACATACACTTAGTTGACCATGGGAAGGGAAAGGGTGGTGGAACCAATGCTGTGACCTTCCACCGTAGATGGTATCTATGATGTTTACGCCATAAAAATAGAATGACTAGAAAGGACAAAGCCGCTCAAAGCACAGCACTGACAGTACACTCAATATGGCCGCCCGTCCGGTACACGGATCAAAGAACCTTGACTAGAATGGGAATGCCCTTCTAGACATTCTACTTCTAAGGTTTAAACTGAGAATAATCTCTGATTCAGCGGTACTCATACTTTTTCAACAGGCACCCCAAATTTTTCAGCAGAATTTCTAGCACTCACCCCTGCCAAAATCAAATGAAAACATTAAAATAGGGACATTGGATTTTTACATCAAGAAATTACCTTCAATTAATTTCTCTTATCAAAGTTGAGAAACAATAAATACATTAACTCAACTTTGATACTGTGGTATTCAAACCCAACTATGAATACCACTGCAGTAGTTATCTCTCCTCGTCACCATGTAGAAGTATGAATGGATGTCTAATATCCAATAATGGTTTTCAATGAGAACCCATGATGGCTCAGGTGCTCGTGCCCATAAATCACACGCCCTCATCAGGTCAATTGCCTCCATGCATTCGGGAAGTATTTCAGACCCCTAGACTTCTTCCACATTTTGTTACGATACAGCCTTATTCTAAAGATTTAAATAGTTATTTTTCCCCCGTCATCAAATCTACACACACACCCCATAATGTATATTACTCACAACAGACCTGGAATGTGTCACCCGGCTATTCTATTTTGAAAGCAGATTAGGAGGGTACTTTGAAGAAAATATGCATTGTATCATTTTATTCTACCATTTAACAAGTGGCAGTTCAGGCATGCTTACTAATTTATACATTAGGTACACTACCAGTCAAAAGTTTTAGAACACCTACTCATTCAAGTTTTTTTTGTAGAATCAAAACATCAAACTATTAAATAACACATATGGAATCATGTAGTAACCAAAGAAAGAGTTAAAACAAAATATATTTTATATTTGAGATTCTTCAAAGTAGCCACCCTTTGCCTTGACGACAGCTTTGCACACTCGGCATTCTCTTGTGTACTTTCTACGCAAGATCATAATTTTGCATAGACAACTGACATTCTTGCGTTGCGTATTGTGTGGTGCAGTGGTTCCCAAACTTTTTATAGTCCCATACACCTTCAAACATTCAACCTCCAGCTACGTACCCTCTTCAGCACCAGGTTCAGCGCACTCTCAAATGTTGTTTTTTGCCATCACTGTAAGCCTGCCACACACACTATAGCATATATTTACTAAACATATGAGTGTGAGTTTGTCACAACCCGGCTCATGGGAAGTGACAAAGAGCTCTTACAGGACCAAGGCACAAATAATAATCAATAATCTTACATATAAAAGCTTATTTGTTCATTAAAAATTGTGAATAACTCACCACAAGTTAAGGAGAAGGGTGTGCTTGAAAGGATGCACATGACTCTGCAATGTTGGGTGGTATTGGAGAGTCTCAGTCTTAAATCATTTCCCACACACAGTCTGTGCCTGTATTTCATTTTCATGCTAGTGAGGGCCGAGAATCCACTCTCACATAGGTATGTGGTTGCAAAGGGCATCAGTGTCTTAACAGCGCGTTTTGCCAAGGCAGGATACTCTGAGCGCAGCCCTATCCAGAAATCCGGCAGGGGCTTCTGATTAAATTACATTTTCACAGAACCGCTTGTTGCCTTTTCGATGAGGCTCTCTTGTTCAGATATCGGTAAGTGGACTGGAGGCAGGCATGAAAGAGATAACAAATACAGTTGTTTGTGTCGTCTGTTTCTGGAAAGTACCTGTATAATTGTGCACCCATCTCACTCAGGTGCTTCGCTATATCACATTTGACATTGTTCGTAAGCTTGAGTTAATTTGCACCAAAAAAATAATACAATGATGGAACGACCTGTGTGTTGTCCTTGTTAACGCAGACAGAAAAGAGCTCCAGCTTCTTAATCATAGCCTTAATTTTGTTGCGTACATTGAATATAGTTGCGGAGAGTCCCTGTAATCCTAGATTCAGATCATTCAGGTGAGATAAAACATCACCCAGACCAGACCGCCAGTCGTGTGAGAAACTCGTCATCATGCAAGCGGTCAGACAAGTGAAAACTATGGTCAGTAAAGAGAACTTTAGGCTCGTCTCTCAATTAAAAAAAAAATAAAAACAATTCTCAATACGTTGCCCCTTGATAACCAGCGCACCTCTATGTTGTAAAAGCGTTACATGGTCGCTGCCCATATCATTGCATAGTGCAGAAAATACACGAGAGTTCAGGGGCCTTGCTTTAACAAAGTTAACCACCTTCACTGTGGCGTCCAAAACGTATTTCAAGCTGTCAGGCATTCCCTTGGCAGCAAGAGCCTCTCGGTGGATGCTGCAGTATACCCAAGTGGCGCCGGGAGCAACTGCTTGCACACGCGTTACCATTCCACTATGTCTCCCTGTCGTGGTATCTGTACTGATGGTGCAAATGCTAACACATCTTGACCACCAAAGTCCATTTGATGTCACAAAGCTGTCCAGACACTTTAAAACATATCCTCATCTGCAAACCAGGACAACAGGAGAGAGGATATCTTCCTTAATTGACCCCCCATAAACTTAACGGACATATACCAGGAGCTGTGCCAGGCCCACCACGTCTGTTGACTCATCCAGCTGTAACGTATATAATTCACCGGCTTGTATGCGAAGCAGTAATTTTTCAAAACATCTCCTGCCATGTCACTGACAGTGTTTGATGAAGGTGTTGCCTGTATAATTTTTTGGGGCCTTTTCCCCCAGCATTGTCCCAGCCATATCCACGGCAGCAGGAAGAATGAAGTTCTCCACAATAGTATGGGGCTTGCCTGTCCTAGCCACTCGGTAGCTCACCATATAAGACGCTTCTAGTCTCTTATTAATGATATCTGTTGCTTTTATACATGTCTTACTACTTGAAAGTTGTCTTTATTCTCGCAAAAAAAAAAAAAAAAAAACTGGCAATTATTTTTAATTGCCATGTTTTGGTTTCTAAATGTCTGCACAAGAGTGAAGGTTTCATTGAGTTGTGAGAGTACATTTGCACATAACACACTGTGGCTGAGGAAAAGCACTACACACAATATAAGTGAACCTCAAATCAATGTCGTCCTCATATTTGCGCCTCTTCGATGGTCCAACACTGTCTGTTGTTGGGTGCTTTCCCGGGTAAGGGGGGGGGGGGGGGTAGCTTTTGGGCTGCATCAGATTTACAACTGTCAGTGGCCATGTTTGCTGGGCTAACAACAAATGTAGAATTACTGATGCTAGCATTGGAGACAGAACAACTTGTGCTAACAGGTGCAGGTGTAGTACTGCTGGTAGGAGCAGTACTACCAGTAGAGCTTGTCTCTCTATGGACACAGGCCTTACTTTTTTAACCATTTTCGAGCAAACGGAATGAGCAGCAACTATGTTTGGCTACATACGGAACGTTAGTGGAATTCCCGTGAGAGAGTAACAGTTAATGTGATTGGATGTTAATTATTTGAGTAGGCTACCTGTATTTGACATTATGTTATTTCGCTGAACACTAGATGGTTACATTTTATTTTTGGCAGTGAAACAAGGCTGCTCAGGCAAGAAAAAAAACCTCACCCAAATGTTTCGCCCCGTTACAAAATATAAACGGACTGTTTGAAAAAGTGATTTAAGTTTTTTTTTTAATGCGAATCACATTTTTATTTGGCATACCCCCGAAAGCATTGCGCGTACCTCAGTTTGGGAATACCTGGTGTAGTATATACATTTGGCTTTACTCAGACAACATACCTGGAACGAGTCAGCCGGCCAATGCTATTTTGAAAGTAAATAGGGAGTGTATTTTGAGGGAACATACTAGTACTTTGACAATATTCTTGCATTCTGCAGTGGAAGAGCATGCACACTAACAGGTACAGAGAACGGTGAGCGGAAACCTGAAGAGTGCATATACAGTCCATTCGGAAAGTATTCAGACCTTGACTTCTTAAACATTTTGTTATGCTACAGCCTTATTCTAAAATTGTATTAAATTATTTCCCTCCCTCAATCTACACACACACACACACACTACCCCATAATGACAAAGCAAAAACAGATTTTGATTTTTTTTTGCAAATGTATTTACATAAGTATTCGGACCCTTTACTCAGTACTTTGTTGAAGCACTTTTGGCAGGGATTACAGCATTGAGTCTTCTTGAGAATGAGGCTACAAGCTTGGCACACCTGTATTTGGGGAGTTTCTCCCATTCTTCTCTGCAGATCCTCTTGAACTTGGTCAGGATGGATGGGGAGCGTCGCTGCACAGCTATGTTCAGTTCTTTCCAGAGATGCTCGATCGGGTTCTGGCTGGGCCACTCAAAGACATTCAGAGACTTGTCCCGAAGCCACTTCTGCGTTGTCTTGGCTGTGTGCTTAGGGTCGTTCTCCTGTTTGAAGGTGAACCTTCACCCCAGTCTGAGGTCCTGAGTGCTATGGAACAGATTTTCATCAAGGATCTCTGTACTTTGCTCAGTTCAGCTTTTCCTCGATCCTGACGAGTCTCCCAGTTCCTGCCGCTGAAAAACATCCCCACAGCATGATGCTGCCACTACCATAAAATTAAAATTAAAATAAAAAAAAAGTAAGTTAAGAACAAATTCTTATTTACAATGAAAGCCTTCCCCGACCAAACCCGAACGACACTGGGCCAATTGTGTGCTGCTCTTCCAATCTCGGCTGGTTGTGATACAGCCTAGAATCGAACCAGGGTCTGTAGTGACGCCACTAGCACTGAGATGCAGTGCCTTAGACCGCTGCGCCACTCGGAAGCCCAAATTACATGACGCTTGGCATTCAGGTCAAAGAGTTCAATCTTGTTTCTCATGGTCTGAGAGTCTTTAGGTGCCTTTTGGCAAACTCCAAGCGGGCTGTCATGTGCCTTTTACTGAAGAGTGGCTTTCTTCTGGCCACTCTACCATAAAGGGCAGATTGGTGGTGTGCTGCAAAGATGGGAGAACCTTCCAGAAGGACAACCATCTCCACAAAGGAACTCTAGAGCTCTGAGTAACCATAAGGTTCTTGCTCACCTTCCTGACCAAGGCCCTTCTCCCACGATTGCTCAGTTTGGCCAGGTGGCCAGCTCTAGGAAGAGTCTTGGTGGTTCAGAACTTCTTCCATTTAAGAATGATGGAGGCAACTGTGTTCTTGGGGACCTTCAATGCTGAAATGTTTAGGTAACCGACATCCTTCCCCAAATCTGTGCCTAGACTCAATCCAGTCTCGGAGCGCTACGGACAATTCCGTCGACCTCATGGCTTTGTTTTTGTTCTGACATGCACTGTCAATTGTGGGACCTTACATAGACAGGTGTGTGCCTTTCCAAATGATGTTGAATCAATTGAATTTACCACCGGTGGACTCCAATCAAGTTGAAGAAACATCAAGGATGATCACTGGAAACAGGATGCACCTGAACTCAATTTTGAGTCTCATAGCAAAGGATCTGAATACTTATGTAAATAAGGTATGTTTTTTATTTTTTATAAAAACCTGTTTTCGCTCATTGAAAGCAAGTCTAAGAAGTGGTAGATCTGTTCCGTGTGCGCCACTTCTATGCTTCCCGTTCTTAAAATTTTGTTTTTGCATATTTTACTTTCTGTTTTGTACACCAGCTTCAAAACAGCTGAAAATACATTTAACAGCGGTTTAGATCGAACAAAGATTCTCTACACTATATTTTTTTGTTTTGTCACAAAAAATGAAATTACGTTAACTTCTAGAATTTTTGCAACCAAGAAATGGTGGAGCGATTTCTGCATAGTGCATCTTGATAGGGATATTGCATGCTCATAGATAGACTTCCAGTCATTGCGCTGTGGGTAATGCTAGTTATTATTGGCTCGCAAAACTACCCCTAACTTCCTTCATATATGACAGAGACATACAAACAATATTCACGGTTCATCTGACTCTGGGGAAGTAGATAAAGGGCATCATTTCCAAAATCCCAAAGTATCCCTTTAAGCACTGAAGACATGTGAATCTGGTTATGCACATTTAATAGGTTAGCATTAGCCTAGCCCGCACTGTTATCCTAGCAATAGCATATCAGAGGACCTTCTTTGCTTCAGCAATCAACCATGTTATACAGTACATTTGTAATCTAAGACTGTTAGCCTTGCGATAGTGTAGCAGTGAACCTTCTTTGACACAGCCGCAAACCACCACGCTACATATACAGTGCCTTGCGAAAGTATGATGAAACCAAAAAATTTTGGCAACAATGCAAAACGTTATGTTTGGCGTAAAAGCAACACAGCTGAACACACCATCCCCACTGTCAAACAAGGTGGTGGCAGCATCATGGTTTGGGCCTGCTTTTCTTCAGCAGGGACAGGGAAGATGGTTTAAATTGATGGGAAGATGGATGGAGCCAAATACAGGACCATTCTGGAAGAATACCTGATGGAGTCTGCAAAAGACCTGAGACTGGGACGGAGATTTGTCTTCCAACAAAACAATGATCCAAAACATAAAGCAAAATCTACAATGGAATGGTTCAAAAATAAACATATCCAGGTGTTAGAATGGCCAAGTCAAAGTCCAGACCTGAATCCAATCGAGAATCTGTGGAAAGAACTGAAAACTGCTGTTCACAAATGCTCTCCATCCAACCTCACTGAGCTCGAGCTGTTTTGCAAGGAGGAATGGGAAAAAAATTCAGTCTCTCGATGTGCAAAACTGATAGAGACATACCCCAAGCGACTTACAGCTGTAATCGCAGCAAAAGGTGGCGCTACAAAGTATTAACTTAAGGGGGCTGAATAATTTTGCACGCCCAATTTTTCAGTTTTTGATTTGTTAAAGTTTGAAATATCCAATAAATGTCATTCCACTTCATGATTGTGTCCCACTTGTTGTTGATTCTTCACAAAAAAATACAGTTTTATATCTTTATATTTGAAACCTGAAATGTGGCAAAAGGTCACAAAGTTCAAGGGGGCCGAATACTTTCGCAAGGCACTGTATGAGTGATGGGGGAGGGGGAATAGAACACATGGCTTACATAACAAGACACATGGACCATTGTGAGCAGCACATCTGGCTCATCATTAAGGGTAGGCTTTAAACTCATGCGATCTGTCCATAGTGTTCCAAAGCTAGCTAGCGCCGCAACCCATTTTGTGAAATTTCCGGGTAATTACTTTGGCAATGGTATGTCTGAGCACAGGTCTCCACTGAAAGAGACCTTGCTTAGTATCACCCCACTCGCAGTGGCCTTGAATTCATCCCCTGCACATTGTATAATCACAGAGGAAAGTAGAGAGGGAGAGTGATGGCACATGCCCTTGACACAGACACAAATGAACACACACCTTGAGGGAGGGTGGCAGCAGAATGACAACAATAAGGGGAGCATCACAGCCCAGTAAAAAACACAGCTGCTTTCTCTCAGCAAGCTGACCAGGCTTATCCGTAGACAGACACCCTACTGTAAATCAGGCCTCTCTCCATCCCATTTAAATTACAACTATATCTAAAGGGTAGCAGAAATACAACACAACCGAAGGACATTGAGATAAATAGAGATAGATAGAGAGATATATATATATATATATACGAAAACAGAGCCTGGATTCATAAAGGTCTCAGAGTAGGAATGATAATCTAGAATCAGATTTTTCCTTTTAGATAACAGTGAATGGACAGGGGTGATCGATCGGGGCACATATTTAGTGTCTCGGTGTAGGTGTGCTGATCTAGGATCCGGTCCTCCATGTCCATGTTCTTATTCATTATGATCTAAAAGGCAAAACTGATCCTAGATCAGCACTGCCTCCTACTCTGAAACACTGTGAATACGGCCCAGATGTTTTCAAGTGGGACTTCTGTAAAATAACATAATTTGATGGTGCATTGCAGGAAAGAGGTTAATCTTAGCTAAACCATGTCATCCATATACACATGTTGCGGTCTTCAAAACCTGTGCTTCACGTACAACCTCGTAAACAGAAGGAAGGCTTTGTTCAATTGTTCAGTTCTATTCCTTCAGCGCCACAGAGATTATCAAAGAATGCCTTCAATTATGAGAGAAATACCTTCCCAAAACATCAAAGTGTACAGTGGTAGAACATTCCTCTGTGTAATGGCTTTCGAGATTTTTGGGAAGGGGCGCATTATATTAGGTAGTGATAGAAGCACCATTATATAGCCCCAACTCAGTGTTTCCCCTATAACAATTGTATAAATAAAATTACAGCATCTTAGGTACATCTTTGTAAGTATTAAAAGGGTTAAATCTCACAGACAGTTGATGGATAGGGCTTAAGCAGAAATGTTCAGTATATTAATGAAGACTGCAGAGAACCTATATTCAATGCTTTTTGTCAGAGCTCTTCACACAGCAAAAAAAGCAGTTCTACTAATCTAACATATGGAAATGTTTTAAGATCATCATACTAAGGATCATTTACCTATTTGATTTTGAATTTTAGGATCCCTTTAGGCATAAATGTTTGATATAAAATTGCATTTGGCCTTAATGCTATTAGCACAAAGAAACATATTGAATAACAGATTCATTCATGGAAAAACAGTCAAAGAAATATATCAAAAGGAAGTTTGTTCGGTGTCAGTCCTATATCTGAGAGATAAGAAAGATCAGGAAATTACATATATTTTTTAATTTACCCATAATTAACCAATTTGTTTTGGCACTAAACTACTTCCACATATACTTGCATTTTTTTTTCTTTTTTTTTTAATTAGAGCAAAACAACCGACATATATGCATTTGAGAGAGTCTCATCTTTCCATAGAGGAGTCATATTAGTGTGTAGCCCAAACTGTTCGGACGCTACAGACGTTTATGAGAAGAACGGTTTTCGGGATGTCTCACGGTCTGACAAACACCGCTGTAGTTCGGCCACCTTCCACCGCAGATGTGGAAGGTTGCCATTGGCAGATTGAGACACCCCCCAAAAAAAGATCTCTCTAGCTTAAAACAGACAGATTTTGATGGGGATTTTTTCCCCAACGCTAATTAGATTTCCGTGGGGGGGCGGACATTGACTCTAGGGTGTTAACCCAATTTTTCAACTGAATCCATATCCCAATTTTTAGGCGGCGGTAGGGAGACTCACCTATACAATGTTAGGGAAACACTGAAGTGACCTGCATAAAGGGCATGTTCTCTCATTGGCTGACAGTCTGGACTATTAATGCATGCGGGCCTGCCTGCCATGGGCAAGACAGCATTCTCATTATACCATCTGCAATGGAGTACTGCTCTGCAATCTGTGCATGTGATAGGAAGAGAAGCAAGACTGCTGCAGCCTCCCTCTCCCCCTCTGCTACTCACCCCCCACAAAAAAAACATAGCACAGCTCAACTCTGCTACACACCACAAGTCACCCAGGGCACCTCAAAGTGTCATTGGCCTAATGAAAAAACATCAGGATGTGAAGTAAAAGATTCAGGATTCTGCTAAAAGCTTTCCTTTGGATAGGTTTGGTCCTTAGGAAGTGCAGGCAAGTGTGGCATTGATGGATGCAATCAACGACCAGCTGGTGTGATTGAAACAACACAAATGACTAAAGGCGACAACTGAACTTCAAGGCAAATCAAAACCAGTTCATGGAACAGGTTGATAAAAGGGTTGTGTTACAGGCTCTGAGTACCAGGTCAATATTATAACAAGGTGTATAACTATCTGACATGAATGAGATGGCGTTTGTCTCATGAGGGTTTTAATGTGCCATTCAAAGACAGGTTTTGGAATAACTATAGTTCACTCAAAGTACATTTTAGTATTTTGTTCATTAATCCATTGTTAATACAATAACATTTTATTTTGCATTTCCAGTCAAGTTTTCAAGACCGAGCACTTTCAGTACACAGGAAAAAAATGTGGATGCGTTTGAGTGAACTATCCCTTTAAAAAAAAAAATGGTGACCCATAGTCACAAGTGGACATGGTGAATCACTGGCTAAAAACATCCAAAAGGATTTGTTACATTGGATAAATCCAAAATGACTAAATGACTAAGGAGGAAAAAACATGACAACGACATCTCCTTTTCCAAATAGCACATCTCTATATTCAACATTATAGCGTTATCCTTATTTTCTCTGTGCTAACAGAAATGTGATATTGCTGTGCTGTCACTTGGACCTTAGCTTTGGGCAGCACATTAAATATGTCTGTACAACATCCATCTGAATCATTGATTCCCATTATATGCTATTGGATGGGGACAAATTCCATCTGCTGATACAGCAACTGAATAGCAATTAAGGCCATTTTGTTTGTTTCAACCTCAACATCTTGTAGAGAGCGCTTTTCTAAATGACAGGAATGCTTATGGTTGAGCTGGTAGCAGCACAGAGGTCCAACTACTCATTGAAAACAGTTTTGCTTTATATCATAACTGTTGGTTTTTCCATATACTGGAACATCCACTTTGATGTTTCATAGTTTGTCTGTTTTCTACATATGAACTGTCCACCTAATATTAAAGGGCATGTTCTCAAAACAGTTCTACTGTCTGCCCTCGAAGGTGCACCAAAAGGCTGCGTGGAGTAGAACTTGTGTTTTCTGGAGTATTCCACGTCAACTCGGGGATGACATAACCACACACTCCAGACCAGTGATAAGCGCTGCTACCAATATCAAATAGTCCCAACTGTGGGACAATGCATTGATGAATAGAAAGGGGGAAGAAAGCCCAAAGAGCAGGCTCTGACTGCATCCCAAATGGCACTCTATTCCCTACATAGGAATCTGGTCAAAAGTAGTGCACTATGGTTCCTGGTCAAAAGTAGTGCACTATATAGGGAATAAGGTTCCATTAGGGACACAAACTGTGTCAGAATGGACCAACTCAGCATTTCTCACACAGACTCCTCAGGCATGCATCTCTTTACAAAGAGGAATTCACACAGAACAGCTTTCCTTCCCTTTTCAGGCTGTTTCTTTTCAACACTGATGCATTTACTTTGTTCATTCTACTGTTTTCAACCAAGACCCCTAAGGTACAGAGCTGGCTTGGGCATGTGGAAACCAATGTGTCATGAAGCTAGATTTGTATCTGTCAAGTGGTCCAAAATATCATGAGGATATCATATGTGTGTATGTGTTACTTACTGGTAGAATTGCCTTGCATCTGAATGATGCATTTTGACTCCTTGCTTGTCTCTCTCGAGTTAAAGGGACGAACTCGGACAGCGACTTTCACAGACGCCCCAGACATGGCAGCAGTTTAGGACTTTCACCCAGTACCCAGTAGTATGATTCCAAAAATTAATCTCCTGAAGAAAGAAAAACTATTACTTTACTTTTGAATTACATACAAATTCAATGCATGTTGTCATAAGTAATAAAGGGATGACTTGTTAGATTCGATACTAGGGGTAAAATAGGTGATAGGGCCACAATGTTGACAAGCTGTTAAATAGCATCACATTTAAATATAATACAAAACAATTGGAGAAACGACAACAGAAGGTCTCAAGTGGATGTCAGTTATCTCAGTTTGTAGGCCAAATGCTCAGACTAGTTTAGAGGAGCCTACAATATGGCCGACTCATCGCATAGAGGCTACATTATACCGATATGCTACATAAATAAATGTCTGAATAAAAACAGTAGACTGCCTATTAGGTATAGCTATTAGTCTACATACTGACAATTTCATTAGGATTGTTAGTTTGTACAATTTCTAGAAAAGGGCCCAGCATCGACTAGAAGAAATCTGATGTTTTCACCATGTCCTTGCAGTCAGCCATTTACTAGCCGAGGCATACGCCCATGCAATTCTATCTACCATATTTGGTATATGCAAACGCACAGAGACCTGGCTACACATTGAAAAATGTTTAGAAAAAATATTTTCGAAATTTGAAAAGGGCTAGTGGAAAACATTAGAAATTGTTGCAAAGCATTTGGCAACACTTACCAAATGTTTGTAAGATTAAGGGAAACAATGTAGGCCCATTACTAAAACCAGCAGATATCGTACTGACGAAATCAAACCTGGGTTTCTTCCTTAGGTTCCTGCCTTTCTAGGGAGTTTTTCCTAGCCACGGTGCTTCTACATCTGCATTGCTTTCTATTTGTGGTTTTAGGACGGGTTTCTGTAAAAGCACTGTGACATCTGCGGATATAAAAATGGCGTTATAAAGACATTTGATTTGAATGGCCTTATATCGCGAACGGCGACAATGACTTCACGCGCAGGATATTCGTTTTGGGATCATTTGCAACAATATCATCGTGCATAGGTAGTCTATTTGATATCAAATCAGAACAAAGTATTTTAAACGTTTGCGATCAGAATACAACAGATTACTAAATTAATCTTAAGGAAAAGCAACAACAAAAAGTCGCTCACTCTACAATAAAAACGGAATGGAATTAAACAGGTAATGTTTAGGCAACTTACTTTTGAAGATCGAAACGAAGACTAGAACACCATAGAAAAGTAGCGAAAACAAATAAGCGTTACAATTAAGTATAATATTGTTCATCAGAGTATGCTCGCAAAAAAATGGTCAAGCCCACTTTTATGAAAAACACCCATTATAGCAGTGTTTAAGTCTCCACCAGACAGGCTTCCACTGCATTCGTTGCTTCCTTGATGAGGTTATTTTCCAGTTCAGATGAAAAGCGGTCGTATATCTGCACACAAGCAAAAAAAAAGAACAGATAGAGTACCTTGATTTACTGAAAAGATTACGTCAACTCCCTTTCGACTAGACTGATTGTCAGTTTGATAAGCCAATGAAATCAGACTAATGCATGAGCAATGCGTTGGGGAGCCAATGGAACTCCACGAAATACGATGGGGCCGTTGCATTTGGCCGTGACGCCATACTGCAGGGTTTCTTACCGCTCCCTGTACCGCTGTCACCGCACTACGAAGGTCTAGACAGAGACCAAAGTGTATAGGCGCCCCCTAACAGGAGAAAGTGTAATTACACAGTAATTCATAGAAATCTTCCCTACAGACTTAAGCATCTCATGATTTTTCTAATGATTTCACTATAAATCAATTGCATGCGTCTTTGCCCCATCTGATTCTAACAGTCCACAGACATAGGAACTCCAACAGTGTTAATCTGCTAAATTGTAATTATTTGCCTACCTCATGCCTTTTGCACACAATGTATATACTCTTTTTTTTTTTATAAAAAAAAAAAATGTTCTGTGTTATTGACTTGTTTATTGTTTACTCCATGTGTACCTCTGTGTTGCTGTCTGTTCACACTGCTATGCTTTATCTTGGCCAGGTCGCAGTTGTAAATGAGAACTTGTTCTCAACTAGCCTACCTGGTTAAATAAAGGTGAAGTAAAATTTAAAAAAAAAAAAAAAAAACAGATATGAAGGATTATTGCCCCTGATCAAGAGTGTGATCCTTGAAAAAAATGTCAAAGGTCATGTCACTGAAACAACACTAATAGCTTCAGAAGTATAGTAGTGAGACAGGCAAACCATTTTGTTGCAGCTTTTTAGCCTGGAAAGTAAGGCTCCCCAACACCTTCAATGCCTGAACGACTGACTATTATAACTTCATTAAATAATTGTTTATTGTACAGTTGCATAGCATTTTTGTATAATTGCTGGACAACTCCTGTACCCTGTAATGCTAGTTAATTACCGGTAGTAATAATCAAGGTGTTTACATACCCTGCCTTCCTACTTATATTTGACAACCAGGCGCGTGGGAAGTGTGCGTGAACATTGTTTATAAATGGCTCGATTCCAAACTAATGGTAACTTGCATTCAAAGGAATAAAGCAGTATTTGATGATGGTGCTCAAACTTCTTTGAATGTAGAGGAAGAGTTGAATACCTTTACACCTATTTGCATTGACATGCTTATTTTTTTTATTTGTTCCAATTGGAAAACAATTACATTACAGTTACGCATAGGAATTCAATAGATCTATATTATCCAAATGTAATATTATGAAGGTCCATTTCTGTAGATTAATCATTAAACCCATTTTGCTTGATATAATTAAATAACCCATCCCAGTTGAAAAAGTAATTTCAACAATAGCTGTAAACCTGTGTGCATCATCATTTATTTCAATTCAAAGTCCTGGATTCCAAAACAGGTATGTGGGTAAAATAAACAAATTCCTGTACAGTTAAAGGAAAAATCCACTCAAACTATATTGGCATTTTGTTCCATTAGTCAATTGTTGATACAGTCCCAAAATGTTTAGCATATCAGCAGTCAAGTTAAGATATTGGACTATCAAGAAGCAGTGTCACTTGCCACGTCATGTTGATGCATTTTGCTGAGTAGAGTTTTCCTTTAAGGGCTCAGACGCACAAATAGCATTTGCTGGCAGAGAGCACTTGGCACCTCAACCTAATTCGCAAACTGATTTTACATATAGAAAAACATTGAGATCAACATTTGGTGAGACGTGTGCGAGCCTTAAGTTATAGTTAGCCACTCCCAATTCACTTCCTACCCCTTCGGTGTTTGCAGATCCATAAAGTAAAAGCAATATACACTACACAGTTAATACCTTTCCAGACCCTTCAGATCTGCAAACTTCGAAGGGTTAGGGCTAAGGAGGAGAGGGACGGAACAAATTGGATCTGAGCATTTAAGTCAGCAACCTGGGTAAAGATTAAGAAACCGTGAGCTTTGAGAGACCTCTTGATGTGGGAGATGTGTTCCTATACCCTGCTGTGGGAGATGTGTTCCTATATCCTGCTGTTTTTCCAATGGTGTTCATGCTACAAAGATGCTTTATATTGTCTTATGACCGTTCTGCTCCATCGTAAGAGGGTTTGCCATGAGGCGCTTGGGAGGTTTTGAACTATAGGCCATGCAAACAAAAATGTATTCACTCGTCTGTCATCAACAGGGAGACAACCAAACTAACCAACCATACATAATTTAAACCAATGCTTCACTTACCACTTTCATCAAATTAAGCCCACAATTAGTTTTTGTTTGTCTACAAGACAATCTAGCACGTTCATTTCAAGCTACATTTTTAAATATGTATTCTCATTTCCCAAGCCTCGTCAGCAAACGGCACAAGATGTGTGCATGTTGTACTGTAAACTGTATGGTTATGATAAACAATATTGTGAATTAGTTCAGCCACTTTCTTTTCAATGTCTTGTTTAAAGTTTTACCACCCAGACAACCAAAATGTATCCCAATCCTAAATGTATCATCCGTCCCTTCATAAAGCTGAAATGTAATAATTCATCTAACAAAGTATACATAAAGTCACAAAACCGAGGGAAAATAAACAATGAATGAAGAAATGCATTCTGCTGCTAAGACCTGTGACAGCTGCTTATCCTTGCAGTGTTACGTATATATGTAGATATATACACAAAGTCATGAGCAAAAACCTTTTAAAAGTCTTAACTTTATTATGTTTCATTTTAGAGCTAAGGGCCTTCAGATGATGACCCGAGAAAATAAGGATAAAGGGAAGAAAAATAAAATCAGGTTTCATTTATTTCTCTTGCGTTTTCCCCCCGTTCTTGATGGTATTTACTTCAGGCATGGTGAATTAATGATGGTAACATCCCTTACTGACGGCGGGGCGGGGGGGGGGGGGGGGGGGGTTGAAGTTGGGCTGTCATTAGAGGAAACGTCCCTGGCCTTGCTTCTCTCTCATCCATGCCTGGATCCTCTCCTTCAGTTCAGGGACTGTGAATAAAGACAATGACAGAGCAGAACGTGAGCACAAACCCATGGGGACCCATATAGTTAATAAAGTGTGCTAGTAGGACATGTTGCCTAAAAGAAAGACTTCAATTCCAACTGTCGAGTGCTGGTCCACTTTATTAATTGATTCATGTTTTTAAGCAAGAGAGTTGAGAAGGGACGGCAGGTAGCCTAGTGGTCAGAGCGTTGGACAAGTAACCGAAAGGTTGCAAGATCGAATCCCCGAACTGACAAGGTAAAAATCTGTCGTTCTGCCCCTGAACAAGGAAGTTAACCCACTGTTCCTAGGCTGTCATTGTTAATAAGAATTTGTTCTTACTTGACTTGCCTAGTTAAATAAAGTTTTTAAAAAAATGCATCCAATCCAAAACGATTCATGCATATATTATGACAACATTTTGTGATGTTTTTATTTGTTTTGGCCTTCGACAAGGGTTTTTTCAGCAGTTTTTTTCCCACTCAAGACAAGCCAAAGTTCGGAATCGGAAGTCTACGCCCTTTTGTCCGTGATCGGTTAACAGTAGGGATTCTTCAATTACGTGTTTGTTGTCATTCAACGATAGAAAACCAGTTTTCTTGCACATTTTTCACTTGAGAAATACTGCACCAAACATTCTCCTCTGCAAAAAATATAAACTTATGACAATTTATTTAGATATCTTAAATTCATTATTTTGAGGAAGTGTTTTCTGGCTACGGTGTTACATGATGAACGAACAGTACTACTACTGTATTCTCGTTTTTCAGTCAAAGGTGTATGCGAGCACACTCGTTCGGTTCGCCAAGCCTTTAGAAGTCTCAATTTTCCGTCAGTAACATTTGTTTCAAGTGGGTACTTGCTTTTCCTCACATATCAAACTAACATATTGTACTACAGGCTATGAGTATAGGGAGTTGCAATTTAAGTGGATATGACTTTGATACCGGTGTGTGCACACATACGTGACTCCAGCATGCTTTCATTGAGCGGCTGTCTGTTGAAGGGGTCAGTGGGGGAGTTGAGAAGGTGGCGGAGGATGATGGCTCGGTCCATGATGTTCCCAGAGGGCAATATCACAGGGTCTGTCATTAGGGTGTCCATCAGAGGATCTGTGGAAACAAACACACACAAATGTAATTTGTATCTTCAATTATGTATTTATTTGCCTTCGTTGTAGCCCTCCCATTTACGCAACATTACGTTTTTTTTGTATATTAAATGTGATATGCACAAATAAAAATATAGAAATTTGCCTTGAGCTGTGTAAAAGTATTCCTACCTGGATGTGAGAGAACAATGTGGTGTCGTGTTTGAATGAGGTGTTGAAAAATACATTAATTAAATTCAGCAAAAATCGACACACTTTCCTCTCTTCAGACAGTGTTTTTACGCACTCTGCAAGTATATTTCCATGCATGTGTCTGCATTCTCAAATCAAAGCATTGACGTCTCGGAAACGCATGCAAGGAAATCATTAAGACAATTAAATTAGCTTACAATTAAACGCTGGGTCCTATCTGATTCAAAAGGATTGGGTTAAATGCGTAAGACACATTTCAGTTGAATGCAATCAGTTGTACAACTGACTAGGCATCCCCCATTCCCTTATATTGAAATCTTGAGTTTGCCGTCTGAGGGTTTTATACATGTTACACACTTAAAAATAAAACTTGAGGGTTTTCTTTAACCCGGGACAGTTAGTTGACACCTCAGATCCACAGAAGACGCAATCTCAATTGCACTCCACACTGCCCTGTCCCACCTGGACAAAATTAACACCTAAGTGAGAATGCTGTTCATTGACTACAGCTCAGCGTTCAACACCATAGTGTCCTCAAAGCTCATCACTAAGCTAAGGACCATGGGCCTAAACACCTTCCTCTGCAACTCGATCTTGGACTTCCTGACGGGCCGCCCCCAGGTGGTAAGGGATGGCAACAACACATCTGCCACACTGATCCTTAACACGGGGGCCCCTCAGGGGTGCGTGCTTAGTCCCCTCCGGTACTCCCTGTTCGCCCACGAAAGTTTGCTGACGACAACTGTGGTAAGCCTGATGTCCGACAGATACTCAAAAAGTTCTACAGCTGCACCGTTGAGAGCATCCTGACTGGTATGGCAAATGCGTGGCATCTGACCACTATGTACTACAGAGGGTAGGGCGTACGGCCCAGTACATCACTGGGGCCAAGCTTTTGGCTCTCCAGGACCTCTATACCAGGCGGTGTCAGAAGAAGGCCCTAAAAATTGTCAGACTCCAGTCACCCTAGTCAGACTGTTCCCTCTGCTATCGCATGGCAAGATGTTCCGGAGTGCTACCCAAAGTACTTGCATTGACACCCCCCCTTACTGGGACGTTGCATCCAAATGAACATACCGCTGCTGTCATGGGCAAATAGTAACAACAAAATAAATAAAAATTTCAAACACTAGAAAGTGAATTTTGAACATTGCAAAGTTTGAACACTTGCCTTTAAACTCGTCAGGTGCGTCACTGTAGTCCATTTCGGACTGAGAGTTCCTTGCGACAATCTCCTCCACCTTCTCCGATAGTAGCTTGAATTTTTCAATGGCGATGGTAGACTTGATGCCGGCTTTCGTCATCTTGGAAATAACTTCCTCAAAGAGTTCTTGACTGTACGACCGCTGGAAAGGGAAGAGAAAGAACACCATGTAAGCCTGGGTGTATTTATTACCACACACCACAGCAAAACGTTTTGCAACGGAAAAACAAAAACAAATGTTTCTTATTGGACAAATTCAGGAAGATCCCACCCAGTTTTGCACCGTTTGCTTCTATTTGGTTCCTAGTAAATATAATTACCTTTTGAAGGAATTATCACAGAGGCTTTGGGATGTGAGTGTGTCATTCTACCAAATGATTACAAAATAGCAGAGGTGCATGGAGATGGCAGCCTGTGTTTGTGTTTGCTTAGTCCGCCTTATCGTACATTGCTCTGTTACCTTTTTTTGTATCTTCATTAGCACACTATATATGAACCCAAATTGAAAAACCTCAAAAGTATATTGTTCTCTCTCTCCACCACCCTCCCATCTCTACTCCACCACCCTCCCTCCCTCTCCACTCTACCCTCCCACCCTCTCGCTCCACTCTACCCTCCCTCCCCACCTCTCCACCCTCCCTCCCCACTCTACCCTCCCTCCCCACCCTCCCTCCCCACTCTCCCCTCACTCCCCACCTCTCCACCATCCCTCCCCACTCTTCCCTCCCTCCCCACTCTTCCCTCCCTCCCCACCTCTCCACTCTACCTTCCCCACTCTACCTTCCCCTCTCCCCTCCCTCCCATCTCTACTCCACCACCCTCCCTCCCCACCTCTCCACTCTTTCCTCTCCACTCTTCCCTCCCTCCCCACCTCTCCACTCTACCTTCCCCACTCCCCTCCCTCCCATCTCTACTCCACCACCCTCCCTCCCTCTCCACTCTACCCTCCCTCCCCCTCCACTCTACCTTCCCCACTCTACCTTCCCCACTCCCATCTCTACTCCACCACCCTCCCTCTCCACTCTACTCTACTCTACCCTCCCTCCCCCTCCACTCCACTCCACTCTACCCTCCCTCCCTCCCTCCCCCTCCACTCCACTCTACCCTCCCTCCCCCTCCACTCCACTCTACCCTCCCTCCCCCTCCCCCTTTTTTTGTATCTTCATTAGCACACTATATATGAACCCAAATTGAAAAACCTCAAAAGTATATTGTTCTCTCTCTCCACCACCCTCCCATCTCTACTCCACCACCCTCCCCCTCCACTCTACCCTCCCACCCTCCCTCCCTCCCTCCCCACCTCTCCACTCTTCTCTACCTTCCCTCCCCACCTCTACCTTCCCTCCCCACCTCTACCTTCCCTCCCTCCCCACCTCTACCTTCCCTCCCTCCCCACCTCTACCTTCCCTCCCTCCCCACCTCTACCTTCCCTCCCTCCCCACCTCTACCTTCCCTCCCTCCCCACCTCTACCTTCCCTCCCTCCCCACCTCTACCTTCCCTCCCCACTCTTCCCTCCCTCCCCACCTCTATCTTCCCCACTCTACCTTCCCCACCTCTCCACCCTCCCATCTCTACTCCACTCTACCCTCCCTTCCCCTCCACTCTACCCTCCCTCCCTCCACTCTTCCCTCCCTCCCCACTCTACCCTCCCTCCCCACTCTACCCTCCCTCCCCACTCTACCCTCCCTCCCCACTCTACCCTCTCTCCCCACTCTACCCTCTCTCCCCACTCTACCCTCTCTCCCCACTCTACCCTCTCTCCCCACTCTACCCTCTCTCCCCACTCCACCCACCCACTTCACCACCCACCCTCCCCACTCTGGGTTCAGTTACTTAATCTTTTCAAATACTTTGACGGTTTGCTTGAGCCTGCCTGGAGTGCCAGATGGGTGAGGTTAGCAGTGTGGGGACTTTTCTATTGGTTTATTAAACAAGGCAAGCACAGATAAAGTGTTTGAATCAATTTCCCAATTCCCCAATTGTTTGAAAGCCAGGTGTGCTACTACTACAGTTTACCTGGTCGTCGGCGATGGCCTTGGCAAAGCGGGCACAGTCAAGTTGCAAGTAAATGTCAGTAAGCTGGTCCAGGAGCTTTTTGGGCTCAAAACCATACTTCTCTGGGTTCTCCACCTTCAGGTCCCGGCACTTCGGCCCGCAAAGCTGCTGGAGGTTAAAGTTCAGCATGGCTGCCAGACGAGGCCCCAGCTCCTGGAATGCACAGAGCAGCGAGTTAGGTCACCAGGAAAAATATTGTCTGCATCCATGAATAGGAGTTGTTTATGATTACTGTTGAAGTAGGCTTTATACAGTAATATGTATCACTTTGCCATCCCTCCCATACTGCTGCACAGTAATGTTCTATTGTTGGCAGAAAAAGAAAAGGGAATGATGACCACCACTAACTAAATAAAACACTTCGATTTTGTTTTTGTGAGGCTTACTTTTCCCACCATGGCACTCTTGAAGAAAATGGATGAAGGAAGATACCAAGCACAAACAAGTTGGTTTGTTTTCATGTTTTTAAATATTTATCTCAAAATATTTTTTAAATTAAGGCTTTTTAAAATTAAGAATCTTTTTCAAATCAACAAGTGCCTTGATGTAAAAATAAGCACACAATACATTTTTCAGTTTACTAAGTGGTTACCATCGTTCCCATTTTTCTGCCAGTCATAGACTACCCTTTTCAAAGAGCACCTCCACGGCCTTCGTTTTTAACCCATTTGAGCACACCAGCAAAAAAAAAAATACTGTCAATGTTTTATTTGGCTGCTGTGTGGGGGCTGTTGACAACCAGTAAAAGTCATTCTAACCGCATATTTGTCGAATACAACATTTGCAAACTATGTTTTTGCGCCCATTTATCCCTTTATAGACCGGAAAGTATGAGTAAAATATGTTTGATCCCTGGTCAGAGTGGTACTTACGGGCCGGAGGAAGGGCTTCTGGACCTGCTTGGTAAGGATATGGAACATGTCAACAGTCTCTGTGGCCAGTGCCAGGTAGGAGCGCGACACCCGCTCGTCCTGGGTCAGCTGGGACTGGCGGCTCTGCTGCTGCTCCTGAGGGAGAAAGAGTCGTTAGGAATTATAAAGGCGCTTTGTAACACGTTAATATGCGCTTCGTAATGCATTATGTTGTCCCCCGGTAATTCCGTACTGACCCTGGGAAGCTGATCCCACTGCTCCTTGTTCTTCATCTCCTCCTGGACCTCGTGGATGCGCTTTAGGGACTCCAGGCTCTCGTCCAGCAGGAAGGTGGTGTCGTTGATCAACATGTTGATGTAGCGCACAAACTGCTTGCCAGAGCTAAGGGGAATGGACAGATTGATTCACTAACTAGGAGGATTTCGGAAGCCAGTCGAAGTCACACAAACTGAGTCGGAGTACATTTTACATGTAGCATTCAGCATGACTGGACAGTGGACAACTTTTTAGACCAGGCTATCACCACAGAATTTATTAGCTGACGATACCTATTAAGTTGTGATTCTAGCCCACTTACTTGAACTCCTCCAGGAATGTGCCGTGGTGGCCCATGTTCTGCCAGAGGCTCTTGAAGATGGTGCTGATGTGGTAGCGGATGGTGAACTTATCGTAGAACTCGCTGGTGGCACCGGTGTGCTCCACATCTGTGGAAAGGAAGGCACACAAGAGTCAGTTGCATGTGAGAATCAGTGCACTTGACTCCACTCTAATAGCTTTTGCACACTACTGAGTGGAGCCAAGTTGAGCCGTACTGTGATGGTGTGTTACACACCCACTATAGTTGATAGAACCATTCTGGAAAGAAGAAAATATCCAAGCCAGCACAATAAAAAGTTTGTGTTCATGCAAAAGTGTTAAAATTGTGCAATGTGTCTAGTTTTGCCCCTCCCAAAATGCTGCACCAAGTAGTCACACCTGTGTAGAACTTCATGAGGGCCGGGACCAACTGTTTGACGGACAGGGGGTGGTTCTCCATCATCTCGGAAAAGCGCTGGGTGCGCAGCTGCACCGCCGGGTTGGTGACAAAAAGCACTTCCACCAGCTTGGCGATCAGGTAGGGGTTCCGGATGTAGTTCTGACTGCAGATGAACACCACCAGAAAAGTGACAATGTCCTGGACGCAGGGCTCATACAGGACCTGAGGGGAATACCTGGCGGAGGATAGAAAGGGGAGGCTAACCGTCAGTCAAGAGCCATTTTCACAGAAGATACCTTTTCAAAAAATACATGTCATTTTATATTACCCCCATTCAAACAGCCCCACTTAGAAATGTCATTTATTTAAAAAACAAACCACATTTTGTGTCCATTAAAATAACACCAAATTGATCATACAGACATTGTTGATGTTGTAAATGACTATTGTAGCTGGAAACGGCAGATTTTTTATGGAATATCTACATAGGCGTACAGAGGCCCATTATCAGAAACCATCACTCCGGTGTTCCAATGGCACATTGTGTTAGCTAATCCAAGTTAATCATTTTAAAAGGCTAATTGATCATTAGAAACTCTTCTGCAATTATGTTAGCACAGCTGAAAAAGGTTGTGCAGGTTTAAAGAAGCAATACAACTGGACTTCTTTAGACTAGTTGAGTATCTGGAGATTCAGCATTTGTGGGTTTGATTACAGGTTCAAAATGGCCAGAAACAAAGAAGTTTCTTCTGAAACTCATCAGTCTATTCTTGTTCTGAGAAATTAAGGCTATTCCATGCGAGAAATCGCCAAGAAACTGAAGATTTGGTACAATGCTGTGTACTACTCCCTTCACAGAACAGCGCAAACTGGCTCTAACCAGAATAGAAAGAGGAGCGGGAGGCCCCGGTGCACAACTGAGCAAGAGGACAAGTATATTAGTGTGTCTAGTTTGAGAAACAGACGCCTCACAAGTCCTCAACTGGCAGCTTCATTAAATAGTACCCGCAAAACACCAGTCTCAACGTCAACAGTGAAGAGGCGACTCCGGGATGCTGGCTATCTAGGCGGAGTTGCAAAGAAAAAGCCATATCTCAGACTGGCCGATAAAAAGAAAAAAGATTAAGATGGGCAAAAGAACACACATACTGAACAAAAATAAAACGCAACATGTAAAGTGTTGGTCCCATGTTTCATGAGCTGAAATAAAAGATCCCAGAAATTGTCCATAAGCACAAAATGCTTATTTCTCTCAAATGTAGTGCACAAATTTGTTTACATCCCTGTTAGTGAGCATTTCTCTTTTGCCAAGAAAATCCATCCACCTGACAGGTGTGGCATATCAATAAGCTGATTAAACAGCATGATCATTACACAGATACACCTTTTGCTTTGGACAATAAAAGGCCACTTTAAAACGTGAAGCTGTCACAACACCATGCTATAGATGTCTCAAGTTGATGGAGCGTGCAATTGGAATGCTAACTGCAGGAATGTCCACCAGAGTTATTGCCAGAGAATTTAATGTTGAACGTTAGAGAACTTGGCAGTGAGTCCAACCGGCCTCACAACCGTAGTCCATGTGTCACCACGCCAACCCAGGACTTCCACATCAGACTTCACCTGCAGGATGTTCAGAAATGAGCCACCCGGACAGCTGATGAAACTAGGTTTGCACAACTGAAGAATTTCTGCACAAACTGTCAGAAACCATCTCAGGGAAGCTCATCTGCGTGCTCGTCATCCTCACCAGGGTCTGGACCTGACTGCAGTTCGGCATAGTAACCAACTTTAGTGGACAAATGCTCAACTTTGATGGCCACTGGCATGTTGGAGATGTGTGCTCTTCACGGATGAATCTCGGTCTCAAATGTACCAGGCAGATGGCAGACATTGTATATTGCGTCGTGTGGGCGATCTGTTTGCTTATGTCAACATTGTGAGCGTGGTGGTGGGTGTATGTTATGGGCATGCATAAGTTACGGACAATAAACACAATTGCATTTTATCAATGGCAATTTGAATGCAGAGAGATACCGTGATGAAATTCATCCGCTGCCATCACCTCACGTTTCAGCATGATGATGCACGGCCCCATGTCGCAAGGATCTGTACACAATTTCTGTAAGCTGAAAATGTCAGTTCTTCGATGGCCTGCATACTCACCAGACATGTCACCCATTGAGCATGTTTGGGATGCTCTGGATTGATGTGTACAACAGCATGTTCCAGTTCCCACCAATATCCAGCAACTTTGCACAGCCATTGAAGAGTGGGACAACATTCCACAGGCCACAATCAACAGCATGATCAACTCTATGCGAAGGAGATATGTCGCGCTGCATGAGGCAAATGGTGGCCACGCCAGATACTAGCAGGTTTTCTGATCCACACCCTTAACTTTTCTGTAAAGGTATCTGTGACCAACAGAAGCATATCTGTATTCCCAGTCATGTGAAATCCATAGACTAGGGCCTAATGAATTTATTTCAATTATATGAACTGTGAAATTCTTGAATGTTACATTTATATTTTTGTTCAGTGTACAATTTTTCAGCATACATAGTGTAACCAACCATTTGGGAGGGGTGTTGTTAAAACCAATTAATCTTTCCTTGATTCCTCTCGCTACCTCTCTGCTCGCCACCTCCTCAAAACGCATTGGTGGAGAAGGTCAGAGGGAAGGGACCTTGGATCCCCTCCTGCATTGCGGTTTAAAAAAAAAGGTGAGGAGAGCGTACGCAAGAATCAAGGGGGAGAGTAATTGAGAAACTCAGGAAGCTTGTCCAGGGATAAAGAGGATGGTCCTCCTCATGTATTTATTAATAAAGGAAAGAGAATGGAGAGAGCCAGGAGTTTCTCCAGGTCGGGTCACATGGTCAGGAAATCCTCTTGGCCCTACTCTTGCCACATCACTTTGAAGTTAACATTTTAAGAAACAATTCTCCAAGAAATATATAAAACATGGAACTAATCACTTGCTTTAGGTAAAACAGGGTAAATGGACAACAACAATCCCACTCTTGGGTATTTGTCTGGCCTTGTACTATGCAATTACAATCGATCTGTCGACTTACTGCACAACGAAAAGCAGGAACTCGGCCACATCTTCAATGTAAAACTCCGGCAGAGCAGCAAAGCTTTTGGGAATCTCCGGATTCAGCGGTAGACTCATGCTGCAACAAAGGGAAGGAAGGAATATGAGTTTTTGATCCACTTTATGCATGTCAAACAATAAAGATAAATCTAATAAACATTTAAATAATATAATTATCAGTTGAGTAAAAAAGTTACATCCCTCAGTTTAAAGGGATTGTGCGAGATCTTGTCAACAAAGCCCTTTTTCTACTTACCCATGGATAACATTTTCATGCCTGCAGTTGCTAACTAGAGCTAGCGTAATTGGTAACTAGCTTTAAGACAATGACTGGTTCGCAAAAATACCTTCAACTTCCTTCAAACAGCATGCAGAGACGAACATGGTATCGATGAATTCATCTGACTGGTTAGGTAGAAAAAGAGCATAATTGCTCAAATCTCACACCATCCCTTTAATTATGACAGATATGACGTAAAGTAGGCTATGAACTGATATTGCAGCATTAAAACAGTTCCTGGTTGTGGCAGAGTGTCTTACTGTGGGTAGGCGGGATCCACCATGCGTAGGATGAGCTGAATGACCATACTGTAGAACTGCAGACATCTGCGTAAAAGGTTCTCATCCAGAAGCCCTGCGTCGGCACAGGCTTTGGAGCGCACCAGTTTCTGTCAAGGCCAAAGATCAAAGATAGAAAAGTTTCTGGTGAATATTGTCGTTAACTCATGACACGAGTTGAAATGATTTATTTTCTTGTTCGCAACACTAATTTCAGTTGAATTTTTTTTAAAAGATATTAACCAAAACGGATGATTCGGAAAACAAACTATGACGACACGGGATTGGAATAGGAAATCGAGTTTACACACTTAAAATGTACCAAAACATTATCACGTATGACAAGCAGAACACAAGCAGATGAGAGAGTGGATTAAGTCATATCAGCCTGAAAACGGTGGGGGGAGATTTAAAAAATAATTAAGAAAAATGTCTTAGCGAACTTTGAGCTGGGTTTTGCATCTCTTTAGCATCTCTCGGTGTCGGCTGGCCAGCGGAGAGTCCTTCCACTGGCTCTCACTGTTCTTCAGCTCCTCCACGGTCCTGCCATGCCAAACAAAACAGGGTCGCATTCATTAGTATTCAAAACATCTTGCAACGGATAACAAAAACAAGCAACTTCAGCTTGTCGCTCCCTGTTTAAGTCAATGTTCTTAACGTTGAGAGCCTAGTGAATACAATCCAGCCTTCATATACTCACTAATACACTACATACACACCTTAACACAATGAAATCATTTCCGCTCATAGGCCAATAATGTATCAAATGATCACCAATGAAACGTAACAATGAGCTCACTAATGTATGAACACATTTACATTTTAATATTTCACTGGTTGGAGACCACCACATTACATTTATTACAAGTACTAAAAAACCAAAGCCAATATCATATCTTTTTGGAACTCAGAAGCCAAATCTCTCTGAAAACTCCTTTCTTGAGATGGACATCTATATTCTATGGTCCCATGTAGAGTTGTCATTGGGTCTGAAAATTGGAGTCCGGTCTTACTCAAGCCTGGTGAGCTGAAGCCCCAAGCCTAGGCCTGAGCCAACATCACAGAAATGTAATGAGCCCGAACCCCCCCAAAAATGCAGTATTTCTCGAAAACAGCATATTGATTTAAACTGGTGTTGAGAACAATGTGGTGGAGGTGGGCAGCAGTGGAGTGAGGAGACGAGGAAACAGCCCTCAACTTAGAAATGCGATGAGAAAACTCACCTTAGCCTTAGTTATGATCAACTGAATAACTTAAATATTGGAATAGGTTATAGGCTAATGCAAATGAAGGTATGTATCAAATGGTTTCTTACTGGAACTCCCAAAGTCATATCCAACCATTATAATACATTTAAAGAAATAGCCGTGTGTGGCCAACTTGGTATTTCAGCACCGTTTTGATTGGGTCAGCACCATCAAGCTGCTTTGAGGCAAGTGTGGGGACTCGTCGTGATAACATAAATATAACAGATTTTTCACAGACTTTCCATTATATTTGGTTACAATTAGGCTGGAAAAATGTTAGCTAACTTGAGCTGAGTGCTCATGATCATTTTCAGTCTAGTTTGCTCATATATTGAACAGAAATATAAAAAAAACACAGCATGCCACAATTTCAAAGATTTTACTGAGTTACAGTTACATAAGGAAATAAATTCATTAGGCCCTAATCTATCGATTTCACATGACCAGGCAGGGGCGCAACCATGAGTGGGCCTGGGAGGGCATAGGCCCAGCCAACCAGAATTAGTTTTTCAACACAAAAGGGCTTTATTACAGACAGAAATACTTAGAAATAAATAGCCTGATAATCAATGTGATTGAATCGCCTTCTGAATATATGGTTAATTGATCTCTGGCTGGGAAAATAAGTGGAGGTGGTAGCTCATCTATTCTTCTACTCATCTGTCACTGATCATAAACATTTAGCATGTAATAATGTAGCTTAAATCAGGTGTATCATTTTGCTATAGGCAGAGGTTGTGAAATATATACACGAACCTCACATGCTTTTGAGAATACAGATTGCTATTAAGTAACACCGGGGCCTGTCGGGCTGAAAATGACAACTAGTCCCAGGTTGTTTGACTTGTCCTCGTGTGTGTGTGTGTGTGTGTGTGTGAGTGTACCTGTTGAGCTCACGGATGGCTCTCAGCCTGCGGATGTAGCGTCGGCAGCCCGGTAGGATGGACAGGTGGTGGGTGTGCAGTGTCAGAAAGAAACACTCTGTGGGGAACTTGGGCTCAGAGAACTTGGAGGGGTCGTTGTCTGTCAACAAAAACAATTAGGAAACTTTCAGGTAGGTGAATGGCACATCCAGTTTGTCAATTTGGCAGGTAATCCTAATAATAACTAGATGGTAATTTTGTAACTTTGCATGAAATAACAGCGACCTCCTTCAGATCTTTAAAACTATTTTTGTGGTAGTTGAAGTTTGAAACGTTTTACTTTAGTGAAATATAGTCAACTTTAAATATATACAAATATCTGGTTTGATTACTTTGATAAACTACTAGATCACATACAACCAGACTCAGACTACTACACTTTTACTCAAAGAATCAGAAAAGATTTGGCTATCATTTTGGGGGAGAAATATGATGGTGAATCTAGTGGAAGAAGTTTAAAAGTTTGTTAGTGTTGAAAAATGTATGCTGGTGTAGTAGAGGGAGTGACTTTTATAAATAGTTGATCGTAGCCTTCAGTAGAAGTAGTAACTAATTAGTCGCAAAATAGTTTTTAGCAGCGGTATGATTAAGCACGTTACCAGCTCCACAATTCGCTGTGAGCGCATACGGAAGAGTGGGGCTAAATGTAACACGGGTCAATTGTAGGGTTACAGTTGTGGTAAAATGACACCCTACCTCAAAAACGCCATCCCCTCTGCAACCTTTTCCCCACTGCTACACATTTTTCCAGAGGAAACACTGCTCTACATGCAGTTTGAAGGAAGTTTAAGGTAGCTTCACAGGTACACAAGCTATTCTCATAGACTTGCATTGGTGGTAATGCTAGTTAGAAACTTACTACAAACTGCACGCAGAGACATACAAATGGTATCCATGAGTTCATCTGACTAGGTAAGCAGAAAAAGGGCTTGATTGGCAAAATCTCGCACTATCCCTTTAAAAAGTGTCTCACAGCTAAACACATTTTTTTGGAGTGGCGGCAATGATTTAGCAGCGGCAAGGCAACACTGAATATGTAGAAATCACTCCGCCATTGCCTGGTTGCTAAAAGTAAACAAAATTGTAACTTGAGGAGAGGAAGCATAGAAACAGTGCACATAGAACAGATCTACCGCTTATCAGACTTGCTTTCAATGTGAATAATAGATTGACAACTAACATTTCTATGTGAATATGGTCAGGACGCACACAAAGCAACTTTAAAAATGGAAGTTCAGTTGATAATTGCAACTAAACCACATAAATTCTTCATTTTTTTCAAATACTTTAACTGCATATGATTGAGCTTGTCTGGCACAAAATAACCAATGGAAATCCCAAAAGTGCAAACCCCATCCTCATGACAATCCAGGTTAAACATTTGAAAGAAAACAAATACCACATTAACCTAGGTGTGATCAACATAATACATTACTCATTATAGTCATTGTTGTTAATACTATGACGTCGATGGTGGTGTCCTCATAGATAAAGGGCAGACTAATTGTTCCATTTGAATGCATAGAGGCTCTGTTATATTATCTACGGTGTCCACTCACACATCTCGGCCAGCCAGGTCTTGAGCTCTTCCATGGTGGCCTTGAGCCGGGTCTCCTCGGGGCTAACATGCAGGCGGCAGTGGGGGTGGAATATATAATAGGGGTCCACCGTCTCCAGCTTGATCTTCATGCTCAGCTGCTGCAGCACCGACAGGAAGTTGATCATGAAGCCATCTGTGGACACCAGCTTGTCGTCCGTCTGTGAAAGGATGAGGGGAGAAAGGGAAGAGAAAAGGGAAGAGAAAAGGGAAGAGAAAAGGGAAGAGAAAAGGGAAGAGAAAAGAAAAGCTCAATTTATTTATTTGATATTTAAGGAGTGGGGCAGTCCCACTTTTCCAGATAGTCTTTCACTGTTCTAACAGGAAAGGTAGGGAGAGGGGAGATTGTGTGCTAGAAAAGCATTGGGTCTATTCAGACTTTGGGGCCAGACATTCTAGCTTGAAATGGTTGCATTAGAAACCCTCAATTCAGACATTTCCTAGATTAATGAATATAGGATAAGATCACTTTACCTGCATCTGGGCTTTCTTCACATTGCGGTTGACCAGAGCTGCCATGTAGTTGAGAGCTACCTCTCTTGTCTCTCCATTCAGTAGGATGTTGTGGAGGATTTTAAACATTTCACCCTGACAAAAGAATACAAAAAAATAATTGTCATGACAAATTGAGGGACGTATACTTGGGCAAATGACAAGCCATAATAGACCCAGTGGGGCAGGACTTACCCGGGCTGACTCCAGGTAGTGCTGCAGGGATTGACTGACCACGCGAGTGTTCTCTGTGGTGATCGCAGGGCCTGAGAAGTACTTGTCACCAACTTTGGACTGAGGGGGAAAGACCAAACAAATGAAGTAATTTCTTTGCTGGTTAAAGTAATCTAATGCCAACATAATTCTGGATGCAATGTGATATAGACTTGTCAATGCTAAGCACTGAAGTCCTATTTTAGTTCTGTGAGCTTTTGATGTATCATTTTGTAAGGTAAACTACAGCAATACACTAGGTGACACCAGAAAAAACATTTTAACATTCAGCAAAATTTGCAAAATCAAAAAATTCCCAGGGACAAGCTATGCTGCTGGGCTATATTCCTCTTGCTTTTCAGCCCGTAAGGGCACATTGCATTGATTCACACAAGTTTTATTACTCACCACCAAGGTGGTTTGTTCTAGGTAGAGATCTAGGATCAGCTTCCCCTCCCACAATCTAACCTTAAAGACCATACATTTTGGGAGTTAACATATATTGATATACAGCGCATTTGGAAAGTATTCAGAGCCCTTGACTTATTCCACATTTTGTTACGTTAGATTAATTGTTTTCCTCATCAATCTACACACAATACTCCATAATGACAAAGCAAAAACAGGTTTTTAGAAATCTTGGCAAATTCATTAAAACAGAAATACCCTATTTACATAAGTATTCAGACCCTTTGCTATGAGACTCGAAATTCAGCTCAGGTGCATCTTGTTTCCATTGATCATCCTTGAGATGTTTCTACAACTTGATTGGAGTCCACCTGTGGTAAATTCAACTGATTGGATATGATTTGGAAAGGCACACTCCTGTCTATATAAGGTCCCATAGCTGACAGTGCATGTCAGACCAAAAACCAAGCCATGAGATTGAAGGAATTGTCTGTAGAGCTCCGAGACTAGATTGAGTCGAGGCACAGATTTGGGGAATGATACCTAAAAATGTCAGCATTGAAGGTCCCGAGAAACACAGTTGCCTCCATCACTCGTAAATGGAAGAAGTTTGGAACTACCAAGACCCTTCCTAAAGCAGGCCGCCAGGCCATACTTAGCAATCGGGGGAGAATGGCCTTGGACAGGGAGGTGACCAAGAACCTGATGGACACTCTGACAGAGCTCTATAGTTCCTCTGTGGAGATGGGAGAACCTTGCAGAAGGGCAACCATATCTGCAACACACCACCAATCAGGCCTTTATGGTAGAGTTTCCAGACAGAAGACACTCCTCAGTAAAAGGCACATGAAAGACCCCTTGGAGTTTCCTTCAGGTGCCGTTTGGCACTCTCAGACCATGAGAAACAAGATTCTCTGGTCTGATGAAACCAAGATTGAACTCTTTGGCCTGAATGCCAAGCATCACATCTGGAGGACACCTGGCCCCATCCCTACGGTGACGCAATGGTGGTGGCAGCATCTTGTGGGGATGTTTTTCAGCAGCAGGGAATGGGAGACAAGTCAGGTTTGAGGGGAAAATGAACAGAGCAAAGTACAGAGGTCCTTGATGAAAACCTGTTCTAGAGCACTCAAGAACTCAGACTGGGAACGAAGGATCACCTTCCAAACAGACAACGACCCTAAGCACACAGCCAAGACAATGCAGCAGTGTCTTCGGGACAAGTCTCCGAACGTCCTTGAATGACCCAGCCAGAGCCCGGACTTGAACCCGATCGAATATCTCTGGAGAGACCTGAAAATAGCTGTGCAGCACCGCTCCCCATCCAACCTGACAGAGCTTAAGAGGATCTGCAAAAAGGAATGGGAGAAACTGCCCAAATGCAGGTATGCCACTAGCACAGTCAGTGTAGTCAGCTCAGCTATCACCATTGAGACCGTGTCTGTGCCTCGACGTAGGTTGGGCAAAACTAAACATGGCGGTGTTCGCCTTAGCAATCTCACTAGGATAAAGACCACCTCCATACCTGTCATTATTGAAAGAGATCATGATACCTCACATCTCAAAATAGGGCTACTTAATGTTAGATCCCTTACTTCCAAGGCAATTATAGTCAATGAACTAATCACTGATCATAATCTTGATGTGATTGGCATGACTGAAACATGGCTTAAGCCTGATGAATTTACTGTGTTAAATGAGGCCTCACCTCCTGGCTACACTAGTGACCATATCCCCCGTGAATCCCGCAAAGGCGGAGGTGTTGCTAACATTTACGATAGCAAATTTCAATTTACAAAAAAAAAAAAAAAAGACGTTTTCGTCTTTTGAGCTTCTAGTCATGAAATCTATGCAGCCTACTCAATCACTATTTATAGCTACTGTTTACAGTCCTCCTGGGCCAAATACAGCGTTCCTCACTGAGTTCCCCGAATTCCTATCGGACCTTGTAGTCATAGCAGATAATATTCTAATCTTTGGTGACTTTAATATTCACATGGAAAAGTCCACAGACCCACTCCAAAAGGCTTTCGGAGCCATCATCGACTCAGTGGGTTTTGTCCAACATGTCTCTGGACCCACTCACTGTCATACTCTGGACCTAGTTTTGTCCCATGGAATAAATGTTGTGGATCTTAATGTTTTTCCTCATAATCTTGGACTATCGGACCACCATTTTATTACGTTTGCAATTGCAACAAATAATCTGCTCAGACCCCAACCAAGGACCATCAAAAGCTGTGCTATAAATTCACAGACAACACAAAGATTAATTGATGTCCTTCCAGATTCCCTCTGTCTACCCAAGGATGCCAGAGGACAAAAATCAGTTAACCACTTAACTGAGGAACTCAATTTAACCTTGCGCAATACCCTAGATGCAGTTGCACCCCTAAAAACATTTCTCATAAGAAACTAGCTCCCTGGTACACAGAAAATACCCGAGCTCTGAAGCAAGCTTCCAGAAAATTGGAATGGAAATGGCACCACACCAAACTGGAAGTCTTCCGACTAGCTTGGAAAGACAGTACCGAAGAGCCCTTACTGCTGCTCGATCATCCTATTTTTCTAACTTAATTGAGGAAAATAAGAACAATCCGAAATTCCTTTTTGATACTGTCGCAAAGCTAACTAAAAAGCAGCATTCCCCAAGACAGGATGACTTTCACTTTAGCAGTGATAAATTCATGAACTTCTTTGAGGAAAAGATTATGATTATTAGAAAGCAAATTACAGACTCCTCTTTAAATCTGCATATTCCTTCAACGCTCAGTTGTCCTGAGTCTGCACAACTCTGCCAGGACCTAGGATCAAGAGAGACGCTCAAGTGTTTTAGTACTATATCTCTTGACACAATGATGAAAATAATCATGGCCTCTAAACCTTCAAGCTGCATACTGGACCCTATTCCAACTAAACTACTGAAAGAGCTGCTTCCTGTGCTTGGCCCTCCTATGTTGAACATAATAAACGGCTCTCTATCCACCGGATGTGTACCAAACTCACTAAAAGTGGCAGTAATAAAGCCTCTCTTGAAAAAGCCAAACCTTGACCCAGAAAATATAAAAAAAACTATCGGCCTATATCAAATCTTTCATTCCTCTCAAAAATTTTAGAAAAGGCTGTTGCGCAGCAACTCACTGCCTTCCTGAAGACAAACAATGTATACGAAATGCTTCAGTCTGGTTTTAGACCCCATCATTAGCACTGAGACTGCACTTGTGAAGGTGGTAAATTACCTTTTAATGGCATCAGACCGAGGCTCTGCATCTGTGCTCGTGCTCCTAGACCTTAGTGCTGCTTTTGATACCATCGATCACCACATTCTTTTGGAGAGATTGGAAACCCAAATTGGTCTACACGGACAAGTTCTGGCCTGGTTTAGATCTTATCTGTCGGAAAGATATCAGTTTGTCTCTGTGAATGGTTTGTCCTCTGACAAATCAACTGTAAATGTCAGTGTTCCTCAAGATTCCGTTTTAGGACCACTATTGTTTTCACTATATATTTTACCTCTTGGGGATGTTATTCGAAAACATAATGTTAACTTTCACTGCTATGCGGATGACACACAGCTGTACATTTCAATGAAACATGGTGAAGCCCGAAAATTGCCCTTGCTAGAAGCATGTGTTTCAGACATAAGGAAGTGGATGGCTGCAAACTTTCTACTTTTAAACTCAGACAAAACAGAGATGCTTGTTCTAGTTCCCAAGAAACAAAGAGATCTTCTGTCGAATCTGACAATTAATCTTAATGGTTGTACAGTCGTCTCAAATAAAACTGTGAAGGACCTCGGCGTTACTCTGGACCCTGATCTCTCTTTTGAAGAACATATCAAGACCATTTCAAGGACAGCTTTTTTCCATCTACGTAACATTGCAAAAATCAGAAACTTTCTGTCCAAAAATGATGCAGAAAAATTCATCCATGTTTTTGTCACTTCTAGGTTAGATTACTGCAATGCTCTAGTTTCCGGCTACCCGGATAAAGCACCAAATAAACTTCAGTTAGTGCTAAATACGGCTGCTAGAATCCTGACTAGAACCAACATTTTTTATCATGTTACTCCAGTGCTAGCCTCCCTACACTGGCATCCTGTCAAAGCAAGGGCTGATTTCAAGGTTTTACTGCTAACCTACAAAGCATTACATGGGCTTGCTCCTACCTATCTCTCTGATTTGGTCCTGCCGTACATACCTACACGTACGCTACGGTCACAAGACGCAGGCCTCCTAATTGTCCCTAGAATTTCTAAGCAAACAGCTGGAGGCAGGGCTTTCTCCTATAGAGCTCCATTTTTATGGAACGGTCTGCCTACCCATGTCAGAGACGCAAACTCGGTCTCAACCTTTAAGTCTTTACTGAAGACTCATCTCGTCAGTTGGTGATGTGATTGAGTGTAGTCTGGCCCAGGAGTGGGACGGTGAACGGAAAGGCTCTGGAGCAACGAACCGCCCTTGCTGTCTCTGCCTGGCCGGTTCCCCTCTTTCCACTGGGATTCTCTGCCTCTAACCCTATTACAGGGGCTGAGTCACTGGGGTGCGTCACCTGAGTGGGTTGATTCACTGATGTGGTCATCCTGTCTGGGTTGGCGCCCCCCCTTGGGTTGTGCCATGGCGGAGATCTTTGTGGGCTATACTCAGCCTTGTCTCAGGATGGTAAGTTGGTGGTTGAAGATATCCCTCTAGTGGTGTGGGGGCTGTGCATTGGCAAAGTGGGTGGGGTTATATCCTTCCTGTTTGGCCCTGTCCGGGGGAGTCCTCGGATGGGGCCAGTGTCTCCTGACCCCTCCTGTCTCAGCCTCCAGTATTTATGCTGCAGTAGTTTGTGTCGGGGGGCTAGGGTCAGTTTGTTATATCTGGAGTACTTCTCCTGTCCTAATCGGTGTCCTGTGTGAATCTAAGTGTGCGTTCTCTAATTCTCTCCTTCTCTCTTTCTTTCTCTCGGAGGACCTGAGCCCTAGGACCATGCCCCAGAACTACCTGACATGATGACTCCTTGCTGTCCCCAGTCCACCTGGCCGTGCTGCTGCTCCAGTTTCAACTGTTCTGCCTTATTATTATTCGACCATGCTGGTCATTTATGAGCAATTGAACATCTTGGCCATGTTCTGTTATAATCTCCACCCGGCACAGCCAGAAGAGGACTGGCCACCCCACATAGCCTGGTTCCTCTCTAGGTTTCTTCCTAGGTTTTGGCCTTTCTAGGGAGTTTTTCCTAGCCACCGTGCTTCTACACCTGCATTGCTTGCTGTTTGGGGTCTTAGGCTGGGTTTCTGTACAGCACTTTGAGATATCAGCTGATGTACGAAGGGCTATATAAATACATTTGATTTGATTTGATCTGTAGTGTCATACCCAAGAAGACTCAATGCTGTAATTTCTGCCAAAGGTGCTTCAACAAAGTACTGATTAAAGGTTCTGATTACTTACGTAAATGTGCAAACATGTCAAAAAGCCAGTTTTTTTTTGTCATTATGTGGTATTGTATGTAGATTGATGAGAAAAAAACGAATGAATCTGTTTTAGGATAAGGCTCTAACATACTAAAATGTGGAAAAAGTCAAGGGGTCTGAATACTTTCCAAATGCACTGTATAGCCACTGATTCTTAAAAAAAATATAACTAAGAAATGCGTCATGAACTGCAATGTCGTACCCTATCAGACCCTCAAAAAAAAAAGCTTGTTTTCCTTTTTTCGATCTCGTCTCATCACTGCAACTCCCCAATGGGCTCAGGAAAGGCAACGGTGGAGTCCTGCGTCCTCCGAAACATAACCCACCTAACCTCACTCCTTAATAACCATCAGCTTAACCCGGAAGCCAGCCGCACCAATGTGTCGGAGAAAACACCGTTCAACTGGCGACCGGGGTCAGCCTGCAGACACACGGCCCACCACAAGGAGTCGCTTGGGCACGTTGAGCCAAGTAAAGCCTCCCCCAGTCAAACCCTACCCATACGACGCTGGGCCAATTGTGCGCCGTCCTACGTGACTCCCAGCCACAGCCGGTTGCGGAACAGCCCGGGAATGAACCCGGGTCTGTAGTAATGCCTTTAGCACTGCGATGTAGTGCCTTAGACCACTGCACACTCGGGCGGCCCAAACAAGCTTATTTTAATCCATTGTTTGTAAACAATGTAATTGTAAACAAACACTGTATAGCTTCAAAAACTCATTTTGATCTCATGGATGGTTAGTTCCTGCATCCATAGCTCTGTATGAATTTGAGAGTAGTACATTCTCCAGAACCATCAAGTGAATGGCGCCGGTTGGAATGGAGGCCGTTTTACAGGCTCCCGATTGTGCCCTGTTGTGTAATTTCTTTAACTGATCTAAACTTTTATAGTCAAAGGTTAATGAAATACAAATGGTATAGAGGGAAATAGTCCTATAATATCTAGAACCTAAAACTTCTTACCTGGGAATATTGAAGACTCATGTTAAAAGGAACCACCAGCTTTCATATGTTCTCATGTTCTGAGCAAGGAACTGAAACGTTAGCTTTCTTACATAGCACATATTGCACTTTTAAAGTTCTTCTCCAACACTTTGCTTTTGCATTATTTAAACCAAATTGAACATGTTTCATTATCTACTTGAGGCTAAATTGATTTTATTGATGTAATATATTAAGTTAAAATAAGTGTTAATTCAGTATTGTTGTAATTGTCATTATTACAAATACATTTGTTTTTTGTTTTTTAAATCGTCCAATTAAATCGTTATCGGCTTTTTTGGTCCTCCAATAATCGGTATCGGCTTTGAAAAATCATAAATCGGTCAACCTCTAGTCCAAACACACCAAGACAGTCGTGAAGAGGGCACGACAAAGCCTATTCCCCCTCAGGAGACTAAAAAGATTTGGCATAGGTCCCCAGATCCTCAAAAAGTTCTACAGCTGCACCATCGAGAGCATCTTGACTGGCTGCATCATCGCTTGGTATGGCAACTGCTCGGCATACGACCGCAAGGTGCTACAGAGGGGAGTACGTACGGCCCAGACCAAGCGATAGTATACCAGGTAGTGTCAGCAGAAGGCCCTAAAAAAAAAAATTGTCACTGACTCCAGCCATCCAAGTCATAGACTGTTCTCTCTGCTACCGCACGGCAAGATGTACCGGAGCAAAGTCTGGGAACAAAAGGCACCTAAACAGCTTCTGCACCCATAAATTCTGAACAGTTACTCTAATGGCTACCCGGACAATTTACATTTACCCCCTTTATTATTTATTTCTTCATCTTAAACTGTTTTGCAGTGACTCCCTTGCAAACTCACTAGACTCTACCAACACACACTACACTGATACTTCCCCCCCCGCCCCCTCACACTGTTTGAATTCCTGATTGCATTAGTATGGAAAATGCTAAACTGACCCAGCATCAGTGTCCAGGGGTAATTTCACCCTATTCCTATTACTCACGTCATCCTCTGCAAAGACCGACAGGCTGAAGAAGGCTCCCAGGAAGGAGAGTCTCTGGACTTCTCGGCCAGTCCCCGGGCTCAGAGACTTAGGACACCACAGGGGCAAAGACGTCATCTGGACACACACACACTTTAGTTTAGACAGGCACATACATGAGGTGAGCATTAAATTACTAAGCCATACCTGCTTAAAGAAGTCACCAGTACCACTGGGACCTGGTGAAAAGTAGTGCACTTTAAAGGGTATAGTGTCCAATTAGGAAGCATCCTTGTTGTCTTCCCATTCCTCGAAAATGTGAGCTAGACAAACCTGTCATAAATAAAATAACCAAGCCAAATTCTTCCCTGCTTCTGTAAAATGGGCCGGCTGAGTCTAGAGCAGAACGCTTCACATAAGACAGTGTATGCGTCCCAAATGGTACCCTGTTCAGTGCACTACTTTTGACCGAAGCCCTATGGGACCTAGTCAAAAATGGTACACAATATAGGGAATAGGGTGCCTTTTGAGACGTATCCAGTGCTAGAAAAATAACTACTTCTTTCTATGGTGCCAATGGAAACAATGTTTTTCATCTACTGTCTGTAGTTGGTCTAATCGGGGGAAAGGCTTGTGAAAGTGTTTTGATGTATTTGTATTTATTATGGGTCCCCATTAGCTGCTGCCAAGGCAACAGCTACTCTTCCTGAGGTAACAACATTAAGGCAGTTATAAGTGTTTTAACATTACAATACATTCACAACAGATTTCACAACATATTAAGTGTGCTCAAGTTAACAGTGGTATCAGTTTAAAAGGAGAAGAACAAATCAACACCATGGACTACAAGGTGCACTGGAGGGGATTGTTCGCAACCTCAGTAATAGAGCAGGAAAGACACAGGAAAGATGGCTCCATCTCTTCCAGCACACTCACCAAATTGCACATGGGGTGAGTCTTCACAAATTTGATTTCACATAGCTCAGCTAATGCCTGTAGAAAACAAAACACGCCGTAAGTGAACAGCCATCAGAAATAGCCTAATAACATTGACCATTGACTGTGAAATGACCATAGGCTTTGGTCCCCTGGTGTATAAGAAAACAAACACCCAAAGTCATCTTATGACAGGTGTGACAAGACAAGTTAAAAATGTTCAATCATGTTACCCAGCCTTTAGTTGGAGTAGCTGTGGCCATAGAAAAATAGAATTCCTAGAACAGGTAAAGCCCCTCAGACCAAAGCAAATTTGTCTGGAACACACGAGTACCCTCAATATGGCCACCGGTCCACCAAATCACAGAAACATTGATTTTAATGGGAAATACCCATTCTAGTAAATCTATATCTATGGTTGGAGCCTAAAGGTTAGCTGAAGGTTGATAGGCTCATCACGCTAGCAGAGATTCAGCCTCAAGTCAATCCATTATACATTTGACATCTCGAACTGCCCCCCTATAAGTTAGACAGGCTCAGTCACTGGCTGCGAGGCAGCATCTAAAAGACCACATTAAGACTACGTCCCGAATGGCACCCTACTCCCTAGAAATTGCCCTAGGGATCCTGGTCAAAAGTAGTGCTCTACGTAGGGAATTAGGTGCCATTTGGGACACACACTAAGCCTGCACCGCAAGCACACATTACTTCTCCATTGCCACCTTACCATCAGGGGGAATTTGAAGTTGTCACTGTCGAAGGAACATTCTTTCACAGCCAGACCCAGCCCTTGAAGGATTGGAACAAAGATCTGAAATACAGCCAACAAGTGAGCAATTTTGAGGATGGCGTTAGTCGATACAGCTGAAACTTGACATGGTGAAATGTACAGGACAACTTACTACAATAACTTTTGTTCCCATTTCATATGGAGGTTATTTTTAACTGTTTGAGCAAATTTTCTAATGTTTTAGAATGTACCATTTCATTGTCAGACTAATAAAACCATTGGTGTATTTCTGTTTCTGTCTGTGAGTCAGTCTGCCTGTCTGGGTCTACCCCACCTGTCTGAAGACCTCCTCCTCCTGGTAGGTAATGCGGGCCAGCTCCTGGATAAAGCCATACGGCAGGTTACGGCACAGCATGTAGGGTACCAGCAGGGACTGCTGCAGAGGACTCCTGAGTGGAGGAGCGGGGAGGAGGATGGCTTTTACTCACAACACAGAATATATCTGGACTGTGTCACCTGGCTATTTTATTTTGAAAGCAAATTGTGTATTTTGAGGGAACACACTTGTATTTTGGCAATATTATTGCATTCTCCAGTGGTAGAGGATGCATACTAACAGGTACAGAGAACAGTGAGAGAAAACGTCAAGAGTGCATACAGGAGTTCATTCGGAAAGTATTCAGGCCCCTCAACTTTTTACACGTTGTTACGTGACAGCTTTATAAAAAAAATGATTAAATTGTAGTCCCCTCTCAATTTACACACAATACAATAATAATGACAAAGCAAAAACGGGTTTTGAAATGTTTGCAAATGTATTAAAAATCTATTTACATCCAGACCCTTCACTCAGTACTTTGTTGAACCACCTTTGGCAGCAATTACAGCCTCCAGCCATCTTGGGTATGACGCCACAAGCTTGGCACACATGTATTTGTGGTGTTTCTCATCTTCTTCTCTGCAGATCCTCTCAAACTCTGGCAGGTTGGTTGGGGAGCGTCGCTGCACAGTTATTTTCAGGTCTCTCCAGAGATGATTGATGGGGTTCAAGTCCGGGCTCTGGCTGGGCCACTCAAGGATATTGAGACTTGTCCCGAAGCCACTCCTGCATTGACTTGGCTGTGTGCTTAGGGTCGTTGTCCTGTTGGAAGGTGAACCTTCGCCCCATTCTGAGGTCCTGAGCAGGTTTCCATCAAGGATCTCTGTACTTTGCTCCGTTCATCTTTCCCTCGATCCTGACTAGTCTCCCATTCCCTGCCACTGAAAAACATGCCCATAACATGATGCTGCCACCACCATGCTTCACCGTAGGGATGGTGGCAGGTTTCCTCCAGATGTGACGCTTGGCATTCAGGCCAAAGAGCTCCAACTTGAATCTTGTTTCTCATGGTCAGTCCTTTAGATGCCTTTTGGCGAACTCCAAGTGGGCTGTCATGTGCCTTTTACTGAGGAGTGTCTTCGGTCTGGAAACTCTACCATAAAGGCCTGATTGATGGAGTGCTGCAGATATGGTTGCCCTTCTGCAAGGTTCTCCCATCTCCACAGAGGAACTCTGGAGCTCTGTCAGAGTGACCATCGAGTTTGGCCAGAGGGCCAGCTCTAGGAAGAGTCTTGGTGATTCCAAACTTATTCCATTTAAGAAAGATGGAGGCCACTGTGTTCTTGGGGGCCTTCAATGCTGCAGAAATGTTTTGGTACCCTTCCAGAGCTTTGCCTCGAAACAATCCTGTCTCAGAGCTCTACGGACAAGTACATTATTTTTGCAAAATCATACAAAAATAAATAATGTCTTAAAATCGGTTTTCATTACGTTCATAAGGTCTTGTTTGTAGATTGATTAAAATAAGATATATATTTTATCAATTTTAGAATAAGGCTGTAACATAAAATGTGGAAAAAGGCAAGGGGTCTGAATACTTTCCGAACACACTAATGGTGTACCAGATGCTAGAGTGTGGGTAGCAAAGGTGTGAATGATTGGGAAAAATAAAGTGGACATGAACTTCAGGAGAAATAGATGAGTTGCTATGGTGATAGGGTTGCTATGGTGATAGGGTTGCTATGGTGATAGATTAGTAGCTCCTGCTAGGGGTGCCGAGAACGCAAAAAAAAAAGAACAAAAGCACGTACACCAGTCTTTCCCCTAGTTTAAAGCAAGGTGAAAGCAAGGTGAAAGCAAGATCCAGGCTTTCTGGCATCACAATTGTCAATTGACATGTTCATTACTGCTTTCTTTCATGTGTCAATGGGTGAATATTTGGGCTTAAAAAATAAATAAAAATAACTGCACTTAATTGTTATGAATTTAAATAATAAATACTAAAAATGTAGACATGGGGCAACAGCGCTAAACATCTAGACCAGGGGCACTAAACTCTTATCCAACAAGGTCTGGTGCCTGCTGGTTCTGTTCTACCTGAATTAATTGCACACACCTGGTGTCCCAGGTCTAAAATCAGTCTCCGATTAGAGGGGAACAATGGAAGGTGGAACTGTGGAACTGGATTCAACGTCTAGAGTTGAGTTTAAGGGATCTAGACACTCCTATCCAATGGTAGGGAAACACTGATGTACACAGAATAATACTGTATTAGGACCACAGTATTGTGAAGGGCGACAGGAAGATGTCAGGCAGACCTGGGCTGCGTGAGGGCACCCTGAAGGACAAGAACGGCGTGGGAAATACACTGTGAGCGTATGTTGCTGAGGAGCTGGCTGACACTGGGGTGGCTGCAAATCTGAGAAGACAGAGGGAGAAGAACAAGTTAAGCGTGGTGACTAGAGCTGCAAAGGGAGGGTATATTACTGGAAACATTAAAAGTTTACTAGTAAACTACCAGAATTTTGGTATTGTTAAAGGATTTTATGTAATCTATGAAAATACATCTAGTGGCCTTTTGGGACCTTATGATTATCACGTGTCTAATTATCTCCGGCCCTCTGTGGCCTTATCACATGTAAAATAATTAAATAAGACCATTTTAAAAACAGAAAATAAAATGAAACTTGTAAACCATGATCATAAATATAAACCATCAACTTAGTGAATAACATTGGTGTTTAATGTGAGTTTTTTTTCCCACATTTATTTTACTATGTCAATATATATTTGTTGTCAATGTCTTTGGCATCAAGCTGTTTGGGCATACCTACTCATTCCATGGTGTTATTTTTTACAATTTTCTACATTGTAGAATAATAGTGAAGACATCAAAACTATCAAAACAACACATATGGAATCATGCAGTAACCAAAATAAGTGTCAAAATATATATATTTTTATTAGATTCTTCAAAGTAAACACCCTTTGCATTGACAGTTTTGCACACGCTTGGCGAATGCCAAGATTCTCAACCCGTTCATGAGGTAGTCACCTGGAATGCATTTCAATTAACAGGTGTGCCTTGTTTAAAGTTAAATTAATGTAAAGATATGCCACAAATTAACAGCCATGAAAAGATCATGAAAGTGAGAAATTGCAGTGGAAACACCTTTAAGCACAAATGGTGATATAATAACCATCATATTGAAATAAACTTGGAATCACATAATGATATGGTGTGTGTGGTACTCCCACTATGACTCAGTAAAATATGCAGTTTATTAGGCTACAGATGAAAATATGAACTTCACAGTGTGATGAAAGTGCACTGTGATGAGCTTGATGCACCTTTTCAATAAATATTGAGAGTCTTATTCTGGTGACATGAACAATGCTTGACAGCCATTTGACAAGAAAACTATTTTTGCTCTTAACCATAATAATCTCATCAAGTAAATTAGCCTACCCGCACTGTATCTGTGAGTGGTTAGCTAGAGCACACGTGCCAAGACCAGAGTAGGCACATTTGGTATTTTAGGCAAAAGTGTGTTACAAAACTATCGGAGTTGAAAATGTGATAGAACACATGGAACTTCAGATTTGTATTCGGTATGTGAAAACTTAAAGGTACATTTCATGTGCACTTCGCCATCACAGATATTTATCCACAACAAATCAGTTTGGTGAAAAAAACATCTTGACTCAGATTTTTGAATATTCTAATGAAAATCTGTCGCCAATTGGATGGAAACTTTGGTCGGGCTTTTTGAATTCAATAAGGTGTTTTGTTCAATTTTGTCTACTATAAATAACAAAAATGTGATCACAAAAAATAAAGTGTTGCGAATAGCAAATTTGACTTTGCCTCCTCCCAGAGCATTTGTTACAACCAGAGGCCACACTAAGCATAACTGAAAGGTAAGTATTGTTTGGGGGCACTGTGTTACAATGGTGTTTCTGAATTAAGTTTTAGCTGCCCTTTTAAAGGACAAAGATTCCAAATGAGTAGATACGGGTCAAACCTCCGGTGGGCCGCCATGTTTCTTAACAGCGTTTCCAGTTTACCTTGGGCGCCTTCTTTTCCTCCATGCCCACACTGTCAAAGCGCTCGATGAGGTAGTTGAGCATCTCTGTCTCCTTGCACGCTTCGATGGTGAACCGGTCGCCGCAGGATTCCCAGGCCATTCCCCCTCCGGACACACCGAGACTACACAGAGAGATGGATGGGGAAAAAAATGGGAGAGAAAGTCAAAATGTAACAGGACGACAGGAGAGCAGAACCAGGGCGCCTTAAGAAAGAAGCCCCGTGGACAAATGTGGTAAATAAGCGACCATTTCAGTTCCCCTGAAATAAATTGTAAAACGTTAGCGAGAGTATAGCAAGGCAGCGTTTCAGCATTGACAAACAATTCTTGAGTCTGAAAAATAAACACCCTCAGATTTTACAAAATTCTTCCAATAATCGCACTCAATAGCAGTTTGAAGCGGGGCCGTGTTCATTAGGGCAGGCAAACCTTTTTGCCACATTTTGCCAAGGAAAAAAAATTGTTTGTTTCTTATTGGACAACTCCAGCTAGTGCCTTGCTCCCGCTCTCTTAGTTTGTCACACTTTTGCAATTGATGCCTGATGAACACAACCCAGGTAACGGATTCTCCAAGATCCCACCCAAAGGGTTCACTGGGGTCTAAGTTAATTCATTGTTAGTGGTCTGTTTTCGAAGACAGACCAGTGGGTAACGAGTGAGCAGATTCACAACCTCAGTCCGCAGGAATATTGTGGATAAGTCTTCTGCCCAAAGCTACTCAACAAAGATTTTTAGTGGAGACTGAAAGTGCAAGTTTTCAACCAATCTAACAGATTGTTTATCCGGGCTGCAGCAAGCAGCATTTGCAGCAACAGAAACCATCTGAAGACACAATTAAACCAGTTGTCGTCTTCGGATTTTACCTGAAGATTGTTTGCAGAAAAGTGAAACAGTGCTTTCAACACGCACTTGCGTATTTACCTGGTGTTGACAGTCTAAACTCCTTCATTTTGGGTCCTTTCCTCATATTACAAATTTAGCTAGCGAAATTGGACATCTTAGCTACAGTACATGACAGGCCTAATTCACTGGGAAACTACAATCCTGGCCCAAACTCATGCTGCTGATTTACAAGGATCATAGTGCTTGAGAACCAGATATCATTCTCCTACTGCAGTGGTAGCCTAGTCATAATGAATTCTCAATATTTTTGCAAGCAAATATTTATTTTAGATTTACAGAACTGCAACTCAGACTCTTAGCAGTACCACAAGGATAAGCACTCTGCCTCGATCTGTACTGAAATTTACTTCTGAGGTTGAGCATCAACTACAACAGTTGAGGTCATAAAGCTGCCAGAGTCTACAACAGGGCGTCAAATAATAATAATAATTAGTGAGTTTGACACCCATGGTCTACAGGCTCTACGTTTCTCAGCCTGTTCCTGCAAGAGCAGAAACACTGTCTGCATCCCAAATGGCACTATATTCCGTTTATAGTGCACTACTTTTGATGGTCAAAATTTGAGCACTACGTAAGGAATAGGGGGCAATGGTGAAATGCAGACTCTGCTGTTAGTGGCTAGGCTCGACACACTGCTGAAGCATGCCGGTGAGTCTACTGAACACACGCCGTGCAGCGGTGTGTACCTGGACCCAAACTGGACCTGCGTAAAATCTTCCTCCTGCTCATCCTCAGGCTCTTCTTCGCTGCTGTCCTGAGACATATCAGAGAGGGCGAAGAACAGGAGGGATAGGGGGCTGGCGTAGAGAGGGAGGAAATGAGGAACAAGGGATAAAGGAGGAGGATGAGGAGACAGATGGAAAAATAGAGACACATGGGTCATAGATAGGAGAGGATGGGATAGGGAAAGAAGATGTAACACTGAGGAAAAGATGCAGGAAGGGAGTGATGTGACTAGTTCACCTTCTCTCTGACTTCAGCTGAACCCTGGTTGTGATTCACTGTGGAATAAAACACCCGACTACTCTCCTAGTGCTGACCTTGTCACATGTCCATTAATACATGTTATCTGAAGATACACCAAGAACACACAGGCTCCTACAGACAACATTGTCAGAGTACCACAGCTATGAGATTCACACAAAAAAACATGCAGGACAAGCAATGCATTGGCAAGCAAAAGGTCTTTCTCCTCATTTCTCAATTATATATATACACACACACACACAACCAATCAAAAGTTGACACCTACTCATTCAAGGGTTTCTCTTTATTTTTTTACTATTTTCAACATTGTGGAATAATAGTGAAGACAAAACTATGAAATAACACATATGGAAGCATGTAGAAACCAAAAAAAGTGTAAAACAAATCAAAATATATTTTATGACATTTTTCAAAGTAGCCACCCTTTGCCTTGATGACAGCTTTGCACACGTTAAAAATTACTCTCAACCAGCTTCATGAGGAATGCTTTTCCAACAGTCTTCAATAAGTTCCCATATATGCTGAGCACTTCTTGGCTGCTTTTCCTTCACTCTGCGGTCCAACTCATCCCAAACCATCTCAATTGGATTGAGGTCAGGTGATTGTGGAGGCCAGGTCATCTGATACAGCACTCCATCACTCTTTATTGGTCAAATACCCCTTACACAGCCTGGAGGTGTGTTGGGTCATTGTCCCGTTGAAAAACAAATTGTTGAAAAACAAATCGATCGTCCCACTAAGCCGAAACCAGATGGGATGGTGTATCACTGCAGAATGGCGAGATAGCCATGCTGGTTAAGTGTGCCTTGAATTGTAAATAAATCACAGACAGTGTCACCAGCAAAGCAACCCCACGCCATCACACCTCCATGCTTCATGGTGCGAACCACACATGCAGAGATTATCCGCTCACCTACTCTGCGTCTCACAAAGACATGGCGGTTGGAACCAAAAATCTCAAATTTGAACAGATTTACACCGGTCTAATGTCCATTGTTTGTGTTTCTTGGCTCAACCAAGTATTTTCTTCTTATTGAGTCCTATAGTAGTGGTTTCTTTTCAACAATTCGACCATGAAGGCCTGACTCATGCAGTCTCCTCTGAACAGTGGATGTTGAGATGTGGCTGTTTCTTCAACTCTGAAGCATTTGATTGAAATGCATTCCAGGTGACTACCTCATGAAGCTGTTTGAGAGAATGCCAAGAGTGTGCAAAGCTGTCATCAAGGCAAAGGGTGGCTCCTTTGAAGAATCTCAAATATAAAATATATTTTGATTTGTTTAACACTTTTTTGGTTACTTCATGATTCTACGTGTTATTTCATAGTTTTGATGTCTTCTCTATTATTGTACAATGTAGAAAATAGTAAAAAATAAAGAAAAACCCTTGAATGAGTAGGTGTCCAAACCTGTATATTATTATAAGAATACATTTATTTATTTTAAAAGAGGATGACTGTAAATTGTGAAAATCATCAGGGCATTGGAGTTGGTTTGTGGTTAGGAATTATGTGCAAAACACCACCCATTTACAGCATGTCCATAATAAGTCAAGCAATAGGCCTACATAAGTAGCCCATTATCATGTAGGCCAAATGTGCATGGGTTTTTATGGATCAAAAGGGGTTTAGATGGTGGGCGTGACAGGGGGCATGACGCAGGGCATGTCAATGAGCGCGGTCAGCCCATCAGCACTGCAAAAAAATGTAGGACACCGACTTGGCAGTATAGGGATTTTTTTGAATTTATATGCAAATGTCTTGCAATTCTACCAATTTCTCAATGGTGCGGAGCAAATTATTTTGTTTAAAAAGCAAATTTCCTGCAATTATATAACTTTTGCCATGCATTGGAGAGAAAATGTTGCAGTTTTAAAGCAAATTTCCTGTGATTCTACACATTTTGCCATGGAGCTGAGGCTGGAGGAAGGGTTAATGTTTTAGTAAGTAGCTTGTTGCGCGTCACTCTGTCACACGTGGTTGAGGAGGTACCTAGACGGGATCCGGGTGGCGAGGGCAGCTCCTCGGGCAGCTGATCTGGGTGAGGGGGGTACCAGAGGGAGGGGCATGGAGGTGGGCGGATGAGGACTAGTAGAGGGGAGGGGAACCGACTGGGGGCTAGTTGGTAGTGGCGGGGCCGGGGCCTGGGCCAGAATGATGGGCGGTACCGGGAGACCTTCAGTGATAGGGCCGCGTGAAAGCCCAGGGAGGCTAGCCAGTCTGGGGCTAGGGGGGGTGGAGATCCCCAAGGGAGAGGTGACAGAGTAGGGCCGGTAGCGCTGGGAGATAGGCAGAGGGGCGGAAGGGAGGTTGAGAGAGAGCCTAGGGGGGTAGGCCATAGAAGGGGGACTTGGGGCTACCATTGGATGCAGGGATGGGCTGGTGGGGAGAGGTGGAGAGATCATCCTGGCTGCATTCAAAGCCAGCGAGTGCGGACTACACCCGTACAGGCTGTAAACATCGCAAAACAAATGGGTTGAGAAATGGGCTACATCTTCCTCTTTTACAATCTTATCAATAGTCAAGTAACTAGGTATCTAATACTGAATAAAAAAGACAATGATACCATGACAGTGCCAGTTAAAAAGAGACAACACTTCCCATTGACTAGGCCTAAATCACACAAAAAGGGAACAATTCCATTTCTGTCAATTTCAATGTAGGAATTCCATTGGACACTACCTTGGATAGATGCCATTTTGGACACAACCCTACCGAATTCAGCAAAAAAAAAAAGAAAAAAAATATAACTCCAAATAAAATCCAAATAACTTCACAGTTCATTGTAAAGGGTTTAAACACGGTTTCCCATGCTTGTTCAATGAACCATAAAAAATGTATAAACACGCACCTGTGGAACAGTCATTAAGACACTAACAGCTTACAGAGGGTAGGCAATTAAGATCACAGTTATGAAAACTTAGGACACTGAAGAGGCCTTTCTACTGACTCTGAAAATCACCAGAAGAAAGATACCCAGGGTCCCTGCTCATCTGCATGAACGTGAATTCGTGAGACGCCTAAGACAGCGCTACATGGAGACAGGACGGACAGCTGATCGTCCTCGCAGTGGCAGACCACGTGTAACAACACCTGCACAGGATGGGTACATCCGAACAGGTACAGGATGGCAACAACAACTGCCCGAGTTACACCAGGAATGCACATCAGTGCTCAGACTGTCCGCAATAGGCTGAGAGAGGTTGGACTGAGGGCTTGTAGGCATATTGATGAGTAGCGGCTTTGTCTCACCTGGGGGTGATAGTCAGATTCGCGTTTATCTTCGAAGGAATGAGCGTTACACCGAGGCCAGTACTCCAGAGCAAGATCGATTTGAGGGCGGATGGTCCATCATGGTTGGGGCGGTGTGTCACAGCATCATCGGACTGAGCTTGTTGTCTTTGCAGGCAATCTCAACACTGTGCGTTACAGGGAAGACATCCTCCTCCCTCATGCAGGCTCATCCTGACATGACCCTCAGCATGACAATGCCACCAAACATACTGCTCGTTCTGTGCGTGATTTCCTGCAAGACAGGAATGTCAGTGTTCTGCCATGGCCAGCGAAAAGCCCGGATCTCAATCCCATTGAGCACATCTGGGACCTGTTGGATCGGTGGGTGAGGGCTAGGGCCATTTCCCCCAGAAATGTCTGGAAACTTGCAGGTGCCTTGGTGGAAGAGTGGGGTAACATCTCACAGCAAGAACTGGCAAATCTGGTGCAGTCCATGAGGAAGAGATGCACTGTGGTACTTAATGCAGCTGGTGGCCACACCAGATACTGAGTTACCCTCCTTTGTTCAGGGACACATTATTCCATTTGTGTTAGTCACATGTCTGTGGAACTTGTTCAGTTGTTGTCGCAGTTGTTGAATCTTCTTATGTTCATACAAATATTTACACATGTTAAGTTTGCTGAAAATAAATGCAGTTGACAGTGAGAGGACATTTCTTTTTTTGCTGACTTTGTGTGTACCCAGGACTGGGGGCTAGTCGTGGGGCCACTGGGGGGGTACTTGCCTGGACAAAGAGCTGGCCCCAAACGAGCCTGCACAGGGGGCCATGGGACTGCTGCCCTGGCTGGAGGGCTGGATCAGCGTCAGGTGGTGGTCAAGAGATTTGGCAGCAGCAATTGGCTCGGACGTGGCAGTCAGGCTGGCAAAGGGGTTGTGGACGTGCAACTGGGTAGACATCAGGAGCACCTCCATCAGGATCTGGCCAATCAGGTCTTTGAAGTCAGAGAAGACTGGGAGGAGAAAGAGAAATCCTATAAACATACACTTCATTTGTGACTTGTAAACCAATTCTAAAATGGTATACATGACAGATTAAAAAAGACTGACTACACAAACTGATTTGTATTTAATAAAAATATTTTGTTCAAATTTCAATAGAAACATTGGGTTAGAAGATTTAAAAAACAATTTCAGCTATTGCATTCAGATGAGGAAATCCTAAACCATAATCTAGGACTCTTTTGCAAAAAGCTGTACAATTCAATAAGAACATAGCTACATATGAAATATCATGCATCTTTTCCATACCGTCTTTGAGGCTGCTCTGGTGGAACTCGGCGGCGAGCAAGGGGAGAAAAATGACGTCTCTGTCCTGCTCCTTCCAGGAAACGCGTAGGATCTTACAGATGAGCTGCAGAGCCTGCTCTTCAGAGACATCTGAGTTCTCACCGGATTCCTGGGACAGATACACCAATAGTTAGAATTACAAACTAGAACGGTCATTGCCGTTCAAAAGACTGGTTACCAGGTGGCCATGTGTACCGATAGGCGGCAAAACATTTAAATAAAAATGTCCTTGGGTAAAAGCAGGGTGTTCAGGACTCAATGTCTGCTTTTATTGGAGGGTCCACCCCAAAAAAGCAGCCTTGACTCAAATTTTGAGAGAAAATGAATGCTAGAATTGCTGCTTTTATTTATTTTTTTAGTCGTCCAACACTTTTCGGAGGACATATATATATTTTTTCTTTACAGCTTTTCTGCTACATAGACCACCCTCGTTTGGTTTCCACGTGCCAAATATTTTTTAATTGTGCTGTGATGTTTTACATTCTTCTTTAAACTTTCTAATCGTATTGTATCAACAGATTGCGTGCTAAAAAGTAAAACCTTTCCTACGAGTATTATTATATTAATTGACTGACTGACTACGGCTTTCCAAAATCGCCCAACACTGCTATTTGTAAGGTTAATTTTAAGCGCATGTTGTGATTTTTTTTAACCATTCCTGAACCTGTGACCAAAAACAAGGGGCAATAGGGGCAATACCAGAATAAATGATCTAATGATTCTGTCTCTTCGTAGCAAAATCTACAGAGCTGAGATTGCTGTATGCCCCATATACAGTTGAAGTCGGAAATGTACATCCACTTAGGTTGGAGTCATTAAAACACAGTGAATTATAAGTGAAATAATCGGTCTGTTGGAAAAATGACTTGTGTCATGCACAAATGTCCTAAATGACTTTCCAAAACTATAGCAGATATTCCCCATATATTTCCGATAGCTACATGTGATCTAACTCTGTTTCTATTCATAACGTTTTTTCCAGAATTTTTTAAAAACATTTATTAAATCAGTATATTTGAGTAACCATAACATTTGTTAAATTTATTCAATATTTTCTGGGGGATAAAACTGAAATTGTAACCAGCTTTTATGGCTTGTTTAATAAAGGGCAATACTTTAAACACATTTTCATTTTTAATTAGTCCGAAATTAGAAGTCGTAATCTGTATTAAGGCAAAAAGGGCATTTTTCAACAAAGGATGAGCCTTTTGTAATAATCTACTGGAAAACCCCAAAATGGTTACGAATAACTTATGTATGAGTGAAGCTTTTAGTAAGAGGTTTAAATCTTTAATGTTGAATAGCCCCCCAAACTCATATTCATTCATATTCATTCTGGCTTAGCATTCCAAATTAAAATGAAATATTTTTTGCTCATATGAATTAAAAAAAATGAGTCATCTGCAGTAGGCAGTGCCATTGTAAGTACAGTGGGGCAAAAAAGTATTTAGTCAGCCACCAATTGTGCAAGTTCTCCCACTTAAAAAGATGAGAGGCCTGTAATTTTCATCATAGGTACACTTCAACTATGACAGACAAAATGAGAAAAAAAAAATCCAGAAAATCACATTGTAGGATTTTTAATTAATTTATTTGCAAATTATGGTGGAAAATAAGTATTTGGTCAAAACAAAAGTTCATCTCAATACTTTGTTATATACCCTTTGTTGGCAATGACAGAGGTCAAACGTTTTCTGTAAGTCTTCACAAGGTTTTCACACACTGTTGCTGCTATTTTGGCTTGTTTAGTAAGTGGCTCCCATTTTGGCTGCAGTGTTTTTTGCACTTTCCGGTGAGGGTGCGTACTTCGTTATTTGTCTCCGGTAATGGTCTCCAGTATTCTCCGTCTTAAATTTGATTGTTTATTTACATATTAGGGTACCTGAGGATTGATTAGGAACGTTGTTTGATGTGTTTGGAAGTAGTTTATTGGTAACTTACGGGATTCATTTGTATGCATTTTGAACGAGGGAAATGGGTGGATTACTGAGTCAAGCGGGCCAATGACACTGACTTTTTGGGGATATAAAGAAGGACTTTATCGAACAAAAGGACCATTTGTTATGTAGCTGGGACCCTTGTGATTGCAACCCGATGAAGATCTTCAAAGGTAAGTGATTTATTTTATCGCTGTTTCTGACTTTCGCGACACCTCTGCTTGGTTGAAAATGTATGTAATGCTTTTGTGTGCAGTGAGCTGTCCTCAGATAATCACACGGTGTGCTTGCGCCGTAAAGTATTTTTTAAATCTGACAAAGCGGCTGGATTAACAAGAAGTTAAGCTTTTAAATGATGTATGACACTTGTATTTTCATGAATGTTTAATATTACGATTTTGGTCATTTGAATTTCGCACTCTGCAAATTCACAGCCATTTTATTGGTAAACTACAAGGTACAATAAACATGTTTTTAAATGATCAAATACGTAATATGGTACACTTGTCATATTTAGGTTTTAGTCCAGATAGGCGAGAACAATTATCAAGATCTTCAATGAGACTGTGCAGGGATCCAGATTGTGGACTTAAGGGGAGAATTATTATTATTTCTTTAAGTCATCAGCATACATTTAACTTTTTTTTTTCCCCCCCTGGAATTCTAACACCTTGATGTTCTTGTTGAATCTAATTTTAATAGCTAGCACTTCAAATGGCCATAATAAATATGGGGACAATGGACAGCCTTGTTTTACTCTTAAAAGCACAATACTTTCTGACAAGTAACCATGGATTTGCCTCCTTACCACTGTCAGCAAATTACACTGCTGATTTTAGATCTGAATTAGTGAAAACAGTAGGATACCCATATTAGCAACTTTATTTTACTATCAATTTTTCTATTGGAAATGGATTGATTCTGTTGCAATGGCTATACAATAACTAAGAGCTAATAACTGCTGCTGCCAGCTGCTCTTTATTGGTGCCAATTAGCCAAGCAACAACACCCCTTTCAAAGACACCTTTAGCTAGATGGTAGAATCCATAATACAAAAGTATTCGGGTGAGGGTTAGAGAGGAAACAGACTGTACCATGTAAGCAGACAGGGGTGTTTTCAGAGAGCTTTCAAAGACCATAGGCATAGACAAATGTATTGGTTCAGAGTATTTCAGTTCAATAGCCATGTGGAGATGGGTGGTGAAGGATTCTATAATGCAATCACTGAGGCAAACCTGGGCATACAGATAAAGAATCTTCAATGCCAGTCATCATTTAGGTTATTTTGTTCCGAAAAACTGCAGACATTTTATTTGTTTCTATTGTGCAATAGTAAAGAGATCTATTCTACATCATCCATGAAAGACCTTCCACTCATTACTAATTGCAAGGCAACAAATTAGCATGCCCTTACCTATTTAAATTAGCATGCCCTTACCTATTTAAATTAGCATGCCCTTACCTATTTTGAATTTAGGGATTAGATCATTGCGAGACTTTAACAGAAATAAAAGTAATTAACTCAAAACCAAAGTTGTTTTATCAGCCAGGAGCAAGGTCTTTATATTAAAGTCGAAAATGGCTCTCTGACCATCCAAAATTACCTACTTATTATGACTGAAATGAAGACGTATTTTTCTTTGAGAGTTAGCCATTTATTTCCTTTTCTACATTGACAGGAGTATCAAAAGGACATTTATTTTCACTTACACAATGAACCTGCTGAAGTATATGAACCCACTGCTCATTTGGTGAAAAGTATTGATGTACAAAGTCTCCAACAATTCCATTGACTTCCATTCATTTGGCAGATCCTTTTCTTGACAGAGGTCGTGTCTGAAATAGCACCCCATTCCCTATGCTGTATCGTGCACTACTTCGAAGTGCTGGTCAAAAGTAGTGCACTATATAGGGAATAGATTGCCTGGCTACCCAGACTCTTTGTTCCGGCCAAATGCCACTCCAGGCCCACAAACGTTTCTTCTCTGCAATGAGTGTGGATTTGACTCCATCCCGAACCCTCTAGAATGTGAACACATTCAGACCATCTGATTTGTCCCAGAAACCAATGGGTTGGGCCAGAGCCATAACAAACGTGAATGAAGCGCCGTATTTAAAGTACATAATTGGCTTTGATACGGATTGGTTAGACACGATCCAATCATTACTTTTCACCCACCACAAATGACTTTCAATGATGGCAGATTCAGACTGAAGTATGTAGAGATTGATATGAGAAGTGGAATAATTCAGTTTGAGCCTTCAGGCATGGGAATAGATGGTGCCTTTTTAGACACAGCCAAAGTGACTGATTAAAGTACAGGAAGTACAGTAAGGAAGGGGGTGGAATGGGAGCTCTGCTTACCTTTTCAGCCAGGTCCCTCTTCTCCCTGCGATCACTGTCCTCCACCTCCATGTTCTCTATCCCTGAGTCCACATCCACCTGGGACATGCTGCTGGGCCACACGCACAGAGACAGAGGGAGAGAGGAGCAACATAGATAGGGACAACCAATTTATCCCTCCACCAGATCACACAAACAGGCTATCAACTGTACTCCAACTCAAAAAGGACTAAACACACTGTGGCGATGAACAGTTAAAATCAGCTTGTGGCGGTCCTTTAGCCTATGACGAGCTGTTATTTTCTGTTCATTTCCGGACGATTCTACATGTTGAATCGCCACCATTCGTTGACACCCAGCAGTTGATCTCTTACACTTACGTTGCTTATGTGGCCATCGACCACTTTTAACTGTTTGTCGGCAAGGTTTTGTTCTTAAGAAGTGCAATTAGCATTCAAGGTAAATTCAGAACAGCTAAAATCCTTACGCCTCTGTTGTGCATTTAAGTGCTTTCATGTTTTGTGCTATTCCACTTACCGTAAAGCTGCAATCTTTATCGGTGAACCTGACTAGTTTATTTGCGATATTACAATGGCTCGGACGCCATTGCACATGCGATAGAACATCAGAGTATTTTTTTTATACAATGCTGGATGCTAATTTCCTCAAGACAAAAACAAAATGTGCCTGGGGTGGCCAGTGGCACTGTTTCACCTATCGCGGAGCTCAGCTTTAACACATATCTTTGTATAACACACTGCACACATTGTATCTAGCTTTAAACTTTCTAACTTGAGTTGGAATGAAGGGATGCATGTGACATCTATTAAAGCTTTGTGTAAGGAGTTCATAAGGGGTGAATGGATACACTAAGCATGAGATCAGACTGACCCCGGGCCATAACAATTGAACAGAGCTGAAATGTGATGCCTGTCATCCTAGCCTCTTCTCTTACGTTGAATTACACTTTGTTTAGTTTATTTGACCATTTTAAACACACTTCAAAAGACAACATAAATAAAATCATTGACGAACACACAAAAAAGTCAGAAGACTTACAGCAGTGAAAGAAAGTTTGAACCCTTTAGGATTTTCTGCATTTCTACATAAGTTTGAGCTAAAATGTGATCAGATCCTCATCATCTAAGTCCTAATAATATATAAAAGTGAACCTGCTTAACAAATAACAAAAACAATTGTACTTATGAATTTCTTTATTGAGCAAATGTATCTTAAATTCAATGTATTGGTTGGAAAAAGTATGTGAACCTCTTCATTAATGAGCTAAATTAAAATGTATTTGGTCCCATATTCCTAGCACAAAATCAATTTGAATCAATTTGCTCAATAAAGAAATGAAAAGGTTGTGTTATTTGTTTAATTAGGTTCACTTTATTATTAGGACTTTGATCACATTTTAGGTCAAAAGTATGCAGAAATACAGCAAATTCTAAAGGGTTCACAAACTCTCTCAACACCATTTCCAGTGTGGTCTCCTAAATTGACCTCTTACCCCTAAACACTCCTGTCCTGTAGATCTGAGAGAATTGGGGTAGATAAACATCATGGCAATAGCTTCATCTTGCCTTCGAATCTCCATATTGCTTACACCTCCTAGCCAAACCTCTCAAAACTGGGTTAAGGATCGGTTTTGAATCGACCGGTCCGAGTTGCTCACCTCTTTTCACAGGAGGCTGTGTCAATGTCCATGCTCTGGGATCGGGAAAGACTCTGGGACTGGGTCTCCAGGCTGTTGGAGGGAGAGCTGGAGAGGGAGCTCACTCCCTCGCTGCTCTGACTGCAGTACGTCACCCCTGGGACAGGTACGAAAGGAAGAAAACAAATAAGGTACACAGGAGGAGACAAAATGGCACCATATTCCCTATATAGTGTACTACCCTTAGCCCTGGTCAAAAGTAGTACACTACATAGGGAGTAGGGTGCATTTGGTGTGAGGAATACAGTACATTTGACTCGACCCCCATGGCTTTTCTCTGCATATGTACAGTAGGTCCATTGGCAACAAGCACTTTTTGTCAGCTCACCAAGTTAGGCTACCAGAAATGAACTTGAACACAGCTGTGTGAGTGTGTGAATTGGAAAGCCTGTCTACTCAACAGCTAAGGACAAAGCTGATTAAGGCCCATATCCAATGGCTAAAGAAAGACCAGGAATTACCACCTGACTACAGAACCCTCAACATAATGTGGAAAACCTGGGCCTTGTTCAGCAGGGCATCATTTAGATGGGTAGAAATACATTGTGTGGAACAGACATGCCCCTGTGACATGTACAACAAAGTATGGCAGATGGAACGCAATGGTGCAGACTGCCTCCGTTGAAAATGAATGTCTTCTGCCTGGCTGGAAAAGATATCAAAGCAGTTCATGGACACAGGGTGTTATTGTTGAAGCCTGATGCCAGTGCTGTTCGTTGCACCCTCCTGAACACAACCTTGGTTGTGTTCAATTGGGATGAACAGCTGTAAACTAACAGCATTTTCTGCAAAGGTAGGCTAAGCCATATTGCATTTTTATTTGCTAGCTAAATTCATGGTGAGATAGAATACCACATTTGTGGAAATCTGTTTAACAATTATTGGAAATTAGTTTATTGAAAGCCTATATCAAATAATTTTACATTTTGGCAACTTAAAGGATTTGGGTCTATCATGTTTAAAAAAATGTTTTAAAAACACTTGAAATTGAAAACAACATTACACATTGTGAATCTCATTTTAAAGCAGTCAGTCAGTCATTTAGGTAGCTTCCTTTGACAGAGTAGGCTAACCAGTACAAACAATAGGGAGACTGTATTCATCCATATCTATGACTCAATAGTATACGTTCTAGAGTACTGTATGCGTTTGTGAAAGCAGCATTTCTCACACCGATGCCAAATGAGGACACACTTTATATCTCCCATGGACTTCAGAACAAAATCCTAAAATAGGCCATTAACTGCAGAGGCAGTAGGAATGTAATGTTCAAGAATAAGCCCACAATCTGGGAATAGCCTATAGAATGCCACACTGCTTTCCACTCTGACTTCCGCTGGCTGAGAATGTTAGCACTCTCATCTGTTCCCTTAGCTGAACTCAGGCCAAGGCTGGTGCGCGAACGGCACAGTGACTGTGCACTTTCCTGGTAAAGGGCACGATGGCAGGTTCGGGAGACTTTGTTTTGCTCAAGACCAGGTTTGATCATGGTGATTCCATAGCTGGTCGCTATTTGTTCGAGGCTACCAGGTTTTCCAAACCGCTCAAGATCAACTTAACAAACAAGTCTACTCCAACCGGGCCTATTTTGCATCTGCTTAGAGTCCTAGAACTATTTAAAACCAGACTGCCTACCAAAGTTTCTGAACTTTGGTTCTTTTAAGTCCGACTGAGTGGAAAGTACACATTTGTACATAAGCATGTTCACTCAATACAACACGGATAAGAGGCAGAGTATTTCAGCCTACTAATGCTTCTTACTAGTTAAATAAAGGTGACATTTAAATAAATTAAAATGTGTACTAGCCAGTAATGTCTGAACTTGACCTATAGCCTAATTATGGCCACCTGTGTTTTTGTTGTTGTCATTCTCAGCATGAATGGTGAGGCTGAAATGCGTCCATGCAGGGCAGATAAATGAATTGTATTGACTTGAGCCTTTTGAGTGCCATTTCATTCACTATGTAGCTAATTAGCTTACAGCAATGCCTTTACAGCAAGCAATCTGACAAAACTTGTTTAGCTCCCAATGTAGGAGATTTTGTGAAAGCTAGCTACAGAACACACTATAAAAATGCAAACAAAAGATTGAGGCTTTGCTGAATGTTTTGGTCATCTTTAAACATGCTGTCTAAGATGTGCTCATACCAGATGCGCCAATAGGAGAGGTGGCGGGGGTGACACTCTGGACATTGAGCCCAAGTGAATGTGAGGCGGCTGGTGGTAGGGGCTGGGGTGTGGCCCCTGAGGTCCCAGGAAGGGGCCAAGGGGGGGTCTCTCTCTGTGGGGACGTCAGGGGAGTGCTGAGGGGGGTGCTGGGCTGGGATGTTTGCCCTCCTGCAAGTCTGGCCAGTCTCCTTCTGCGGATCTGTAATGAACAGAAGCAAGCTAGCTAGTTACCCAATGATGATTCAGTCGACTTAACAGTATAACAGACCAACATGAGAGACACTGATTTGATCATTAATCATGGTCAAAGGGATACATCGGGATTTTGGCATTAAAGCCCTTTATCTACTTCCCCAGAGTCAGATGAACTTATGTATACCATATTTATGTCTCTGCATCCAGTATGAAGGAAGTTGGAGGTAGTTTTGTGAGCCAATACTAACTTGCATTAGACATCCAGTCATTGCACTATGGTATCTACTAGCATGCTAGCAGTTACCATATACTTAGTCATTGTGCAAACACTAGTTTGCAACTTCTTCAAACTGCATCCAGAGACATAAAAATAAAAAAAACACTGAGAGACAATAACATTTATTTAGGTGTTGATTGCCGACATCTTTGGGAATAATAAAATGACAGCTAGAAGCTAGCTAGCTAACGGCATGTTAAACTGACTTGGGCCCGGTTTTGCAATAGCGATGGAACTTAGGTTAATGAAAGTTTTAACAATACATCTTTCTGACAGCTGCCAAAGATGTAATATGCATTTCCAAAAACACCACGCAGAGACAACGGTCGCTAAGTGCGCCATTGGAGCATGCCAATAGTGATATCAGCTTTCTCCATTCAAATCTTTCGGTAGCATTAGAAATATTGCACAATACTGACGACGGATCAGCTCCGAGAAAGATATTACCACCTACGGCTGCAAATATTGAGGAAGCTTACTTTAATGCTCAGCGGTGTTGTGGTGCCTGGAGAAGGAATGGCGTGCTGTGTGAAAAAGTCTATGACAAACAGTAACACTCTGAATGACCTAAAATTACAAAATCGTATTTCTTTTTCCAGGTCAGGCCAATCCAAGCTGTACTGTGCAAGTAGGCTAATAATAGGCCTACTATTGAAATAATTTATGACAAAGCCTCATCTCTCAGGTTTCAGATATTTCAAATGTTCAGTTTTCGCTCTGTCCATTTTTGAATAGGACACCCAATTTGGTGGTCCACAAACAGTGCTTTTAGCACATCAGGAGACAACTTTTGAGGTTAGGGAAAATTCTAAGAAATGTAGATTTTTTTTTGTAGTTACCCTTTAATTCAGGCACCTAGACTGTTTGGTTGTCTTGTTTCTGTAATGCACATGAGCTGGTGTTTACAAAACAAATGGATTGATGCAAATAATCATATCGTTCTGCCAGGTCGGCATAGGCTACTTTGTAGCTAGTTAACATCTAATGGAGAAGGTTTTTTGAGAAAGGCCTTCATTAACCTTTCAATCTATCTTTTTGCTGTTCCTTAAATTGTTTGAAACCTGGACGTTTTACTTCATGATGCACATCTTGCTTCAAATTAGCCTATTGGCAAAATCCCACCATGGAAACATGGAGGCAAATATTTTACAAAAGACTCCTCTTATGTGCTCTCCTGTTTTATTGGTTTCCCAATCATATTTATTTCATTGTATAGCAGCCAATGCAGATTTCAATAAACAAGTCAAGATAGAGCAGAGAAACATCCTAGTCATATTAGCAACCCATGATAGTTATTGCATCTTCAGATCTCCACTCTTTCTAAATGGATATTTCCATCTCTGTCCATGAGACAGCTTGCATCTGTGGTGCGCAAATTGAACATATGTGAGTAGGCCTACCACCATGTGCACATTGCTGCACTTAAAATGTGAAGAAATAATTGTTGATCATCATTTTAAGCAAAACATTATGATCTGTTCCATCAGCCTTATTAATTGATAGTGTATACATCCACTACACTACTTTGATACGCATCCTGGTGATTAAGTAGTGAGTATACACAATGCACACAAGAAAAACTACAACACTGCTAATGCTTACCCAATAACAGAACGCACTAAATTACCTATTTGGTACATAACTGCGCACATGTTACGCTACACATCATGAAATATTGAAAAATTAGACCGTAGCCAACAAGTATCAAAATATAACTATGAAAATGTAATGCATATGATTGAAGTTGGCATATAACGTTAATCTACTAATGATATTTTTATGCAGTCATCTCGGCTTTCATTGGAAGCATATCTGTCTGTATACGTCGCTTGTCTGTATCAATTGCAAAGACATTGGCAACTTTGTATTTGTAGTCAAGTTTGTTATTTTAGTTGTCGGCAGTCACAGAGAGAAGGATAAACCAAGTGATTATATGTTTAGCGGATTTCTTCTGTGTATAAAGCGACGCGGGAGGGCAAAAAAAGCATCTAACGACGCACTTCGCTTTTCTACAAGTGGTGTGAGACAGGTGTTCGATTACGAGCGTTTTAATAACGCTAGTTTTGGAAAACAGATTTAACGATGCTCCTACGAAGGCTATAATGATGAATTTAGCGTTAAGAGGCTTTTTGGAAAACGGGCCCTGATTGGTTGCACAATGCCATGGTGGCCTGCTGTGTTATGCTGAGTCGCCTAGCTAGCTAGCTAACGTAGCTACCTGCCTTTAGTTAATAAACTAGCTAGTTACAGAGTGTGGGCTAAATAGTCAGTAACGTTAATAACGTACCAAAACATACCCATTAAATTGACGTCAAGGTATTCAAACCCTTATTATCGAAAAGGCCAGCGTTAAAATGGTGTGTTGGCTAGCTACCGTTACTGTTATATCTCCGGCTTTATGCTTAACGCGTTACTGTAGTGTCACTGACTAGCTAGCTACGTTAGCCTTTGAAATGGTAACGTTAACAACGACGACATAGATTTTGTCGAGGCAAATTGGAAAACACGAATAGTAGTTTTTAGCAACATTACGTCGTTATCTTACCTCGTCGGCACTCAACTCCTCCATCGTTTTCCCTTTATTTTCAGCTAGCTTTACTAATTTTGCCAGCCAGCTAGCTATCTGTTTAATAGAACCAAATGTGCATAGTCTAACTCGTGAAACAAATAGCAATTTGTCTTGATTGCCTCGAAGTTAAAAAAAAGAGGATGCGTGCGTTTCCTCAATTGAGTGGTATCTATTCGAATTATACGAAGAATGAAACAAACACAAAAGTATTATTCATCAAAACCACTGAGGTATGATCAAAACACGAAGGTTGCCATTTTGGATCATGTGTCACGTGACTGGGGACTGACACTTCACAAAGGGAGGTCCCAATACCGGGAGGTCTTACACTATATACAAAAGTATGTGGACACCCTTCAAATGAGTGGACTCGGCTACTTCAGCCACACCCGTTTCTGTCGGGTGTATAAAATCGAGCAAACAGCCATGCAATCTCAATGCCTCAACCACGAAGTGGTAGGCCATGCAAGCTCACAGAACGGGATCGCTCAATCGTCTGTCCTCGGTTGCAACACTCGAGTTCCCATCTGCCTCTGGAAGCAACACCAGCACAAGAACTGTTCGTCGGGAGCTTCATGAAATGGGTTTCCATGACCGAGCAGCCACACACAAACCTAAGATTACCATGGGCAATGCAAAGCGTTGGCTGGAATGGTGTAAAGCTCACCGCCATTGGACTCTGGAACAGTGGAAATGTGTTCAATGGAGTGATGAATCACTCTTCACCATCTGGCAGTCCGATGGAAGAATCTGGGTTTGGCGGATGCCAGGAGAACACTACCTGCCCGACTGCATAGTGCCAACTGTAAAGTTTGGTGGAGGAGGAATAATGGTCTGGGGCTGTTTTTCATGGTTCGAGCTAGGCCCCTTAGCTTAGTTCCAGTTGAGGGAAATCTTAACGCTACAGCATACAACAACATTCTAGACGATTATGTGCTTCCAACTTTGTGGCAACAGTTTGGGGAAGGCCGTTTCCGGTTTCAACATGACGATGCCCTTGTGCACAAAGTAATGTCCATGCAGAATTTGATTGTTGACTGGCCTGCAAAGAGCCCGGACCTCAACACCATCCAACACCTTTGGGATGAATTGGAACACCAACTGCGAGCCAGGCCTAATTGGCCAATGTTAGTGCCTGTCCTCACTAATGCTCTTGTGGCTGAATGGAAGCAATTCCCTGCAGAAATGTTCCAACATCTAGTGGAAAGCCTAACCAGAAGAGTGGTGGCAATTTTAGCAGCAAAGGAGGCACCAAATCCATATTAATGCCCATGATTTTGAAATGACATGTTCGATGAGCAGAAAGTACACATACTTTTGGTCATGTAGTTTGTGTCAAAATAATACTTGTTTACACAAACTGTGATAACTTCTTTATACTATTATCGTGGTTAAATTACATTTAGCTAATTATATATTTTTGGGGCAGGTAGCCTAGGGTCAGAGGCGCAGGCCAGCAACCTCGGTCATCAGTTCAAATCCCAAATCTGGTCTTGCAACCGGTGGGTATCCTATCCCCACATGATCTACAAACTAGATTATATAATTACTGGTAACACAGGCTCTTATTGCCAAATCTTTGACTACTGCTAATACAACAACCAGTCTTCGCAGTCCTATTTTACTATCATATTCTCGTCCTATCCTTGACATGTTCACTGGGACGGGTTTTGGAGAAAAAAATCATAACCTAGACCAGAGCTCTCCAACCCTGTTCCTAGAGAGCTACCCTACTGTAGGTTTACGCTCCAACGTCAATTTTTCTGACCTGATTCAACTCATCAACCAGCTAATTATTAGAATTTGATAAACTAGATTAGGGTTGAAGCAAAAACCTATAGGACGGTAGCTCTCCAGGAACACTGTTGGAGAGTCCTGGCTGAGATATGTCTGCTTTAGGAAGCACTGATCATCTTTTTATTTATGTTTTTATTTCACTTTTATTTAACCAGGTAAGCTAGTTGAGAACAAGTTCTCATTTCAACTGCGACCTGGCCAAGATAAAGCAAAGCAGTGTGACACAAACAACAACACAGAGTTACACATAGAATAAACAAGCGTATAGTCAAAAACACAACAGAAAAAAAGTATGTCTATATACAGTGTGTGCAAATGGCATGAGGATATAAGGCAATAAATAGGCCATAGTAGCAAAGTAACACTGGAGTGATAGATGAGCAGATGGTGATGTGCAAGTAGAAATGCTGGTGTGCAAAAGAGCAGAAAAGTACATAAAAACAGTATGGGGATGAGGTAGGTAGATTAGGTGGGCTATTTACAGATGGGCTATGTACAGATGCAGCGATCGGTTAGCTGCTCAGATAGCTGATGTTTAAAGTTAGTGAGGGAAATATAAGTCTCCAGCTTCAGCGATTTTTGCAATTCGTTTCAGTCATTGGCAGCAGAGAACCTGAAGTAAAGGCGGCCAAAGGGGGTGTTGGCTTTGGGGATGACCAGTGAGATATACCTGCTGGAGCGTGTGCTATGGGTGGGTGTTGTTATCATGACCATTGAGCTGAGATAAGGTGGAGCTTTACCTAGCATAGATTTATAGATGACCTGAAGCCAGTGGGTCTGGCGACGAATATGTAGCGAGGGCCAGCCGACTAGAGCATACAGGTTGCAGTGGTGAGTGGTATAATATCCTGACTACACCGCAAGCATTGCAAAAATTAGTTTAGAAATCTATGTTATTCAAATATTGCACCCACACTGCTCACAAGCATCCGCGTTGCCAAGGGCTAAAATAGAAGTCCTTTCTATTTCTGAAGCAGATCGTGCTGCAAGTCCTGCCTCTCCCATCTCCTCATTGTTTTATAGAAGCAGGTACCCACGTGCCATCTCCTCATTGGTTATACCCACGTGGGTGATTGAAAGATGAACTGTGTTGCGGTTGTCGTGGTAATACTATGAACGTTTAGATGCCAATCACCATATAAGTTCAACATGAAAAAGTCTGGAAGGAGGAGAGATGACTAGAAACGATTCTGTTGACCGTTTTATGTGTGGATTAATTGTCAGAGTAGAGTACCTTGTGCATTTCAGGTAAAATAACAACCTAATGTTTATATCCCAGGACAAATTAGCTAGCAACAGCAAGCTAGCTAAATAGGACAAATTAGCTAGCAAGTGCAAGCTAACTAGCTTAATTGCCATAAATGTTTAATGCTTTTGACCTGTCCCCAAATTGTCACTGGTTCAGAGTTTTTGATATTTTAACCTGCGTGTCATGATCGCGTTTGGTGTAGGGGGACAAAATACATTTATGCACAATGTCGCACGAGCGCAGCCGGTTTGGGTTCCGTGTAAGGGGCTTTGGTGACAAAACGGATGGCAATGTGATAGAAAGCATCCAGTTTGCTGAGTAGAGTATTGGAAGCTATTTTGTAAGTGACATCGCCGAAGTCGAAGATCGGTAAGGTAGTCAGTTTTACTAGGATATGTTTGGCGGCGTGAGGGAAGAAGGCTTTGATGCGAAATAGGAAACCGATTCTGGATTTCATTTTGGATTGGAGAGTTTACAGTCTAGCCAGACACCTAGGTAGTTGTCCAGAGTAGTGAGGCCCGGAGCCTGCTGTTTTTTTTTCTACCTGATAATTAATTGCACACACCTGTTGTCCCCAGGTCTAAATCAGTCCCTGATTAGAGTGGAACAATTAAAACATGCAGTGGAACTGGTTTCGATGTCCAGAGTTGACTTTGAGGGTTATAGACATTATTAATTCAGGTGAGAATCCTCCTCTTAAAAATGTCAACCAAGCCCTGCTGTGTTTTTCTTTTCAAATTATGTACCGTACAATTTTATAACAATAATCCAATGGTGTCCTCTAATGGTCAAAAAGTATAATGTTTTCATTTGGGACTATCAAATGAACAGTCCCAAGTCATATTGCTTTAATCATGTCAACACTTGAAAGGCTGTGTAGCCAGACTGTATTCCAGGACTCGTTCTCAGAGCATGCGCAGATAGTCATATTCACTGTAATTTTCAACCTCTCCTTGTCCCAGTCTGTAATCTCCATGTCTTAAAATGACTACCATCATTCCTGTTCCCAAGAACTCCTTCATACCACAATGACTACCGCACTATAGCACTCACATCTGTAATCATGAAGTGTTATGAAAGACTGGTTATGACACATCAACTCCATCAACCCAGACACCTTAGATCCACTCCAATTTGCATACTACCCCCAACAGATCCATAGACAACGCAATTGCACTCCACACTGCCCTCACCCCATAAGAGAATACTGAGAATGCAAATTGTCTGGGTAGCCATTTGAATAGGTGTTCAGGAGTCTTATGGCTTGGGGGTAGAAACTGTTTAGAAGCCTCTTGGACATAGACTTGGCGCTCCGGTACTGCTTGTCGTGTGGTAGCAGAGAGAACAGTCTATGACTACGGTGGCTGGAGTTTTTGACAATTTTTAGGGCCTTCCTCTGACACCACCTGGTATAGAGGCCATGGATGGCAGGAAGCTTGACCCCAGTGATGTACTGGGCCGTTCGCACTACCTTTTATAGTGCCTTGCAGTCGGAGGCCGAGCAGTTGCCCAACCAGTCAGGATGCTCTCGATGGTGCAGCTGTAGAACCTTTTGAGGATCTGAGGACCCGTGCCAAATATTTTCAGTCTTCTGAGGGGAAATAGGTTTTGTTGTTCCCTCTTCACGACTGTCTTGGTGTGCTTGGACCATGTTAGTTTGTTGGTGATGTGGACACCAAGGAACTTGAAGCTCTCAACCTGCTCCACTGCAGCCCTGTCGATGAGAATGGGGGCGTGCTCAGTCCTCTTTTTCCTGTAGTCCACATTCTTTTTCACTGCTTGGTATAGCAACAGCACCGCCCTTGATCACATGGAGCTACAGAGGGTGGTGTGGACAGCCCAGTACATCACTGGGCCCGAGCTCCCTGCCATCCAGGACTTCTATATCAGGCTGTATGAAAGGAAGGACCGGAAAATTGTTTAAGACTCCAGCTTCCCAAGCCATAGACTGTTCTCTCTGCCGCCGCACAACAAGAGATACCAGTGCATCTAGTATGACACCAACAGGCTACTGAACAGCTTCTGTCCTGATGCCTAGTCATGCCTAGCCCCTGGTACAGATCTACCTCTATCCCTGTACATTGTAATTATGGTACTGGAACTGACCCTGTACATAGCTTCTTACTTTCTTGTGTTATTTCTTATTTCTCATGTTTTTGTTGTCATTTCTTTTTTGTGCAGCATTGATATTGATTACTGCATTGTTGGGTTTGGAGCTTGTAAGAAAGGCATGTCACTGCACTTGTGCACATGACATTAAAATTTGAAACCTTAAAGTGCATTCCTTCACATTCTTTTTGAAAACTTGCTTGCAGACCTGCCCTTCACAGTAGAACTCCTGAGAAAAGAGAATAGGAATATAAAATGCATAAGAGAATGTAGTTTATCCTTCTCTATTCAGTGTGTCCAATCACAATTATTCCCCATCTGTTCACACACCAGCTTACTCCCCTTCATGTCACAAGTATGATACACACAGAGCAAAAAGCATGTTCATAATTTTTGAAAGACTGACCTAGTAGTTCATGTAGGCTAGCTAGAACAAGCTAAATTACACTAATCATTATCACAAATGCTATTTTAATGGAAACCTCAATATTCTTTGGATGATCTAATCTTTGACCAAAGTGGTTAATGTCAGGTTAGTCTCACACAACCTGACTAGAAGGCTGGTCCAGGTCGTTAGGGTACGTTCCTTCTCTAACTTGAACTGCAGACTGTTTGTGAAGGAACGCTCACTAATGACCTGGCCAGAGCTAGCTGAGCCAGTGTGAGACTTGAGTCTGGCTTTGCTAGACTTCAACAGGTTGCCTGGATTGCACCTTGCAGTGCCTAGTATCTAGCCCATTGGTGAAAGAGAAAGTATAGTTGCAGAAGGGGCTGAGGATTTTGATTGTGTACAGGTCACCCTGTTACTCGATCACCTCCCCCAGCTTCAGCATCTGGGTGATTTTACAAACTGGGATCAATACCTGGGGATGGACAGAGTGTAAGAACACATGCTCAGACATACACGGATTATTCCAAACATTAGGAACACCTTCCAAATATTGAGTTGCACCCTGACAAAAGCTTGAAGACACCAGCTGCTACTACCAAACATATGAGTCAATACAGCGATTGCTTGTATGTCATATTAGAAATCGTACATAATTGAAAATAAACAAATAACTATTTAACCTGTTTTGCTTGGGAACATATGAGATGAGGGTTTGGCCTGAGCTTTCATTCGGTCCTGCTAAATTGAGCACCACCGTAGCTAGGCTAGGTTTTCGACCATTGATCAAGAAACAGAAGTTAATTTTAGAAATAAAACATGATAGGAAGCATTGGCAGCATTGCCTTTGTTGCTAAACCAACAAACAAAAAAATGAAGGGACAATCTGCAGTTTCAATCAACTCAGTGATTCCATACAGTGCCTCTACTAATGCAACAATTGAGTGGGTATTGTATCTACACTTCAATCAACTATTGTAATACATTTCATGTTATCAGAATAATGCTCATCTGATCAAGAAAGTTAAAGAAGTTGAAGAAAGTAGAAAGGAAGACTAAGAAAAAAGCTACTAATAACCTGCATTTGAAGCAAACAGAATAGGTGTGAATGGTTGGGATTTCTTCATTATAAAGATGTAGTTTTTTTTTTTTTTAGAGAGACAGCAATGACAGAAGTGTTCACAAGCTGCAAAACAAAGACAGCGTTTTATTTCTCTCAATACACACCATGCCGTTTGTATGTCGCTCTAGCCTACTATATCTGTAAACGGCTTCCATATATACCAACTTGCCTTTGCCTGAGGGAATTATTCAAACACACACACACACACACTAAAGCCCCAGCATTTTAAAAAACCCACAAAATGTACTCAAGGGTGGACGAGCTTGTTAATCACTGCATTGCGAAATGAAACATTTCTGTAGTTATACATCAGGCTCATTGTAAATCAAGGAATTCTCATTTGTACACAAATAATCATGGGTGTCGATCTGTGCTATTATATAGATAAAGTGCTCTAAGGACCAGATTGAGTGTTAGTGACAGATCAAGGGTTTACATTCTGGCGCTTGGGATTGCCACTACTTGGGTGCTTATACTTTTCTACAAAACACAGTTATTCATTTAAACTTTAGCAGATTCCCATTCTCTGAGGAGATGCCACACAAGAGGCTATTCTGGTGCAAACTCATTCTAGCACTGGTGAGCAGTCTACTTCAACTGTTACAAAAATATACAAAAACATTGTGCATTCATTCACAAATCTTCTCAAACCAGTAAAAGATAAATGCTTCTACTACACAGTCTCAAGTAGAGGAGGCCGGTGGGAGGAGCTGTAGGAAGACGGGCTAATTGTAATGGCTAGAAAATAAATTGCAAAGGTATCAAACATATGGAAACCACGTTTAATGCCCTTCCATCTATTCCATTCCACCCATTCCAATGAGCCAGTAATCCTATAGCTCCTCCCACCGGCCTTCAATGGTCTCAATGCATTCAAGTTGGCAGCAGGCAACATGGCTGGCCACCTCAGCTGGAGGAGGGGCCGGTATGTCTCTGAAGCGGGGCAAGGACGACGTCAGCGTTCTTCTGCTCACTCTCTGCACTGTACAGGCCGTGCTCCCGGATGTAGCTCACCACCGGGTCCGGTAGTAAGTAGCGGACGGTCTGGCCCCGGCACAGGGCCCGACGCACGTGCGTGGCCGAGATCTCATTGGTTACCCACTCACGGACCACGTGGATGTTCTTGCGGTGCTTCCACAGCACCTCCGATTGGTGGATGAACTTGTGGGCGTCACAGCCGTTGCGGGTGATGCACACCAGGCCATAGCGGCCCACGATCTCGGCAATGTCCTCGTGCTTCCACAGGTTGGGAACGCCGAAGGACTCCAGGACGTCCGCGCCGCACAGGAGTTTCAGCTGAGGGCCGTTGTCTAAAGGGTTCATGGACAGATTAATAGTTTATTAACCCATACAAGACTGAAATGTGTCTTCTGCTGTACAGAACCTCTGATATAAACACACATTAGGCTAGAAAGTCTGAAGCAGTGGGTTTAAATAAAAGTGTGTGAATTGCCTGATTTCTGAGAAGGATCTTTTTATCTTAGGACTCACCTACACTTAAGAGACACGTATCATGGAATGTTGCCAGACAATGTCAAAAAGTTGGCCACAATGTTCTGCACTAGTAGAGACAGCCTGTGCCGGCAAAACATGTAACCAGCACCATTAGTTTTTTTTACCTCAGGGCAGATCACTTGCTGTTCCACCATACCAGTCTTCAGGTGGTGTGACTAGTTGTCACTGGTTTCTATAACACCAAACCCTATGTGGGTGCTAATGTCCCAGACAGACAGTAGTATTCAACAGTTGCTGGCTCAATGAGTTAGAACAAGGTGCTGGCAACAATAGGGTTGCCGGTTTTAGTTTATTAATATGAACATTTAAAAATAAAAAACAAGCACATAACTTGAAAAAGCCATATATGCACGAGTAAAATCATCAAGGAAAAAGTCAGACTTAATTCCATTGTGGTTGAATTTCCAAATGGGCCAAATAATGAATGTCACTATCAATGGTTCTGTAAGTCACTTTGCATAATAAAATGACCAAAATTGTCATTACTAATCTGAGTGGAATTGATAGTAAGAAACAATATAGCAGCAATGAATCCCATTGTGTTACCTGCCCTGGGTGTTACACAGCATCCTCCTCTCCAAAGAAGAGCTAGTAGGGACTTCTGGGTAGTAAGAAATGTGTGCATTTGTCTGTAGTCTCGGAATGCTCGTGGAAAATCTCTCCCCTTTTTTACCTCTCCTTGTGTGATACGAGGATGGATCCTCGAAAGAGTGCTTTGTCGCCTCAATCCTCCTCTTCTTTGCAGTGTCCACATAGTCATTGTTCTGTTCCGCTGTCATCAGTTCTTTATAATGATGCCTTAAGTGCAGACAACAATTAAATTGACACGAGGGAGATAAAGCCCAATGGAACCAAGCAAGGATCATGGCAGAGTAGCTTCACTTGTTATTATGGTTACAAAATGTCACAACTAAATGACTTTTTGGTCATTCATTTGATTTCAATAACTTTGACTGCAGACCTTTTGACTTGAACAAAACTTGCTATACATACTGTATTTGCCCATGGCTGAAGTAATCTGAAAGTAACTTTGAGACCTGAATGCTAAAACATTAAGGAGATAGAGGTGCTCAAAGTTAAGTTTGCATTCCCCACCCATGAGTGCCGTAGGAAACTATTCAGACCCCTTGACTTTTTACACGTTGCAAAGTGATTAAAGAGTTTATCTACACACAATACCCCATAATGACAAAGCAAAAACAGGTTTTTAGAAATGTTTGCTAATTTATAAAAAAAAATAACTTAAATATCACATTTACATTAGTATTCAGACCCTTTACTCAGTACTTTGTTGAAGCACCTTTGGCAGTGATTACAGCATCGAGTCTTCTTGGGTATGATGCTACAAGCTTGACACCTGTATTTGGGGAGTTTCTCCCATTCTTTTCTGGATCTCACTGCATTGTGTGGTTGAAGATGAGTTAAAGGGCACCAAATGGCAGTTGATCTACCTAGGAAATGTAACTCCTCGCTCTCCTGAGCAAATACCCACCACCACCTTCTCTCCTATGTCAGCACTCCGTAGTGATGTAACAGACAAACTACAGACCTTGATGAGAGATCTCAGATAGCGAGATGAATAACCTTGCTACACCCCAAGCCATAGCCTCAAGACCTGAACAGATCATTGAAGCCATCATCAGATGCTAGGACCAAAATCAAAGCTCTCTGCAAACAGGTAGAAGAACTGAAGTACGCCATAGCTGCAATGATGATCCATCTAACTCAGACCAGCAACACGTCCAGGGCCAAAGAAGAATGAAAACTTATTCTGCTATAACTGTGGTGAAGATGGCCACTCTTCCAGGAACTGTCAGAAAAGGAAAGAATGTAGAGGAATTCAACAGACGCTTCATCCATGCTCAAGGACAATCAGGAAACAGCAGAGGGGACAGTAAAGGAGCCTACAGTGTCTCCTGTGAAAGTGAATGGGAAAACCCTGTCATGCCATCCTAGACAGTGGCAAGCATCCACCGGCAGTTCTACAAAGACAACACATCATCTCCAGCCTTTAGAAGGGATAACCTTGTGGGGCCTAAGTGAGAGCAACTACCCCATGACGGCAACATCAGCATCACCATTGAGATCTCCTGTGATGCTGTAGGCGTCCAGCAGCCTATTGAAACTCTAGCCCTTGTGTGTCCTGAGACCCTCCATGCTCACTGGGACCAACCGTTCCAGACCAGCTACATTCCAATGCTTAATGTAGAAGGATGTCAGCGACATGAGGGCTGGTCTCCTTGCAGGGCTGGTCTACCTGGATGACCTCATTGTGTTTGGGAAAACCTTGAAGGTGCATGAGGATAGGCTGATGAAGGTCCTGGACTGTCTGGAGGCCTGAGGCTTTCCATCGACAAGTGCCAGTTCTGCCAGACCTCAGTGAAATACCTGAGCCACAGTCTCCGATCAAGGTATCGATGCCCTCCCCTCATGGCCCAGACCAGAAAACCTCAAGGCCCTCCAGTCATTTCTTGGGTTCTGTGGATACTACCGGAGGCAAATGAAAAGGATACACTTCTGTCGTAAGATCCCTCCATGAGATTACCAGAGGTCACGCCCCCAAGAGAAAATGGCAAGCCCACCAGTCCTCCCTCTAGAGTCACCTACCAGAAGGAGAAGGAGCTGTTTGGAAAACGATGGACAGCAGAGTGAGAGAGAGCCTTCCAGAACATTGTCGAACGCCTCACCAGCTCACCTGTGCTTGCCTTCGCTGACCCTGAGAAGCTCTACGTCCTCCACATTGACGCCAGTCTGTGTGGCCTGGGTGGAGTGCTGTACCAGGAGTACCCTGAGGGATGGAGACCAGTGGCTTATGCAAGCTGGACCTTGTCCAGGACAGAGAAGATCCAGCTCACAAGCTTGAGTTCCTGGGGCTAAAGGGGGCAGTGTCAGACAAGTTTCATGATTATCTGTACGGAGCTAATTTCCTGATGCACAAGGACAATAACCACCTCACCTATGTGCAAGCCAGTGTCAAGCTGGATGCTACAGGCCAGAGGGGGATGGCCACTCTCGCCAACTACGAGTTCAAGTTGTAGTACAAGCTAGAGCGAGTGAACATTGCCGCTGACGCCCTGTCAAGATGTCCACACATGAGTGCTGAAGAGGCTGGAGACTGGGTTGAAATCCCCTCACCAGGAGTCAGAGCCACTTGCCAAGCGATGACTGCCAACAACTCTTCAGACAGTATCTCAGAGTGTGCATCTAGGAACATAAGGGCCCAGCCCGAGGCTGAAGCCTTTGTGAACTTCACTGCTCTAAAGATGGACTATCCTGCGTGAGGATCTGCAATGTGCTCCGGGACTCAGTAATATCCACTGTCAGCAAGGCCATTTCCAGAGGCTACAGTGTTCACCCTGACTGCACCTGTCGCAGTTAACCCAGAACCCAAAGGAGCCACAGAAGATGGACTGGAGAGGGACCCTGAAGAGGAAGCTGTCCAGCCCTCCCCAGATCCACAGTGGACACTCAGGCCATCCCAGAACTGCCAAACAAGAGAGTGGTGAAGGCACTAGTTAGGCTGTCTTATGAGGAGTTAGGTACACCGCACAACACTACCGTATTACACCGAGGTATACAGGTATTTTGTATAATAAGGGTATTTCTTTTCTTGGATGAAACATGAATGTTTCTGTGTACTTATGTCAAGCATTGACATAGCACACACATTGACGATGCTGTGTGTGTATCAACGTATTGCATTCTGAGGTCAAAGGTGTTGGGTCTTGTCGGGAGGCTACGTTTATTTTGTGAGGGGTGTATGTAACTCCTGGTTAATTTGTTGTTTTGTAGCAAACTATTACTTATTGTGTACTGACCATTGTTGCATGTGAGACATATTTGGGAGGTGGACCAGTTGCTAGTGAACAGTGCGACGTATGAGAAAGAACTACAAGCAATCAACATTTTCTAATTAGCTATTTAAAGTTGTGTAACTCACTGACCAGTGAAAATAATAGTATATATGATGAACAATTAGTTGAGGATCCCCGACCACCATGAGTACAGTGAGGGATTTGTTGCTTGTACTTTCTCAGACAGCGGATCAACTGTCATCAACAAGCTCCTATTTTTGTCTCTCAACCGCTACACCGAGAGACAGCGTTAACATGGTCGTGAATTGCCACTGGTCGTGGTAAAAGAGAGGAGTTCAGAGTTTGAGTGGTCCCATTTTAATTGAAGAGGACCGTTTTAGTTTTTGTTTCACAAAAGGAACTGTGTCGGGCCATTCCAGTGTGTTTTATTGGGACAGCCACAGGTCTGTTGACTAGAGGTTTCCATTCACGAGCAGCCCCTCAATCACGCATCAGTAAAGCTTGGAATGGATTCTTGGACACAGAACCAAGTTTATTTGGGACTGAGAATTTTTCTTGTTTCTTTTATTAGTTTAAGGGAGGGGATCCCCATTTTAAAGTATCTATGAGCATTCTGAGGTGTTAAACTCTGGTACTAGGTACAAACTGATATGAACTCCGGTCCCTCAGAAGAGAGTGCCACATTTGCATTTGTGAAATTATTTTGACAAGATATGAAAGTAAAGGGCTTTATGTTTCTAGATCCGTATCACAATTGAGAATGGGTTCACGTTTACATGGGTTTTTTGGCTGCCAGTGCCAATCTACCTCTGAAAATAACATAAGGTCCTTGGACCTTAAGGAGTAACAGTAGGCTCCTTAAGAGTACATCTTGGCCTAGGTTACCCTGGATAAATTTAATACAAGAGTCTTGCAGTGCAAGTAATGCTTTTTTTCTTTTTGTATCACACAAACTCACCAAATCAAAATAGATTTGACAACCCCTCTTCACACACAAATGATCAGCACTCACCGCATCACTTTAGCTGTCTCCACCCATTCAGGCTGCTGGCTCTCCCATGCATCTACCTTGATCCAGTCAGAGGTGTCTGTGGCCAGCCTGGCCATATCTACACGGTGACAGGCCTCAATCAGACCCTTCTTCTTATAGCCGTCACCCACTGCAGAGATGATGCCCCTCACCACTATGTACTGTCCTGAGAGTACATAGAAAGAAAGAGGAGTTAAGCCAGCTAATTTTGTAGAGCACACAATGACAATACAAATTCAGTTAAATACAAAATACTACCACTCTTATTTGACTAGATCTGCTTCTCATAATTTGGAAGCAATGCAAATGTCTGAGGAAGTAGGTCCTAAACTCACAAAACACAAAGTGATGATTTACAAATGTATAATCTAAAGAGATATCTACTGCAGCCCTCGTCATCCACATACAACAACCGTTCTGCCAGTCACATTCTGTTAAAGGTCCCAAAAAGCACACACATCCCTGGGTCGCTCGTCTTTTCAATTTGCAGCAGCTAGCGACTGTAACAAGCTGTAACAAACACTCAAACTGGACAGTTTTATCTCAATCTCTTCATTAAAAGACTGAATCATGGACACTACTACTGACAGTTGTGGCTGCTTTGCATGATGTATTGTTGTCTCTACCTTCTTGCTGTTGTCTGTGCCCAATAACGTTTGTACCATGTTGTTGTCATGTTGTCATGTGTTGCTTCTTTGCTCTGTAGTTGTCTTAGGTATCTCTTTATGTAGGGTTGTCTCTCTTGTCATGGTGTGTGTTTTGTCCTATATTTTTATTTTATTATATTTAATCCCAGCACACATCCCCGCAGGAGGATTTTTGCATTTTGGTAGGCCGTCATTGTAAATAAGAATGTGTTCTTAACTGACTTGCCTAGTTAAATAAAAGGTTAAATAAAAAATATATATATTTTTTTTAAATCTGTTGACAGACCACAAATGATCAGACATACCTGTATCCTCCATGTAATCCCGTGCCAATTCAAACATACGCAGGTGCATATTGGTTATGGGGTTGAAAGACCCACAAGCCAGCAGAACCACTTTGGTTAGATCTTGAGGCTCCATTGATTACAGTACACAGGAGCTAGAAGGACAGTCTAGGCTGAAAGAGAGAAACATACAAAGATATGTTGACAAAGCTGTGTGACCGGGAGGGTTTAGATTTCAAAACTCTTTACTGAATGTGTTGTGTGGATGTGTCTTGCCCATTGCACTGTTCACTTTTTGATGCCTTTGACACATTTCATTCTAATATTTCATAGTATTTCTGACAAGATAATAAAACATTTAAAAAACTGTAAAGGGGCGAATACTTTTTCCAAGGCTCTTTGTACAGCAGTTTGAACAATTCTGTGGCTAATCCATTTTGCATTACTTTAAATGGGACAGGCTAAACATGACATATGACTTATGAATAGAATCTGAGCACAACTTTCCCAGCGTCGTCTGAGTTTGACCGGGGTAGTCCGTCATTGTAAATGAGAATTTGTTCTTAACTGACTTGCCCAGTTAAATACAAAGGTTAAATAAATAAAATAAAAATAAATGAATGAAGCCCATAGATGGAATGTTGGTAGCATAGGTCTATGTATGCCTTACTGTGTAAGCCTACTACATAATGATATCAATATTATGGGCTTTTGACTTGCAAAAGTGAAAGTGTGCAACTGAAAGAGCTTTAAGAGATGCACCATGTAACGTTAACCTTGGAATGCCCCAGTGTTGGGCTAATTAGCTCAGATTGTCCGTAATGAGGTTCAAACTCACAACCTTTGGGTTGCTTGGCATTCGCTATATTACACTCATCCAGCCACCCTACTTTCCTTGATGCCTTAACATACTAAATGGAGTTTCTCGAATTGACATATATAATAATAAGAAATGCGCCAAGAACAGATTGCAACAATAACTTTTTAACTACTTTGCAACTATTTAGCATGTTCGCTAACCCTTTACACGCAACTCATAAACGTAAACCCTAGCCTAGCTAACGTTAGCCATCTAACTAGGATTCGTAACATACATTTTACAATTCGCAATATATTGTACGTTTTGCAAATGTTGTTAAATGTAATACGAATTTTAACGTTAATTGGGTAATGGACATCCACAAACGAATACATACCATACGAAACATGTCATACTAAATGGAGTGTCTCGAAATGCTCTGAGACCAGGTTGCTACGAGGGGTCTCAAAGCCTCGGTTAGGTTCGGTTTGCTCCGAGCCAGAAGTAAACGTCTGTGCCATTTACTCCCTTAAAAAGACAGTAGCTTAAAAAACAAGAAAAAACACTTCAATTTGTCCCTCTAGAGAGACTGTACGCAACAACATACAGTAACACTTTTTCAAAATCTGTCAGACTCAATCTAAGATAAATCAAGAAATATGTAATTCGTTTTTACTTAAAGGTCTTAGTCGCGCGATTTTACAGTTAACTAAGACGTTTGGTGCAGTATTTCTCAAGTGAAAAAAATTGCACAAAAACTAGTCTTCTGTCACTGAACGACAACAAAAACTTAATTGAAGAATGACTACTGCTGACCAATCACCGACGAAGAGGCGTAGACTTCCGAACTTCAGTTTATTTATGTTTTATTTAATCTTTATTTAACTAGGCTTAAGTCAGTTAAGAACAAATTCTTATTTACAATGAAGGCCTACCCCTGCCAAACCCTAACCCGGACGGACGATGCTGGGCCAATTGTGTGCCGCCCTATGGGACTCCCAATCACAGCCGGTTGTGATACAGCCTGGAATTGAACCAGGGTCTGTAGTGCATTAGACCGCTGCTCCACTCTGGAGCTTGACTCAAAAAGTGATAAGTGCTATCTGATATCCCTGGGACGTCCATACCCTAGACCTAAACCTAACCTCAGCCCCCTCTTCTTCAGTGGGGTTGAAGGCTATTTCGATCATCTAGCTAAAATATAAGCCTATTTTGACTAACAAGCCATGGCAATAGACAATAAAACAATCCTGAAAACATTTTTTCTTCTATATCATGGTGGCCCACAAACAATAGTTTAAGTGCATGCCGCCACCTACTGTGCAAGAATGTATGATCAATCATGATCGGCCCAATTCTGTACTACCATGAAAATAAATTCTAAACCAAATAAATCCCTAACTTTTACCACAACCTCCCCAAAAACCCCTCCCCATTAAACTGTATCTCTGTCATGCTGAAACACTCCACCCTTAGCATTGTTAAGCATGTCAACAACCATTTCAACAGTAACATCTGTTACCCCCAATATATCTCTTTTGCCTTCTCCACAATAACCTTCAACCTGTTATTTTTGCTTTCCACACCCCAAGTTGTACTGATAATCTTAGCAATATAATTCATTATCAAAGTGTCCTTTGACAAGGCACATTCATGAGCACAAGATTTTTTAACAGGCCTCAAAATCATGCCAGGACAATCAGAAGCACCAGCCCCGACAGTAGACCCACTACAGGTACATCCGTGTATGCGCCATCAGTCCGCACTGTAGTTCTACCAATCTGTTTTATGGCCTCTGCATACGATACAGGATCAGTCATGATGTATCTCTGAGCCTCTCTCTGTACCTTGCATCCACCAAATGCTGCACTGTGTTCTCCCCCACAATTACAGCACTTACCCTTCACACTGCTTCCACATTCACCGTAATCATGTGCGCCTTCACACTTGGCACATATTTTCTTTCCTTTACACTGAACAGCTACATGTCCCATTCTTTGGCATTTAAAACACCACAGTGCATGGGACAAATGATCTAACATTGAAACTAAGGAATCCTATCTGTACTTTTCCCGGCAAGACTTTCTCAAACCTCACAATCACTGATAACCTTTCACTTCTTTGATCCTCTTTCATCTGTGAACATAGATATATTGGGACCCCAGTGAGGAATACCCTTAACCTAGCATAAGCACCAGGTACATGGCTTTTAATCTTCATCCCATTCAATGTTTCTATTTTTCAATATCTTCCCCTTGTTCCCACACAATATTAACAATCTACCATGTCCAATGAAGCGAGCTAATTTCACTTCACCTACCTCTTTCTCTGCGGCATTACCTTCAACCAAGTTAGTCAGATAGGGTGTAAGTGAGACCCTGTGGTCTCATCAAACACAATCACCACTTTCCACTCCAACACATCACTACTCTTGTATCCTACCTTGGCCCTCTTTAAGCTTTCTTTACAAGACGATCCACTACTTTCTGTACTATGATCTCTCTTCTTCCTATGTCTTTTCACTACCGAACATTCCGACCCTTGACCCTCACGTTCCATACCATCTATACTGACACCCATATTGTTCTCATTCCAGCACAGCTGCTGCTGCTGCTTCACCAACTTTTCCTCAATTTCCTCCATTTCATCTGCACTACTCGCCGCCATTTCCCATGAACCTCTTACCACATTTCTGCAATAGCGAAACAAGACTCAACGATATCAAACAACTCTCACTTGTGATCAAACAATCGGTCTCATTCGTTTCTAGTCGCCTCCTTACACAGTTCAGCCACAAACGTGTCAATCCCTCAATCTTTCCAGATCCCTGAAAACATTCGCTTGATGTTCCCAAAATACAAGGAACCTAACACTAAAATGACTCTTTAAAATGTAATGCACTTTCTGTATTACTAATCGGTCTTTGATTGGAGAGGATTAAAATAGAGACATATGATTGGACAAAAAATAACCGGAAAGGACAAGGCCGCACCCACGGAATAAGAGTCAAGTCTAGGTGGGATTCAGCTTTTGTCAGATGTACGTAAATCATTTTTTGTTGTTGCATTTTAGCTAATCCTAACAATTTTCTAACTTTAACCAAATTCTCATAACCTTCGACATTTAATAGGCTACGTAATTTCTCATAAACCGGCTACGAAAAGTCAATTCTGACAAATGCTGGATCCCTTCTATCCATGACCACAAACAAGAGCTACGTTCACAACTCCCACACTCCCCAATGTTTTTTGACAGTATTTTGTAACACATTTCATGGAGAAGTATTCAAATATATGTTCACCTCTTTCCTAAATTGATTGTGTTGAGGCGAGTTATATTTTTCTAACGATCAGGTGAGGATTACTTATTTAATTTTTTCAAGCCAGCAGCTAGACAACTATAGCCACAGGCTAGACTACTACACGCACAAAAAAACTGTCTCAGTCAGATGAATCTGGCGGCCAGTGGGAACAAGGTAGCTAACTATAGTAGCTAGCTAATAGCGAATGTTATTCTTCATGTCAAAGGATAGACCGCTCCATTGTGTTTGTAGCTAGGTAGTTAATCCACAAGTGATACATGAAATTGAACTATTTACTCACTAAATATGATATTTGCAGGGTGGAAGCATGGCTTCTCGTGGCAAATCAGAAACTGGGAAACTAAAACAAAACATGGAGGAGCAACTGGACAGATTGATGCAACAGCTCCAAGATTTGGAAGAGTGCAGGTACTCTCATCATCAGTCATTCCTAACTGTGAACATAATGTGGGTTGTCTGGATGTTCCACACACAGAACTAGAATTAATTCAGTGTATTATATTTATAAGATTCCACTAAGGGATGTAGCATGGAACTTAGACCACATATGTCTAGAGTGGATGTTCCACTCACAGAATTAGAATGAGTCATTATATTCATTCTATTTCTATGATTCCACAAAGTGATACATGTAGTATTAATGGAATTTAGAGCACATCTCTGTACACCCATAGATTTTGTTCCTCCATTACCAGGGCTCTCTGTTTATTCTAGAGAAGACCTAGAAGAGGAGGAGTATGAGGAGACCAAGAAGGAAACCCTGGAGCAGTTGAATGAGTTCAATGAGTCTCTGAAGAAGATGGTGACAGGCAACATGACACTGGTGGATGAGCTTGGAGGAATGCAACTGGTAGGGACTTTGGATGACCAGATATTAAAATTAAATAGAATATTATGAATATAAATAATATACTTAAAGGAAATCAAACTCATTCCATGGAGGTTTGAGTGTCTGCTGTTTTTTGTTAATTCCTTTAAATGTGTGTCCAATTAAGACCAAGACAACTAGGTGATGGCAGTTCCTAAATAATCAATTATCAATCAAGTACAAGGAAGGAGCGAAAACCCACAGACACTACCATACAGGAAATGAGTTTGACACCCCTGATCTAATGTATCTCTATGGGCCATACACTGTCATATCATAAGAGTGACATAATATTATAACGGGTAATGACAAACCATAATGTTGTCATGATGCATGACATGGGAGAACTGTCCTTTTCTTCATTAGGCAATCCAGGCTGCCATCAGCCAAGCTTTCAAGACCCCCGAGGTGATCCGAATGTTTGCCAAGAAGCAACCGGGGCAGTTGAGAACCAGATTAGCAGAGGTTTGTCGGAAGCACTGTTCATCTATGTATTTTATGTACATTATTGTTTGTACATTATTTGATACATTTAATATCAAAAGTAAGCTTTACATTCTAAAACCTGTTCAGTTCATGGAATGCTTTGAGGGACACATATTAGTCGTGGACTAAAAAGCATGGTCAATTGAGAATCTCTATTGAAATAGCTTTTTAATCCAGGACTAAGATTAATCTGTGACTGGGAAACTGCCCCTGAAAGTTTAGCCGAATGGTGTGAAATTTTCTGTAGATGGACCGTGATGTCATGGTGGGAAAACTTTCGAGGGATGTGTACACTCAGCAGAAGGTGGAGATCCTCACTGCCTTGAGAAAACTGGGCGAGAAGGTAAAAGGCCCGTTGTACCAGTGTACTGTGATCCCTTCTTCATATAGCTTAAACTTGTGATGAATACTGTAAGAGAAAGTGGCATTGAATATTTTGAAAATCTGCTATGATGGAATGGTAATTGGTATAACATACAAAATGTAACCATCTGGAGTTCAATAAATTGTATGCTATATATGACAGTCATTAACTGTCATTTCATTTTAGTGAAATACTATAACAGGGGTCTTATGACTATGGTGTGGATTAATGGTCTTTTCTCAGTTTCACTCTTTTCATTTCTCTTTGTTCTTCCTGCAGCTTACAGTCGAAGACGAGACTTTTCTGGCTGAAAATGTGACCGCAACTCTCAGCCAATTTGAAAAAATCACTGCAGACCTCGGTGAGCTTTAACTCCACTGCACTTCTTATTTTTTTTACGTGTTACTATACCATGAGATCCAACCTCAACAATGTAAACTACTGTACTTAACCAGCATCTCACTTTTCAGGATCAGAAGACAAGATAATGGCTTTAGCTAGTTCTGGTGTGGAGAAAACCAAGGTATAGAGGATAATCAGGTGTTGTGCAATGTCTATGTTGTTTAACATCAAGTGTTTCCACCCAATAACAGTGCCATAATATTGATAATGTAAATCAATCATGCACTTAGACCGTACTTGCTTTTAAAGAGTAAAGTTAACCTTTTGTACACTTTTTTTTTTTCTTCTGATGATTGTAAAACTTGGTATGCATTTGGTACTAGAGTAGTCTATTTATAATTTGAACAGTCCATCGGTCATCCTTTTTGTTAAGTGTGGCTCAGACATTTTGAAGGCTTTAAATTCAGTTTTCATACAGATTGTCTTCATGGCTAAATCATTTTGTTTTAGCTCTTGGATTAAATTATTGTTCATGTCAAAATAAATAAATGAATCATTGCAGTGTTAAATATGCAATGCTGGGCTTAAATGTGATTGCATAACACACCAACTTGAACCAGCTCTGATTCTTAATTGAGAGGAGCCCGAAAATGTCAAGTCAGTTTACATGCATCATTTTGGATGTGTAGTGTGTTTGATGTCTGACAAAATACTTTCTAAAAATGTAGTCATAAGTGGTATAAGTTTCTCTATGATTTTTGTATTCCTAATATAAAGTTAAATTTCTCAATCTTCTGTCTTATTAAATATAGTAGTGTTGTGGTTAAAACGCATTGCCATTATTCTATACACTAGTTCTGTTCTTCCAGCACCAGGGGGCACCATGATCAAACATTCCTATTTATAAGCAACACCAGTGCTCTGACTCCCCTGACAGTCTTATAACTTAGTGGATTTGAACTAGCGAAGCCGGTGGGGGAGGCATGCCTTGCTCGAACGGACCGGTAATCTGCGCCGCTCGGTCATATTGTCAAGAATGGAGCATGGTGTATTTATTTTCCATGAAATGTAAGTTAGAATTAAAGTATAATTGGGAAGGCAGAAAGCATTTATCAAAAGTAATCACTTTTGCATGTAGAATCCTACTCATTACTCCACATGGCTGAAGCGGCAGTCATAGTTTCACAGAGTTCAAAATTAGCCAGGCTGCATCCTTCTCCATGTGTACTTGCACACTTCCTCTTATGTAGAACCATTGTATTGGTGTAATCATTGGCTAGAGAATGTTTCCACCATGCGGCGGTGTGCAAGTGCACACTTTAGTAAAAAGGCAAGGGCAGATACAGCAGACCAAGTACAGAGAATGACACCAGTCTTAAAAGTGTGAACTCATAATATAGAACAGAACATAATCCAGACACATTTGTACTCTCTCATCCTTTATTTTGTTCACGAGCAAGCATCAACTTCACTACAATTTGCCTTTCAATTGGTAGAAAAGTGAGAGCAGCCCCAACAAGCACAAAAGGAAGCGTTCAACAGTTCTGAAAACATTGTCACCTTCCATTTTTGAGCAAAGATAAAAAATAAACCAAAAATGTTTGAGTGGTGTGGACTTGTGAAAACAATCCGAGAATCAGTAGTATACATGTCCCCTCTCCCACTCAAATCTCACAGTTCCACATGTAATATACAGAAAATTGTTGTTTTCATTAGAAGTGATTCATGCAACGTAAACACCCATTGAATCCCAAAGCTCATATGTCTGCTGGATGGACAGCGACATTCATTCAATGGAAAGGAAAATGTCCAAGGGGCTGATCAAAAGTATCACAGAACTTGACTTGAGGCCCAAGCTCCACTGACTGGCACAAACAGTTGTAAACTCTGGCCCCTTGGAATGGTGGCTGTTCAGTAGTATGTTTGATTTGTACTTTTCAATAAATAAAGAAAATGTTTAAAAGGGAGATGAGAATGTTAAATTGACAATGGACTGTGACAAAATGAGCGTGAGAAATTGAGAGAATAAGATTATACTCTTGTTCTGGTGAATTTCATGCTGCCCTCAACAACTTTGTCTGCAAATCAGGCAATAATACACTGTTCAAAATTACCGTTCACTATACACAAATAGGTAACTTTATACCCACATATGCTGCCTAGAGCATTTTAATATTGTACATATTTTTAGAAGTGGATTTCCTCAATATGATGATTCAGTACAATATCTATAGAGGATACAATATGGTCCTACTTTTGCTACACATAAACATAGACACATGACACCTATGTAAAACATTAACTTTTAATAAAACTAGCAGTGGACTATTATTACTACAAAATTAAATAAAATCACTTCCCCCAGCTCTGTAAGAAATCTAGCATTAAATAGTTACAAAATAAAAGTTGCCACAACTAAAAAGAGCGTGGATGAGTGTTTTGTTAGTTGTGTTAATGCGCTGTGATCGGCAAAAGGCACTCCCAACTTGGGCCAGCTCGAACCTGACCCCCTTATTGGGCCCTAGTCATTTTGAAGGGGAGACTGTTCACCACATTTCGACAGTTGACCAAAAATAATAAATACATTGGGCCTAACAGAAATGTGATTGAGCGACTCCAGACATATGGTTTTGCTCAAACCCTCAAAAGTTACTTGGAACGGTCTCCAAAAATGACTTTATATGAAACTTGCAAAGCATAAAATGGTACACTTGTGTTACTTGAGCCATTATGTATTTGGCCTCTAAAAATAGATTAACATGCAAAGTATAAGACTTCCTTTATAAACCTTTCCAACAGTTTTCCAACTTTGTCATGCCTCACTCACCTTTGCTCACTTTACTTTTAAGTTTGACTAAAATTCCCAAAGTCATGCCATAAAACATACTTATGAAAGTTTTGCAGAATGTACATAATTCATTTGGATTCCTAAAACGGTGGAATAACGTTAACCTGTTTGAGGGTTACAAATCCTTTACCACATGGGGTTTTTGAAGGTATTGAGATGAATAAGCAGTGATTTTTGAGAGGAAATATAGAGGTTAACATCTGACATCTTTTCAATTCATTGTATAAGTTTTATACTAATACCAGAGGGAAAACAAGTTTACCAAATGTAAACAAATATCTTAGAACAACTCTACAGTACAGTTCCATGTACAATAAAATCTAGTGGTCTACTGCAAAAAAACATTTCATTTTAAAGATTCAAACAAGGACAAAGAAGACTACATTTTAAAGAGTTCTCATATCACAACAATCTATCAGCAGTCACATATTTATTCGTATTTGTTATGACTTATTTGAAGGTTTCAATATCCTTCAAATAAGTAAAACAACTGCAGTGAGACTACGCTCAACTGTAATGAGAAAACCGTTTAAAAATGCATCTAATATATTATTTCAGGTTAAATAGCCATGCCATGAAAATAATCCTTAAAAAATATATGTTTTTTTGCAATGAAGCAGACAAAATGTTCTCGCATTTCATTTCTCTTCCAAAGAACGACAGCAGCCGTGCTATTGAATTGAGCCCTCCTAAAGCTAGACGAACCATACGCCTCAGGTCCGTCTGTATGCTGAGATTCGTTTGTATTTTTGTTCTAATATTTTTGATGCAACGGCAGGACTGGAATATGGAAGGGCTTTTTAAAGCTGCAGATGGAGTGTAATTCTCTGCTGGTCCTAATGTGCTAGCAGAAATATATCTAATATATCTAATATATCTCATTGTGAATTCATTGCGGAACTGCAGAAGCTGGCTGTTTTCTCAGTACCTTAAGCTACATCGGACTGTGGTTTACTGAACGTGATCATCTTGACCTCAAATTACCTTCTGTACAATAACAGACGAGAATGGGAATTAAATACATTGTCGCCTTGAGTACAGCATTGCCACCTGTGCAAGTCAAGCAAAGAAATAATCATAATTTGGTGGGTGCTTATATTTGTCCTATTTCACACGTGAATTGGAAATGTGTTTTTTTGCATATCCCAACTCTCCCTGAGACACCGTCGGAGAGTGGGGTCTCGGCCATGGTCTGACATTGTCAACAGCGACCCTGGAGCAATTATTATGCGTCTTGCTCAAGGGCACATTGACAGATTTATCAACTTGTCGGCTCGGGGATTCGAACTAGCTACCTTTCAGTTACTGGCCCAATGCTCTAACCGCTAGGCTACCTCCCGCCCTTATGTATATAGCATGTGAGGAGTGTGGCATGTGAGGAGCCGAAAGCAAAACCGACCAGTCCTGTCCCCACTAAGCAAAGAAATAACTACCTCCTTGCAAATGAAAAGACAAAATGAGCAACATTTTGCCATAGAAACCTTTGTGTACAGTTCTGGGTCTGGGTTGCTCTTCTTGAAGCGGACATTTTGTACAAGTATGACGGAAGAGCTTTGCCAAAAAATGTGCAACATGCTATAGCCTTAGTGACACAAATATTCTACACGACGTACTGCGCCTTTTTAGATATTGGACCCATTTGTTTAGGCCTTCACTAACACACTGACTAATTACATGGTTTCTTCATATTTACAAAATATTAAAAAGCAATTTATTCATCTACACATATGACTTGTTCAAATATCCTCATGCACTAAAAGGAGAAAAATGTAAATATGCGGTCTACGTGTCTGAAACGTAATCTCGTTTCACTCTCCGGACTACAACTCAAGCACAAAGAAAGAAAAAAAAAGTCAAAGCTTCTCTCGTTTAGCGGCAAACAAATCTAAAACAGATGTGCAAGGAATATACATTTAAAAAAATCATTATCCATTTTGAAAGCCTTACATCAGTAAAGAACTAAACAAAAGTGCAAGGTTGTTTCCTCACGGTAGCTCAAAACAAAATGCAAATGTTGGCCAAGTCTTCCCGGGAATAAAACATTCAAAATTAAAAAAGTAAGAAATCAGCGATCCGGTGATTACTATACTACACTGAGTACCACCACTAAGATGACGACAGGGAAACCTTGACAATATATCGCTTTTAAGGGGGATTTGTGTTTTGTTTTTACATCATGGCTCCTCGGTAAGGAATTTGTAAGGGTGTGCCTCCACTGTTTAGGAGGGGTAGTGAGGATGAGAAACTCTATGAGTCATGTGTGTTAGAGTATGTATATGAGTGTGTGAGAGAAGTGTGTGTATCACAGGAGGCTGCTGAGGGTAGAACGGCTCATAATAAATGGCAGGAACGGAGCAAATGGAATGGCATCAAACACCTGGAAACCATGTGTTTGATGTATTTGATACCATTCCACGCCTGCTCCAGTCATTACCACGAGCCCGTTCTCCCCAATTAATGTGGCACCAACTTCCTGTGGTGTGTATGTGTATATGAGTGTGTGTGTTGCTTGTGTGTGTAATAAGTGTGTGTTTGCATGTGCATGTAAAAATGTATGAGTGTGTGTATGTGTGTGTGTCTGTTAGTAGGTGAGTGTGGAGTCGTCCCACTCCAGCTGCTGCTGTCTGCTGGCACCCTGCTGGTCCTCTGGCTCTCCGGCCTCCTCATCCTCGCTGCTCTCCGACTCAGCACTTGTGATGTCATCTTCCTCCTCACCTTCCTCGCTCTCCTCCTCTTCTTCTTCCTCCTCCTCACTGCTGTGCTGGTCCTCATAAGTCTACCAGAGGAAAGAGGGAGAGAGAGAGGGTCAGTCTTTCACATTATTAAATGATTATGAGAAAGATCTGAAGGAAGTGGAGGAACCCGATCAGCAGCTGCGTAGGCTGTTACCAACACTTATGCTGCTAACTATTATTATTTATCTTAATACCCAGTCACTTAAACCTAATCCCCATCCACATGTAAATATCTACCTCAAATACTCCAGTATCCCTGCACATTGTACGTTTGGTATTGGCACTGACCCTTTTTATAGCTTCCTCTTTTTTTCCTGTGTTGCCTTTATTATTTCCACACACACGCACACACACGCACACACACACACACACACACACACACAACCCGTCAAAAGTTTGGACACCTACTCATTCAAGTGTTTTTCTTTATTTTTCTATTTTCTACATTGTAGAATAATAGTGAAGACATCAAAACTATGAAATGACACATATGGAATCATGTAGTAACCAAAAATGTGTTAAACATATTAAAATATATTTTATATTCTTCAAAGTAGCCACCCTTCGCCTTGGTGACAGCTTTGCACAGTGATGTAAAGTACTTAAGTAAAAATACTACTTAAATCATTTTTGGGGGTATCTGTACTTTACTATTTATATTTTTTACCTCTTTTACATCACTACATTCTAAAAGAAAATTATGTACTTTTTACTCCATACATTTTCCCTGACACCCTAAAGTACTAGTTATAATTTGAATGCTTAGCATTACAGGAAAAAGGTCCAATTCACACACTTATTAAGAGAACGTCCCCTGGTCATCCCTACTGCCTCCGATCTGGTGGACTCACTAAACATAAATGCTTCCTTTGTAAATTATGTCTGAGTGTTGGAGTTGCCCCTAGCTGTCAAAAAAAGTAATAAAAAAAAGGAAAGTGTGCCATCTGGTTTGCTAAATATAAGGAATTTGATGAGTACTTTTTCCACCACTGAAATTAAATACATTTAAAATCTGATACTTTTAGTATTTTACTCAAGTAGTATTTTACTGGGTGACTCATTTTTACTCAAGTCATTTCATATTAAGTTATCTTTACTTTCACTCAAGTATGACAATTTTGTACTTTTTCCACCTCTGGCTGTTGAATACACCCATTGTTGTTGCTAAAGGGATAGTTCAGCATTTTTACATATTCATTTAATAATTATTTCCAAACCTTGAAAGCAGTCTACAGACATGGAAACAAATATATACATGTGTAAAAATAACAAAACTATCCCTTTAAAAAGGGGCAATCTGCAGTTGCTATACCAATTTTGGACATATAAATTATAGTTTTTTTTTTTCAAGAATCAATGAGTAACTTATGAGCTTAGTTCAACTGTCACACCCAATCAGAACCCAAAATATATGCTTGTTTTACTCCGATCTTTGTAACCATTGTACATTTAAACACTGTATAGCCTCAAAACATATACAGTGCCTTGCGAAAGTATTCGGCCCCCTTGAACTTTGCGACCTTTTGCCACATTTCAGGCTTCAAACATAAAGATATAAAACTGTATTTTTTTGTGAAGAATCTACAACAAGTGGGACACAATCATGAAGTGGAACGACATTTATTGGATATTTCAAACTTTTTTAACAAATCAAAAACTGAAAAATTGTGCGTGCAAAATTATTCAGCCCCCTTAAGTTAATACTTTGTAGCGCCACTTTTTGCTGCGATTACAGCTGTAAGTCGCTTGGGGTATGTCTCTATCAGTTTTGCACATCGAGAGACTGACATTTTTTTCCATTCCTCCTTGCAAAACAGCTCGAGCTCAGTGAGGTTGGATGGAGAGCATTTGTGAACAGCAGTTTTCAGTTCTTTCCACAGATTCTCAATTGGATTCAGGTCTGGACTTTGACTTGGCCATTCTAACACCTGGATATGTTTATTTTTGAACCATTCCATTGTAGATTTTGCTTTATGTTTTGGATCATTGTCTTGTTGGAAGACAAATCTCTGTCCCAGTCTCAGGTCTTTTGCAGACTCCATCAGGTTTTCTTCCAGAATGGTCCTGTATTTGGCTCCATCCATCTTCCCATCAATTTTAACCATCTTCCCTGTCCCTGCTGAATAAAACCAGGCCCAAACCATGATGCTGCCACAACCACCATGTTTGACAGTGGGGATGGTGTGTTCAGCTGTGTTGCTTTTAAGCCAAACATAACGTTTTGCATTGTTGCCAAAAAGTTCAATTTTGGTTTCATCTGACCAGAGCACCTTTTTCCACATGTTTGGTGTGTCTCCCAGGTGGCTTGTGGCAAACTTTAAACGACACTTTTTATGGATATCTTTAAGAAATGGCTTTCTTCTTGCCACTCTTCCATAAAGGCCAGATTTGTGCAATATACGACTGATTGTTGTCCTATGGACAGAGTCTCCCACCTCAGCTGTAGATCTCTGCAGTTCATCCAGAGTGATCATGGGCCTCTTGGCTGCATCTCTGATCAGTCTTCTCCTTGTATGAGCTGAAAGTTTAGAGGGACGGCCAGGTCTTGGTAGATTTGCAGTGGTCTGATACTCCTTCCATTTCAATATTATCGCTTGCAGTGCTCCTTGGGATGTTTAAAGCTTGGAAAATCTTTTTGTATCCAAATCCGGCTTCACAACAGTATCTCGGACCTGCCTGGAGTGTGCCTTGTTCTTCATGATGCTCTCTGCGCTTTTAACGGACCTCTGAGACTATCACAGTGCAGGTGCATTTATACGGAGACTTGATTACACACAGGTGGATTGTATTTATCATCATTAGTCATTTAGGTCAACATTGGATCATTCAGAGATCCTCACTGAACTTCTGGAGAGAGTTTGTTGCACTGAAAGTAAAGGGGCTGAATAATTTTGCACGCCCAATTTTTCAGTTTTTGATTTGTTAAAAAAGTTTGAAATATCCAATAAATGTCGTTCCACTTCATGATTGTGTCCCACTTGTTGATTCTTCACAAAAAAATACAGTTTTATATCTTTATGTTTGAAGCCTGAAATGTGGCAAAAGGTTGCAAAGTTCAAGGGGGCCGAATACTTTCGCAAGGCACTGTACCAAACAAAAATAAATGCACATGCAACAATTTTTTTTTTTTTTTACTGCGTTACAGTTCATGTAAGGAAATCATTCAATTGAAATACATTCATTAGGCCCTAATCTATGGATTTCACATGATTGGAAATACAGATATGCATCTGTTGGTCACAAGTACCTTTAAAAAAACAAGGTAGGGGCTTGGGTCAGAAAACCAGTCAGTATCTGGTGTGACCACCATTTGCCTCAAGCAGCGTGACACATCTCCTCCGCATAGAGTTGATCACGCTGTTGATTGTGGCCTGTGGAATGTTGTCCCACTCCTCTTCAATGGCAAAGTTGATATATATTGGCGGGAACTCGAACATGCTGTCGTGCACATTGATCAAGAGCATCCCAAACACGCTCAATGGGTGACATGTCAATGGGTGACAGGATCTTGTCACGGTATCTCTGTGCATGCAAATTGCCATCAATATAATGCAATTGTGTTTGTTGTCCGTAGTTTATGCCTGCCCATACAATAACCCCACCGCCACCAAGGGGCACTCTGTTCACAACGTTGACATCAGCAAACAGCTCGCCCACACGACGCCATACACGTGGTCTGCGGTTGTGAGACCGGTTGGACGTACTGCCAAATTCTCTAAAACAACATTGGAGGTGCTTTGTGGTAGAGAAATGAACATTAAATTCTCTGGCAACAGCTCTGGTGGACATTAATGCAGTCAGTATGCCAATTGCATGCTCCCTCAAAACTTGAGACATTTGTGGCATTGTGTTGTGTGACAAAACTGCACATTTTGCAGCACAAGGTGCACCTGTGTAATGATCATGCCATTTAGTCAGCTTCTTGATATGCCACACCTTTTAGGTGGATGGATTATCTTGGCAAAGGAGAAATGCTCATTAACAGGGATGTAAACAAATATGTGCCAAAAATTTGAGAGAAATAAGCTTTTTGTGCGTATAGAACATGTGATTATTTATTTTTTTACATGTTGCTTTTATATTTTTGTTCAGTGTAGTTAAAATGATACGTTTGAGACCATGTATTGTCAGTCCTTGCATCCATTGCTCTGTCTAAGCATTTGAGAGTGGTTACATTTCTCCGGACCCATCCGGAGACGGGGTGCCCACTTTGTTATTGTTTCAACTGAGGATTTGCTATTTCAGTGCAAGGCTTTGACCAGAAGGAAACCTTTTTGGAGCATTACAGTGTGCCCGTGTGGTCTATTTGTTTTTGAATGATCGATTGCTCCATCTCTGTTGTTCTCAGTTGGTAGAGCATTGTGCATGCAACGTCAGGATCGTGGGTTCGATTCCAGCACACAACTGCATGTTGCTTTGGATAAAAAACGCACACAATACTATATAATTTTTTGTACTACTATTGGATAAAAAGGTGTCTGCTAAATGATTTATATGATATTACCTCCATGGGGTTGACTGTGATGGTGAGGGCCGAGTCATCCCAGTCCATCTCATTCTCCTTGCCGCCCTCTGTGTCCCTCATGGTGCGCTGGTGGGCTGACCGGATCCGGAACACGCCCAGGATGATCATGAACACCAGGAAGCTGACACACACCACAATGACGATGGTGGCGGCGCTGGGGACCACTGAGTACAACACACACAGAGTGTGTATTAGGACAAATGTACGCATGCAAGCTCTCACACACACACACGTATGCACGCACACACACAAACTATATTCACTTCTAGGGCTGGGTAAGACTTAAAGTCCTACTCTAGTCTCCTTTTCAGCTCATTTATCACCGGATTAAAAAAAAAAAAAAGGTACAGTTGAGGTTTTAAAATCAAATTTGATACCCCACCTTTTTAGCCTGTCCTTTAATCAATTACTTTACTGTTATTTAGCTCTGTCTTTTAATCAATGTCTTTGTATTGTTGTTGTTTGTTTTATGTTCCCATATTTATCCATTTTATTCTTCCTGCTTGTTTTAGCTCTCTCTTTTACTGTGAAGAGTGTTGTGAATTTGTGAATTTAAATTCACTTTAAATAAGCAGGCTGTATCACAACCGGCCATGATTGGGAGTCCCATAGGGCGGCGCACAATTGGTCCAGCGTCGTCCGGGTTTGGCCAGGGTAGGCCGTCGTTGTACATAAGAATTTGTTCTTAACTGACTTGCCAAGTTAAATGAAGGTGAAATAAATATTGATTTGATTTATGGTGCATGGATAGAAGAGTTGGCGAGAGTTGTTGGGTTTAATGGGATGGTTGTTTTTGGAAAGTTCGATTTTTCCCCCACACGTTCCACAGGTCACGTTTCATTTGCTTACTAAAACTGCATCAGACTACACTGAACAAAAATATAAAACGCAACATGCAACAATTTTACCAAGTTACAGTTCATATAAGGAAATAAATCAGTGAAATCAATTCATTAGGCCCTAATCTATGGATTTCACATGACTGGTCAGGGGCACATCCATAGGCCCACCCATTGGGGGAGCCAGGCCCATCCAATCAGAATGACTTATTCTCAACATTAAAAAAATACAAATTAGAAATACTCCTCAGGTTCATTAGCTGTCCGGGTGGCTGGTCTCAGGCGATCCCGCAGGTGGAGGTCCTGGGCTGGTGTGGTTACATGTAGTCTGCGGTCGTGAAGCCGGTTGGACGTACTGCCAAATTCTCTAAAAAGACGTTGTTGGCGGCTTTTGCTAGAGAAATTAACCTTCAATTCTCTGGCAACAGCTCTGGTGGACATTTCTGCAGTCAGCATGCCAACTACACGCTCCTTCAAAACTTTAGATATCTGTGGCAAAACTGCACATTTTAGAGTGGCCTATTATAGCCCCCAACACAAGGTGCACCTGTGTAATGATCATGCTGTTTAATCAGTTTCTTGATATGCCACAGCTGTCAGGTTGATGTATTACTTTAGCAAAGAAATGCTCACTAAAAGGCATGTAAACAAATTTGTGCACAAAATTGAGAAATAAGCTTTTTGTGCATATGTAACATTTCTGGGATCTTTTATTTCAGCTCGTGTAAAGTGTTGGTCTCATGTTTCATGTTGCGTTTATATTTTTGGTCAGTATAGGTGTAATCTGTTTTAGGAACATGTACCCCAATTATTTCACCTTCTTTATTACTTTACCAAACATACAGTTGAAGTCGGACGTTTACATACACTTACGTTGGAGTCATTAAAACTCATTTTTCAACCACTCCACAAATTTCTCGTTAACAAACTATAGTTTTGGCAAGTCGGTTAGGACATCTACTTTGTGCATGACACAAATCAGTTTTCCAACAATTGTTTACAGACAGATTATTTCACTGTTTCACAATTCCTGTGGGTCAGAAGTGTATATACACTAAGTTGACAGTGCCTTTAAACAACTTGGAAAAATCCAGAAAACGATGTCATGGCTTTAGAAGCTTCTGATAAGGCTAATTGACATCATTTGAGTCAATTGGTGGTGTACCTGTGGATGTATTTCAAGGCCTACCTTCAAACTTTGCTTGACATCATGGGAAAATCAAAAGAAAATCAGCCAAGACCTCAGAAAAAGATTTGTAGACCACAAGTCTGGTTCATCCTTGGGAGCAATTTCCAAACGCCTGAAGGTACCACGTTCATCTGTACAAACAATAGTACGCAAGTATAAACCCCATGGGACTACGCAGCCGTCTTACCGCTCAGGAAGGAGACGTGTTCTGTCTCCTAGAGATGATTGTACTTGTTGCGAAAGATGCAAATCAATCCCAGAACAACAGCAAAGGACCTTGTGAAGATGGTGGAGGAAACAGGTACAAAAGTATCTATATCCAGAGTAAAACCTGTCCTATATCGACATAACCTGAAAGGCCGCTCAGCAAGGAAGAAACCACTGCTCCAAAACCGCCATAAAAAAGCCAGACTACGGTTTGCAACTGCACATGGGGACAAAGATCGTACTTTTTTGGAGAAATGTCCTCTGGTCTGATGAAACAAAAATAGAACTGTTTGGCTATAATGACCATCATTATGTTTGGAGGAAAAAGGGGGATGCTTGCAAGCCGAAGAACACCATCCCAACCGGTAAGTATGGGGGTGGCAGCATCATGTTGTGGGGGTGCTTTGCTGCAGGAGGAACTGGTGCACTTCACAAAATAGAAAATTATGTGGATATATTGAAGCAACATCTCAAGACATCAGTCAGGAAGTTAAAGCTTGGTCGCAAATGGGTCTTCGAAATGGACAATGACCCCAAGCATACTTCCAAAGTTGTGGCAAAATGGATTAAGGACAACAAAATCAAGGTATTGGAGTGGCCATCACAAAGCCCTGACCTCAATCCTATAGAAAATTTGTGGGCGGAACTGAAAAAGCATATGCGAGCAAGGAGGCCTACAAACCTGACTCAGTTACACCAGCTCTGTCAGGAGGAATCGGCCAATATTCACCCAACTTATTGTGGGAAGCTTGTGGAACGCTACCCAAAACGTTTGGCCAAAGTTAAACCATTTAAAGGCAATGCTACCAAATACTAAATGAGTGTATGTAAACTTCTGACCCACTGGGAATGGGCGTCACCGCTATTAGCTTCACGACTGACATTTGGACCAGCGATGTAAACCCCATGAGCATTAGGAGTCTGACAGCACAGTGGGTCGACGAGGATTTCGTACTGAGGAAAGCCGTATTACATGCTCAAGAATGTGCTAGTTCTCATACTGCTGCTGCCATTTCAATGGCATTTTTGAAACTTGGAAACATGAAATGAAATGAAAACAAGCTCCATTTGAACAACTGACTCTAGAAATAAGCTCAACTGCGTCTGTAGCAGACGAGATACCCGGTCATGGCATTGAAACGCCTGCTCAACAAAAATGCTTGGAAAAGTATTCTACTAGTCTGTGAACAAGCGATGCGGTGGCATTCTCTCTGAGCCTCTTTACTGTGATGCCACCAGGCTAGATGCTAGGTACAAGATCCGCTACTTCCATGCAGACAAGAAACAGAGTTTACATGAAATGTTACAGACACAGCTGGACAAGATGAAATCAGACACAGTGACAGTGCCCACCGAGGAAGAAAGGCCACGGACAGACAGCGCTGAAACTTCACTGCTGCGTATGATGAAATCCTGGTTGAGAATGAAACGACTGAACAAATGAACAACGAAACAGCACAGCAAGTAAGTGAAATAGAGGTTTTGATTATGTTTTACTGGTAATGGGGATATACGTAAATGCCAACAAAATAACTTTTTGGTCAGTGTGTGTTTCAACTATTTAACTGTACTAGAATGCTTAAAAAGGCTGCAACATTTTTTTAAATCGGTATTGTTTTTTTTGGCAAAGAAAATATCAGATATAGGTATCAGCCAAAAATGTCATATCCGTGCATCCCTAATTCTGAGCATATGCAATTGTGACTTCAACATAAAATTACTTCTTCACTTATTTTAGGTTTAAGGAAGTGTGTATGTCACATTCCTTATCATAGAGCTATGAAAGTAATGTATCCACCTGCTCGAGACAAAATCAGCGATTGCTATGCCATGAAGAAGTCGAGCTGGATAAATGTTTTTCTAAGGACCGCCCCTTTGAGGTAACATTGCATTGAAGCAATATAAATCAGTGTAATGATGCAGCCGACCACCAGAGGGAGGCAAATGCAAGTTTATTCGACAGAGGACCTTTACATGGTCTTAGGAAGGTCTGGATGGCTGACATAAAAACGGTGGAAAATCAATAAAATAAGTCATGTAAACATACATATATTTTTTTTAAGTAATTCTATTGCCCGATTTCAGGGACTGTCAGCTTGAGAAGATGTATGTAGTATTTTACTAAACTCAGTTTCCACTTTGACCAAGATGGACATTCTTCAAGTTGTGTGGTAACCTTGATGGGTGGATTTTGATACAATGCCTGCCATTTTGCCAACCCAAATGGTGTCTATATGTGGGGGTATGTGACACAGCCATGTTTCCACCTGGTACAACTGGAAAAGTAACAGTGATTCCCTCAAGTCCATCTCTATGACAATTCAACCAGTCTCCCAGCGTCGGTTACAAGAGTAGTAGCAACTAAATCAGGTTTCCCTGCCCCCCCTCTTTCACCAAGTATATCAATTGTATTATAAAATATGAGGACCCCCTCATCAACTGGTCATGAGCTCAGATATTTAGTGTGTAGTTTAACTGTTTTTATGCAGTTGTTGATGTTTGTACACTACAATTCAACTCAGCATCTTGGTATTCTGTTTCTGCTAAATGTAATGTACCATTATGTTTATGCCTGTATTCATGTATTTTATATTGTAAAATAAAGAGATTTTCTGATAGAAAAACTGTATGGGGATTTCATCATTGTTAGGTTGAAAGAAGAAAAGGATCTACACATTGTAAAGAATCAAAAGCCACTTTTATACACACACACACACACACACACACACACACACACACACACACACACACACACACACTTTTGGTATTTTGTTGCGCTGTCACATTGTGTGATCATAATGGAGGACCGTTGGACCTGGATCCATTTACTAAGTGTCACAGTGTAGGAGTGCTGATCTACGATCAGTTTTACCTTTTAAAATCATAATGAATCTGATTATTACAGACATCCTAGATCAGCACTCCAACTTTGAGATGCTTGATAAATAAATGGCCCTGGTGTAATCTCACAGTCTTGATGGGGTTTTAGTAGGGTGTTACGATACATTGGAGCCAGGTTGTGCGACTACTCTTCCTGACTTTAGCAGTTACGTCAGACTACAACTGGCTAATAACAATGTACATCTCCTCTTAGATTTTGAGTGTCCTCTGCCAACCTTCTCTACTCTTATCTGGCCATGAGTACACAAGTATGTACTAGCCCGGTCATGTAGGCTACATGGTTTATTAAGCACTCTCAGCACTGGAGATTACAACCCTCAAAAAAATACAACATAAATAAAGGTTGTGCTCAGATTCCTGGCCGTCCAGATGTCGCGGAAGGACCGACGGCACTCAAATGTAATCTCCAAACAAAAAACCAGGCAACCGATAAATATTTAATGTGCCCTACTTTTGGTTAATTTACGTAAATCTATGGGGAAAGCTCGCCCCGGTCTGACCAAGAGGGATTTATTTATTTATTCCAGAGCAAAACATTTAACAGATTAGCTGTTTGATTATGAGGTTAGGATTAATTTTAACAAGAGATGAGTAAAATAATCTACAGCAAGTATTGTGGGAGGAAATGGGGGATCTGGAATTGTCCAATCTAAGATAGGTGTATCATAGAAATAAATAGACAAGAGTTTTAGTGTTTCTGGTATTCTAAATCTATGGATTACTATTCATTCCAAAGCAGTGTCGAGGCCATTTCGGGTTGCCACAAAACCGCATTCACCACATACAGGGAAAAGGGAGGTTTGGGGTAATTAAATAAATACAAAATAAATCTATATTTATTTGAATTCAAGCTGTGTATACCTCAGTGTGGACTGAGACAGACTGTTGGCACAGCACACCCAATTTTGCAGTTTTGATTAAATAGAAGGCTTGTGTAGTGCTTATGATACATATTGGTAGCTAGCCCAAAGAGGCTAATTATGCTAAAGCTAATGCCTAACAAAGTTGATTTACTGTTTAACGGATGCCCCGCCTCACATTAAATATTTTTTTGGTTTTACATTTTTTTAATGATTTATTTGATTCATGTGAATCGATTATTTTAATCTATTTTTGACAAAAGTCAACTCACTTCTCCATTGCAAAGACTGGGATACTGTTAATTAAATCGCGGTGAATTGAATCATGTGAATCAAACGTTTCATTTGCGAATCACAAAAAGTAATTTTAGGAAAAATGATCTGCTGTATGTAGCCTTCCTTTTTGGTTATGTGACTGCAAAACTTGTTTTGTCGATACTTCAAGTTAACATTGCATCTCAATAGATGTTTGTTAGCCTGCAAAGTAAACACTTCTAGGGTAAGATAAATATGACTAAACAAGAAAATGTGTGCGCTTGCTTCAGCTGTCTAAAAATATTTGTATGGTAGTGGGAGATGTGTTAAATGTCAAATTAAAGCTGAATAGTTGCTGAAGCAGTTCATTATAGTAAGAATAAGTCTGATTACTTTAGTAGACTGCTATATATTTCAGTTAACACATTCATTATAAAAAATAGCAGAACCATGCCTCAGAAATTAACTGTGCCTAAAACTCAGCCGGGACAGGCTTTCAATGGTGGTATCCTACTCCTGACACTGACACCAATTTGGTTAAGGGGGTACACCCTGACCAGGGCTCTGTGGTCCCTGTGACTGTCATTCCAGAACCATTATACCAAAAGGCAAACATGTTCTACTAAGGTTGTTCAGTATTTTTTTTTACTAGTGGTTTAAATATTTACTTAAATCTTTTCATGTATACCATTATTCACACGCTCACCTCACTTGCACAGACAGGCTAATGAGTCGGGTTAGCATTAGTGGTTTTACCTGAAGCCTGGTGAGCGTTGACCAGGTTGTGTCCGGACAGGTCCACAGAGGCGTGGTGCACTGGGTTGATGAAATTGGGCTGCACCATGGCATTATTAGCATGGTCCATGGGGTTGGCTGTGTGGATCACACTGACCTGGGGGTAGGCACATGCATGCACAAAAAAAAAAAAGCGAGAGAGAAAACGTCCAGAGTTACAGACAGACCACAGAATCAAAGTGTTACTGAAGCTTTTCCATTGTTTTTTTTTTTTTAAACATTGTTACATATTCTTGTTCACTTCACCAATTGTTGTTCATAATTGTTTATGACATAAAAGGGTTAATATCCCTAACACAGTGACTAGGGATTATTTTACATCAGTCTCTATACCGAAGAAGTGACAGCAGTTGCTGTATGGGTGAGGTATAAACAGTAAACGCTCAGTCATACCTCGACCTTGAAGTCGTTGCTGATGTATCGGCCGTTGAGTTCGGAGCAGAACAGCTTGAACTTCCTGTCAAAGAGAGCCTCTGTGTGCCAGTTCTTGTAGCGAATCAGGTGCAGGACCTGCTCATAGTTGGCCATGGTGTTGACGCCTGGGACATGGAGAGGAGGCTTGTCAAGTACAGATTTAGTTAGGGAAAATGTAGCTAAAGGCAGGTCCGGCACTCATTGTTAGCACATAGCAGACAGGAGGGTTGATGAAGGATATGTTTTTTTATGCATTATGGGGGAAAAAGTCTAGCCTAGTCTAGTCTACCATAGCCAAACAGCCTAGTCTAGCCAACCTAGACTAACCTGTCAGGACGAGACCCAGGTTGGAGGAGGTCATCTCCAGGCCGCGCTGCTGGACCTGGGCCTGGTCCACCTCCAAGGTCTCATGCTCTCCGTCCAGCTCATCGCCCAGCGCCGTCACCTCACATGTGTCCAGGTTGTGCATGATCTCCTCCGACACTACCGTCTCTTGAACTGAGAAAAGAGGGGGGAAGAAGATAGATTTTTTTTTTTTATCTGTATGTTTGCTGTGGAAATGTATGTACAGTGGGGCAAAAAAGTATTTAGTCAGCCACCAATTGTGCAAGTTCTCCCACTTAAAAAGAAGAGAGAGGCGTGTATTTTTCATCATAGTTCATCTAACTTCAACTGACAGACAAAATGAGAAAAAAAAAAATCCTTGAAATGCTTCTTACGAAGCCACTCCTTCGTTGCCCGGGCGGTGTGTTTGGGATCATTGTCATGCTGAAAGACCCAGCCACGTTTAATCTTCAATGCCCTTGCTGATGGAAGGAGGTTTTCACTCAAAATCTCACGATACATGGCCCCATTCATTCGTTCCTTTACACGGATCAGTCGTCCTGGTCCCTTTGCAGAAAAACAGCCCCAAAACATGATGTTTCCACCCCCATGCTTCACAGTAGGTATGGTGTTCTTTGGATGCAACTCAGCATTCTTTGTCCTCCAAACACGACGAGTTGAGTTTTTACCAAAAAGTTATATTTTGGTTTCATCTGACCATATGAATTTCTCCCAATCTTCTTCTGGATCATCCAAATGCTCTCTAGCAAACTTCAGACGGGCCTGGACATGTACTGGCTTAAGCAGGGGGACACGTCCGGCACTGCAGGATTTGAGTCCCTGGCGGCGTAGTGTGTTACTGATGGTAGGCTTTGTTACGTTGGTCCCAGCTCTCTGCAGGTCATTCAATAGGTCCCCCCGTGTGGTTATGGGATGCTCACCGTTCTTGTGATCATTTTGACCCCATGGGGTGAGATCTTGCGTGGAGCCCCAGATCGAGGGAGATTATCAGTGGTCTTGTATGTCTTCCATTTCCTAATAATTGCTCCCACAGTTGATTTCTTCAAACCAAGCTGCTTACCTATTGCAGATTCAGTCTTCCCAGCCTGGTGCAGGTCTACAATTTTGTTTCTGGTGTCCTTTGACAGCTCTTTGGTCTTGGCCATAGTGGAGTTTGGAGTGTGACTGTTTGAGGTTGTGGACAGGTGTCTTTTATACTGATAACAAGTTCAAACAGGTGCCATTAATACAGGTAACGAGTGGAGGACAGAGGAGCCTCTTAAAGAACAAGTTACAGGTCTGTGAGAGCCAGAAATCTTGTTTGTTTGTAGGTGACCAAACACTTATTTTCCACCATAATTTGCAAATAAATTATCCTAAAATAAAAATCCTACAATGTGATTTTCTGGATTTTTTTTCTCATTTTGTCTGTCATAGTTGAAGTGTACCTATGATGAAAATTACAGGCCTCTCTCATATTTTTAAGTGGGAGAACTTGCACAATTGGTGGCTGACTAAATACTTTTTTTGCCCCACTGTATGTGGTAACATTTTCCATGCCAATAAAGCCCTTTGAATTTTGAGAGAATATTGTCGCTGTTAAAATGTGAGCTTCTTAACAGAGCTATTGGGGCTTGTCCCCCAGAATTAGATTAAGCCTTGTCCTAGACTAAACATACTTTCAATGGACATTCTCCACTGACGATGCTGGTTACACTTTATTTTACAGGTGGTATTTACTAAGAAACTATGTGGTAACAATGGATAATAGTAATTTCAAAGAAACCACCTGCTTAATATCAGGAAAATAAAAAGGTAACTTTGGAGCTTTTCAGTCCAGGACAAGGCTTAATCTGTGTCTGGGAAACCAGCCCATGATGTCCTGTACATTGTTTATCAACCAGAGGTAATGAGAACAGCAGAGCTGGTAGGTAACAGCGGTAGTAGACCTCTAAGCCCTGTTTTCCCATATGGCTTGTTTTACACAAGGGCACTTTGTCTCTCTCAATCTCTAGATCGCTCGCCCTCCCTTTATTGCATTCTCTTTCTCCCCTTTCCACATCTCTCTCGCTCTCCCTCTTCTGTTTCTATTTTTTCTCTCTTCTCCCTAGCACTCCCTGCCTTGTTCTTTATCAGACCAAATAGATGAACAGATGTCGTGGCTGGTCAAATAACCCCTCCCATAAAGCTTGTGTAGTAAACAACCCCTCCCTCCTCCTCCCCCCTTCCACAGCTCCCTCCTCCTCCCTCCCACAGCTTGCCACTGGTGGCCTAATCCTCTGTGTGTTATCTACTTGTTTCCACTGGGATATATACCAGGATCTGGCCAATATCAACCCAATTCAATTCAGCCAGTACAATTAATCCCAGTGCATTGGGGTCTCCTCCAGATTTGCCCTTATGGACACAAGGGCATCTAAAATGAGCATCCATGTCTGCCTGAACCAATATTTCCGATTGAAAGCAATTGGGATCTGCCCAGTCTCTGCAATTGTAGGGAAGAAGAACCACTGAGTTCAAATGAAATGCCCTGAACCATGATCTTGGCTGTGGTATTGTCTGTGAATGACTGGTGTGTTGTTCGGGGAAGTTTTCCCATATGGCTTGTTTTTCCACAAGGGCACTTTGTCTCTGTCAATCTCTAGATCGCTCCCCCTCCATTTCTTTCATTCTCTTTCTCCTCTTTCCACATCTCTCTCAGCCTCCCTCCTTTTTATTTAATCCATTTTAGAATACGGCTGTAATGTAAAAAATTGTGAAAAATGTCAAGATTTGAATACTTTCCGAAGGCACTGTATCTACAGCCAACCTCTGATCTGTAGACCGCCAAAGGTCCCTGGGATGATACCAACAGGTCCCTGAGATGGTTGGCTGACTGACAGTTTGTCAGTTCTCAAGAGCTGGTTTGAATCTAAGGGGATACTTCAAAGAAGAGGGACCATAGCTTGCTGGTTGAAAAACCTTAAAGGTTTAGAAACATTTCTTAACTGTAAGGTGGTACACGATCTACAGTAAGGAGGTACAATCTACAGAGTGCTTTTTTTTTGGTTTGTTTTGGCTCCCCCAAGTTATTACATTTTTTCACATTTTAGTTTTGGGTATAAAAAAATATATATATATAAAAAAAAAAATAGCAAAACATTTCCTTAATTGAGGAAATCTGTTCCCAACTAAGTATTCACACAAATAAAATAAAAAGATGTCATCGTGTCTCAATGTATTCGAGGTATGAAATTATTGTATTTCAAAAAAACTATACTATACTTACAGTAGTTGTGGTCAATTTACAGTGTACAAATTATCAATATTTTACGTCCCCGACCGACAATTCACTCCAACAAAAATAAGCCCCCTGCTGAATCTAGTTGCCTACCCCAGATCTAGATTAAGGTGGACCTATTTAAAGTATGGAGGTATGATCTACAGTAGGGTGGTACGTCTTAGTACCTGTGGGGTCATCCTCTGCCCCCTCTGTGGCCTCTGGCTCGGTTTCAGCCTCAACCTCGCGGGTGATGGTGCTGACGATACGCAGCTCGGGGAACAGAGTCACGCCCTCAGGGCTCTCAAACTCTGCAGCGCCGCGGGCAAAGTGGTCGATGCCACTCAGGCTGATCTTGGGCTCCTCGGGCTGCAGCACCATCACGTATCCCGCCGCTTCCGGTATCAGGATGCACGTCTCCTCATTGAAGCACCTAGCAAGCCAATGGTTTAAGATCCATTTCAGTTGATATTTCCATTTCAGTCTAATATAAGCAGTACATTAGCCATGCAATATGCGAGAAAAATATTCTCTGTCTTTCTAAGTGCATGCAAATAGGGCAGGGGACCATTTGATTGTCTATACTGTGAAACTTTAAAACATTTTGCAGTTCACTTGAAGCAGTATTTCATTATTTTCACCTCTATCTTACCATTTTACCTTTCATGTTGAATTCACTTTGGAAAAGGCAGGTACACACTACCCTCCATTTAAAAAAAAAAAAAAAAATTCCCTTAGAATAAATAACCTTTTGAATCTTTATTTGCGTGTAAAGCAGCACCTTTTAAACATGTCAGTGATTTACCATTTAAATATCATCATCTTTCACTAACACAAAATGTATAATATCATAAAGCATATACAATAAAATATACATTCTAAAGCCTGGCTAAAGAGCCAAACTCAGTAGTTGCTATTTTATTGTACCAAGTGGTCTGGCGCACAGTCCATGTATTTTATCATTCAGGGCTGGTTTCCCGGACACAGATCAAGCCCAGTCCTGGACTAAAAAGCATGCTTAATGGAGAATCTCTATACATTTTTTAGTCCCGGGCTAGGCTTAATCTGTGTCTGAGAAACTGGCCCAAAGTGTTTATTGATGGCACGGGACACTCACTTGACGGTGGTGGAGACGCGGAGGTGTCGGATGCCGGGGGTGGGGAACTGGCGTGAGTTCAGGTAGGAGATATGCTGCATGACCTTGTCGAAAGCCTCAATGTCATCGCCTTCCACGGTCAGCGACGACTGATTGGGGTTGAAAGCCACCTGAGAGAGAAAAGGTGATGGTGGCAGAGTGAGACCCAACTGTTGATTTTCCATGTTAGTCATTTAGCAGGCGCTCTTATCCAGAGCAACTTACAGTCATTCAGTTTAGTAGGGGGAAAAAGCCACATATCAAAGTCATTGCTAGAAGACTGAAGTCCCTCTTAGGGCTGTACTCATGTTCAATGTACTCTCTTTCAACCCTTAGTCCCATATCTTCAAGCAAGTTGTATTGTTTTAAATGTGACTGTATTAGAGGTACACCAAATCCACTGGATTTTGTAGCCCAGTTAAAGGGATAGTTTACTGCTTTGGTTTCGTTTCCCTGGAAGTTTACCAATGCTAACGTTTCAGCATTTGTGGCAGAAATCCCATTCAAGTCATGGGAACGATATTAGCATTTTTCACGCATCATGTCCAAATCATCCAAAGTATCAAAAATAGATTGTGAAGCTCACCAAACAGTTCCAGCCACTGCCAGGGAAACTAAAGGCACGGATTGCTGTCATACCTTGTACATAGACTGCTTACATGGTATGTGTAATGTGTAAAAAAAATAAATTGTGAACTATCCCTTTAAGGTTAGGAAAGCTGATCCTAGAGCTGTACATAGGGGAAACTTCACCCCAGAGCCCCTCCAGCCCCCCAGGCTATAGCTAGACCTCTCACCTTGACGGCTGATGCCACCTCCTCAGGCAGCTGCACATCCAGGCCCTCCTTGCAGGTATACAGGCAGTCGATCACCTTCTTGTTCTCCAGCTTTCCCGATCGGATCATCAGGCCGGCCAGATTCCCCCGGAAAAACTGGGACATGCGAGCATTGCCGCCTGGACCCAGCAAAGGGCAGAGGAGAAAACACACACAGTCAGCCAGGCGTATAAATCTGCAGACTGACCTTTTCTGGGCCAGTGGTTTGAAGCATGCCATCTGAATGTGCAGCAAAGGCCGCGTGACTGGCGCTCTCATGCAAGTTAGTATGTGTGCCCTTAAAAGGCCTGAGAATGGATGACGGATGAGCTGATACAGGCCTCCAGCCAAACATGCACCAATCTGCAGTTTGATGGTGGAAAAAACAATGGATTGGAGGGGGGGCATGCTGTCATGGAATCGGTTCAATGTCTTCACCCCAAATGTTATAATCTTACATACATTTTCATACCAATATGTATCCTACCAGGCTATGGTGATTCTTGATAATTCAATATAATTTATGTTTTTCAATATACTTTTGCTACAATCGGTTGTGAGGAAAATCTTACATCCCAGTTAGCACATTTGGTTCCTTGGAAGCTGAAATTTTTTATTTATTTTTTTTATTTTACCTTTATTTTACTAGGCAAGTCAGTTAAGAACAAATTCTTATTTTCAATGACGGCCTAGGAACAGTGGGTTAACTGCCTGTTCAGGGGCAGAACGACAGATTTGTACCTTGTCAGCTCGGGGATTTGAACTTGCAACCTTTCGGTTACTAGTCCAACACTCTAACCACTAGGCTACGCTGCCGCCCCAAGATTTTGCCTTCCCATTGGTTCTGGGAACGAAGCCATAAGTTGCCTGATGGTAAAACTGACCTTTTTTTTTTTTTTTTTACGTTCTGAGAACGGAAGTAAACATTTTGCCTGTTCTGGGAACATCCCTTTTTAGGTTGCAGGGGGGTTCTGAGAACATTTTACTATGATTCCCTGAAAGTTTTCCTGGGATGTTTAATTAACACTGAGAATGGAAATGATAGATTATTTGAAAGTAATTAAATAACAGAACATTCTCTAAAATGTTTTTAATGAAATGCAAAGGTTATTTTTTAATAACTTTCACTGAATGTTTCAATAAGACTTAATAACACTGCTAGTTTAGTTTGGTTTAACTGTTCTGAACTCCAAGCAAAAATAGGACCCATGGAAATTAATTTGCTTAGTGCAAACACATTGTTTTATTGCACGCGGTCAGTGAGATTCGAACCTATGAACTTCTGTTCTCTATCCATGGAATTTGTCCACTGTGCCACCAGCATACCGTGTTTTCTAAACTAATACAAAGCAGTTAATTTTAGTCTATTCATACAGGCCCTATTTTTAAGGAAGCAAGCTGTCATTAAGATCAGGTGTGGCCAATTAGTAGCCGCAGCCAACACACCTGAACACATTTAACAAGATAGAGGAAAAGAGTGTTTGGACACAGAACAGAATGTATGTTTTTAAACATTCTTAAAACTTTCTCTGAACGTTAAAAAGGTTTTATTTTTTTACATTCTCTGAATAATTTGAGAACATGACTTTAAATACAACCATTAGGAAATCTGTTGGGAACCTTATGCTGAAGGACTGAAATTCCCACAGAAGAACATTGGGAACATTCTCAGATTAAGAAACAATGTCAAACCAGTTAGAACGTTCCTAGAATATTACCAACATTTAAATTAAATGTAACTATGTTTGAACTTTTTGGAAATGTTCTGTTAAAGTAATGAAATACCAAGAAAATAACATTTTTTTGTTGTCAAGTTCCTTAAATGTGCTGAGAAAGTTGCTTGGCTTTGGAACAATCCTGCACCATTCCAAGAAAGTTTGTACTGCAACGTTTGGCAGTACATCTAAAATAACCATAGGACAACCATGCTCTCACCAAGATCTAAGAAACATATGGTTCTCAGATCATTTAGTGCTAGCTGCGATGCATCCTATCAGTTATGGTTCTTGATTTATTGTTAACTTATTTCTTATATACTGGTGCATTCGTACGGTCGAGGTGAATATTGTGCAGGGACTTGATGCACCCGGTAGTGCATGAGGATGGGTCTGCTGTAGCTGCGTCACTGCAACGCAAATCTGGCCTCGCCTCTCTCAAGGTCACATTGTCCAGCAGCCAGCAGCATAATCGCTGTGTCGCAAGCTGTGCATTGTTGTCATCAGATACTCTGGAGCCGCAGCTCCTTACGCAAGGTCATGCACCGAAAAGGTAAACATCTCCAAATACTGCATCGGGTAATAGAGAGCACCGTCTGAAGGCGAAATTGATAGAATACTGCATTGGCTTATGAATAATAGAAATATCAAAGTGATACAAAAAAAGCCGTCCAGGAATATGTTGCATCCAGTCTTACGCAAACTGTCTCATGCTAGAAATGTGGAGTTAGAGAATCATTCCTCGTGCAGCTAGAATGTGGAAGACATTCTAGTCGGGGGTGATGATGATGGCGTTAACAAGATGGACAAATGGCACATATTAAGGAGTAAGGGAAAGACTTGAGCAACCTGTGGAAGGCTCAGAGACTGTCTCATTGTCTTTGTCATGTCCTGGGTTGTCTGTAGAGAGTACAGGAGAGAGTTCAGGGAAAGAGAGCAGGGGGGAGGGGATTGAGAATCAGGAGAGGTTGGTTTGATGTTACACATGAACTCCTAGTGCATCATCCTGGTAGTAGGGAATGAGTTAATACTGTATATACAGTATATCAGAACAATTACATGTACACATTTTAGGCATAAACACAAGGAGAACTACTACCATTGTATATCAATGAAAAAAAATGGCAGAAAAATGGCAAGAAAAAGAAAAAGTCTCAAACAGAAAGCCTTATTCTAGCAATTTTCCTTTAACTATCAATATAAACTCAAATAGCAATACTGGTGTCTTAGCTGATACATGCATTGCCATGTAAGCTACAGGATGACATCTTAAAACATCCTGATAAGGGATTTATATTTGTTGTTAAGATAATATCTTAAGACATGCTTTTGTCTGTTTTCACCAACATTCCCGCTGTGTCTTGCCTGGTCCCAGATCTGTTTGAGTTAACATGTCAACTCCAAATGTTTGGTGATAGCACAAACAGATCTGGGACCAGGCTACTTTGTGGCTAGTTTACCTTGCCAGCAGGCCCCGATAGTGAGCTGCATGTCGATCTTGGAGGAGTGCAGGGGGTAGTCTTCGGTGACCAGGAAGGGCTCGAAGGTGGCCCCGTCTACAAAGAGAGCCACGGAGGGGAACTCCACGTTCAGCACGTAGTGGTGCCACTCTTTGTCACACACCTGGGAGAGAGAGAGAGGAGAAGGGGCAGGTGGTCAAAGTCAACTCTATCTAAATTAGTCTTTCCTCGCCCCCTTCTCAACTTCAACCAACCTCGCCTCCTGACTTTCTTCTCCAATACGATTTGAGAATGAAGCAAGGAGAGAGGATGCAAGAAATCAATTAAATATTGACTGGGTTGGAGCCTAGTCGAGGCCATGATGAGGTAGACATGGCAAAGAGCTCATTCTGCATATGTTCTACTACCCTGCTCTCATTCTACAGTCCTCATAAGCATCTTTATTATGGCAATGACAAAACTGATTGTGCTAATGGACAAACCATTTGGAATTTTGCTATGATTTTGAGAGGCAGCTGAAAATCATTGGTTGTTGTGGGGTTCTGGGACATTCTCACTAGTAAAATCTGGGACAATAAAGTAACTACTACTACAGTCAAACTGTCTTGAGGTGTGGTGTCGAAAAAGGGGCAGTCTTGGTTGTGTCCTGGTGACCAAGCAGACCACGAAAATAAGTGTTTTAATTAATGCTTTGAAGTGTTATCCTCTGCGTTCAAATGCAAACGCATCTTGTTTGGTGTATGCATTCGTTTTACCCCAAATGAAATTAAAAGTGTAGCAGCTCACCTGGTCCAGTTTCCAGTGGAACTCCGCTGGTTTGTAGTTCTCTGTCTCTGCGGGGTCCTGACGCAGCAGCAGGATGAGGTGACAGTTGTGGACGTAGAGGGAGTAGTGGTGTCTGTTCATCTCTGTGGGATGGGCACCAGATTAGGGTTAAAAGGTAGGTTTGCCAAACTCCAGTAACGTTCCAATATTCCCAAGTTCTCCAAAAATCCCAGATGGAAGATTCACAAATTCAAAATAGAATGAGCAGAAAATCTGGAATCCTCCAACTAGGATTTCAAGAAAACCTGGGAATTTTGGAAAAGTTGCCAGAATTTTGGACTGGGAATATTTTTGGAGTTCTATCGCGAGAGGACAAATACTGTCTATTGATGTATGGGGTATGTTTTACAGTGAGTACAGGGTAGCGTACCGGTCTTGTCCGAGTTACAGAGGATGGTCTCCTTCTCCCTGGCCCCGGGGCCGTGCCTCATCCACACAGAGACGGTGAAGGGCTCCTTCAGGCTGGTGCTCACCACGCCCTCGGGCACCTTGATGGCCTGCGTGCCATTGAACTCAAACACCTGGTCGCTGTCATGCCCATTGTCTGTGGGCAGACCCACCGTCCAGTTGGCAGAGCTGCTTGGTGCAGGCAGTAATTCCACCGTGCCAGCGCTGGCGCCTGAGAGTGACACACACACACACACCGAATGCCAGGTTTAGATACAAATACACAATGCTACAGATGAGAAAAGAGACACACACACCGAATGCCAGGTTTAGATACAAATACACAATGCTACAGATGAGAAAAGCGACACACACACACCGAATGCCAGGTTTAGATACAAATACACAATGCTACAGATGAGAAAAGAGACACACACACACACCGAATGCCAGGTTTAGATACAAATACACAATGCTACAGATGAGAAAAGAGACACACACACACACCGAATGCCAGGTTTAGATACAAATACACAATGCTACAGATGAGAAAAGAGACACACACACCGAATGCCAGGTTTAGATACAAATACACAATGCTACAGATGAGAAAAGCGACACACACACACCGAATGCCAGGTTTAGATACAAATACACAATGCTACAGATGAGAAAAGAGACACACACCGAATGCCAGGTTTAGATACAAATACACAATGCTACAGATGAGAAAAGAGACACACACACACACCGAATGCCAGGTTTAGATACAAATACACAATGCTACAGATGAGAAAAGAGACACACACACCGAATGCCAGGTTTAGATACAAATACACAATGCTACAGATGAGAAAAGAGACACACACACACCGAATGCCAGGTTTAGATACAAATACACAATGCTACAGATGAGAAAAGCGATGACTCGTTTTCCCCAGCTAACAATTACATCATGTCAACAAATCAAATCCACTTTGTTCACTGAGGGTAGGTTATTTTGGAATGGACTGCATTTATGAGGAATGGATGTTGTTTGGCACATTGCTTGATTAGCAGAGATACATTCTCTGAGCTACAGTATATCATGGTTGTTTTTGTTGTAGGTTTAGGGTTTCTCACCACATAGCTTGTGCAGGGACTTCTCAGAGTAGGTGTCTCGGTCGCAGCCCTTTCCGATGTGATTGGTCTCCAGCTCGATGTTGGCCTGGATGGAGGTGATTGGCTCCTCGCAGGTCTCCAAGTGCATGCTGGGGAAAAGGGCCAGACTGCCTGTGCCAGGCTCGTACTCAATCCTCTTGTTGAAACCTGAGAAAGAGGGAGAGATAGAGGGAGAGAACGTGAAAGAGAGAAGAGAAATGAGCAACATGTATAGACGCAAAACCACAAATAATGGTATAAGACATTTACAGTCGATACTCGTTCATTCATTAGGCAGTGATTCTGACCCTAGCTAAGAGAGGATAAGCTTGCGGGTTGAATGACCTCTTTCCAATAGTATGCTGTAAACTTTAGCCTTACAGAGCCCAACACACTAACAGATCCTGAAGCCGTTTGAGAGTTACTGATAGAGTAGGGCCTTTGCTACCTTGCCAGCCGGGCTTGCAGGTGGGCTTAATGTTGATCTTGACCAGCACATCTTCTGAGGCGCGGTTCTTCCCACAGTCGTAGGCAGTCACCGTCAGTTTGTACATGCGCTCTTTGCTGTAGTTCAGCTTCTCTGTGTTCTTGATGAAGCCTGAGTGAGAAAAAAATGAAAAAAGAATTGAGCTGATTTGAGCTTTTCATTGATGGAATGCCAACAAGCTACAGGTGCGCTAAGAACAAAAGTAAACAGTGCTAATCAAAGCCCAACTTTTAAAATCGGATATAGACGAGCAAGGGATTATCATAATACAGAGATTTCAAGATGCAAGCCTACACTTCAAAGGCAAAGTGCTGGGGAACAAAATGACAGACTTACTGTTTGCCGAGATCAATAAAAAAAATTGGTCTAGGTCAATAAGAATCGCAGCTCTGATCTATTTTTAAGCAGTTTGTTTTTTGGCAGGCGGCAGGGTTGGGCAGCTACTTCGGGGTCCTTACCGTCCTTGTCAACAGTGAAGGGTACATCTGGGGTGACGATCTCGTAGCTGCAGATCTGGCTAAACTGGAATGAGCAGTCGGCATCCACTGCCTCCACCTTCAGGATGCTGTCATACTTCTTACCCTCGATGACCGTGGCTTTGTAGGACTTCTCCTTGAACACTGGGGAATACTCGTTGATGTCGTTCACTTGGATGTGGACAGTGGCCCTGGTGGGGTCAAAGTTAAACTGGTGACGACAGACTGACCGACCAAAAAGATACATCCATCACACAAGCTTCTGTGAATTACATTAGTCTCTGCTTAGCTAACTAGGTAATCTGTGCAATAATACATTTTAGGATGGCTGTATTGCAGCCGATCACAATTTATCATAATGTTGCATTACAGCTGGATAACTTTGATTATACTAACATAATCAAGAATAGTAAGGAAGGATGGCTCAATGTGGGCAAGGGAGACCTCTGAGATTGGAGACAGAACTCCTCTTCTTGTCTCAAAAGTAAAAAAGTGTTACACTATTGTATACACCCTTTTATTATACTAGGATTATACGAGGGTTATTGTGTTTCCATAGCTAGGGTTGACAGTGAGGACTTGTGAAGAGCATTATCAACCACCAATTAAATTTCAGTTCAATTTAAAGGGGCTTTATTGGCATGTGAAACATATGTTTACATTGCCAAAGCATATGAAATACCTCTACATAATCAAAACAGTTGCTCTGTGAGGTATTAAAGTTCACAGTTAGCCACTGGGGAGCCAGGCCCAGCCAATCAGCCAGGCCCAGCCAATCCGAGTGAGTTTTTCACCACAAAAGGGCTTTATTACAGACAGAAATACTCCTTCAGTTTCATCATCTGTCCGGATGGCTGATGTCTGACGTTCCCGAGGGTGAAATAGCCGGATGTGGAGGTGCTGGTCTGGTGTGGTTACACGTGGTCTGCGGTTGCGAGGGCGGTTGAACGTACTCAAATTCTCTAAAACGACGTTGAGGCAGCTTATGGTAGAGAAATTAACATTCCATTCTCTGGCAAGAGCGCTGGTGGACATTCCTGCAGTCAGCATGCCAATTGCACGCTCGCTCAAAACTTGAGACATCTGTGGCATTGTGTTGTGTGACAAAACTGCATATTTTAGAGTGCGTGGCCTTTTATTGTCCCCAGCACAAGGTGCACCTGTGTAATGATCATGCTGTTTAATCAGTTTCTTGATATGCCACAGCTGTCAGGTGGATGGATTATCTTGGGAAAGGATAAATGCTCACTAATAGGGAAAAAACTAATTTGTGCACAAAATATGAAAGAAATGTTTGTGCATATGGAACATTTCTGGGATTTTTTATTTCAGGTCATCAAACACGGGACCAACACTTTATATTTATATTTTTGTTCAGTATAAATACCGGCTGAAGTGTGGCTCTGGCCCCAAGTGAGAGCAGGTCTGCCTAAGCCATGCCCTGTGAGACATGGGTGGCGGCCCGCATAGATGGACACAGAAAAGTCTGGGCCTTTTGGGTAAAACACTGGGGTAAATCCTGTATGGAAATGCACCATGATTATGCACATTTTCCTTCCAACCTTTATTTGATTGAATATGTTGGCAATGATCAAATTCATAGACTGCAAGGTGAATTTTGATTGATGGACTCATCGCATCAATCTAATTTTAAAAGGACTACTGGCACCAGCAACAGAACGTCCTACCCACACAATTACACTAAGATCAGGTCATTCGAACAAAATTGAGTCAAGGCGGGAAGAAATTGCACACACTGTGGCACTCAAGTGTTGACTTTGCAAATTGGTCCCAGTACGGGGCCCTAAAGCACTACGGAGCAAGAGTCAGACATACTTGTGAGATTTCTTCATGTTGGCTCCGTCGGGGCCCTCTCCACAGTCATAGGCCTGGATGGTGAAGGTGTGCTCCTTCTGGAGTTCACAGTCCAGCTTGTCCTTAGCTCGAATGACTCCCTCACCCGTGGACTTGTCCAGGACCACTGCCTCAAAGGGAACATTCTGCCCATGGATCCTGAAGCCACAAATCTCACCTGAACAGGTCAAGAATCGAAAAAGTGTTTGTTTAGAAGGGGAAAGTTCCTTCTTGAAGTCTACAGTCATATTAGTAAGAAAACACTATGTATACACAAACTTAAATAAAGAACAGCCAAAGGTTTTGGCAGCCAGGGATTTGTACATTTGGGGGCAGGGGGTGTCTGTGGAGGAAGCCAGAAGCATTGTTGTATGGGTGAGTACTTGAGGGGTGGGGAGGGGAGGGGGAGTGGGGGTATTTAGCATAATAGTGGGCTGACTGATCACATCGCATCCAGTCATGCATGTTGAAACCAATAAATATGTGGACAGGCATTTCACAGGAGTACTTTACATCACAACAATTAAACTAATCCAACCAAACCAAACCAAAACAAAGAGGGAGTGCAAAGCCAATATTGGAGCAAGATATTAAAATCGGTGCATTTCACTGTCAGGCTATAAATTACAGGGCTATTTCAGAAAAAAATAAGGAGTGAACATAGGAAAAAGAAAGGAACCCTAAATCAAAATATTAAAAGTTTACAGTAGAAGTAATATGAAACGATTATGATGAAGTGGTCCGGTATCAAATGGCACTAAACCTAATAGAGTGAAGAAAAACTAAATGAACAAATTTAAATAATCCATTAAAGGTTCATTTTGGAGTGAAGGAAGTCTTCCTGTGCAATTTTGCCTCGCACCCCAAACTATTTAGAAATGAATACAAAATTAAATCATAGAGGATCAAACCAGTACAATAGCAGTAGTCAAACAAAAGTACTGGATGAGAACTGGGGTTAGAAATATCAACTTGCTTGACATCCACATCAAATGACAACTGCAGCCATGCTAATGGTAGAGATTAGTGGTGGAAAAGATGCGGCAACAGAAACCTCACAGCAGAGAGAGTTTGCATTAACAACCTCAGCGACTTTGCTTTGAAAAATCAAGAAATTACAAGTTGCCAGTAGTCAAAATCATGGTTATTGTGTGAAAATCATCTTTAATATAATTATTTTTAAGTAATACCGGCACATTTATTTCAATTTGGTTCTTTTTTGAGAGGCACCAATGATATTGGTGTGCTGTTTATTGTCCATACATAATAAAATGTCATTATCAAATTTAATTTCCCAACATTTAGCATGGGTTTCACCAGGTTGTTTTTTCTTAATAAATATTCAACTCAAGGCAGAATTGTTCATTTAAAGTAATTGTCTCAAATTGGTTTTGATATCAGTCTTGGTTGATTGTTCATGATGAATTTGTCAAAATGACAGACATCTTTGAGACCAAGTCCTGACTTTAGCACCTTTTCCCTGATTGTGGCTGAAATACTGTTAGGGTCTGCAAACTACAATGGATGTCTCATGCACAGATATTTCTAAGTACACGCAGCCCCACATCACACTTTTCATCCAGTTGTATTTTCCAAAAATTTGGGGTGAGAGAAAAGTAAAAGTTAAACAAAAACAAATGGGGAGGAGATTAAAGAGCATGGCAGGAGTTTCTGTGTAAAAGTGCGGATGCTAGTTTGCGTTAGTGGGTTAATAATAAAAAACTGAGCACAAGACAGGAGAAAGAGCCCATCATCACCTTCTTTGGTGAAGGTCACCTCAAAACTTTCTACAAGAAGGGAGAGAAAAATCAACCCAGGTCAGTCAGAAAAGTTTAATTTCAGAGGTTACACAGAGAGGACAAGATACAGTTGAAGTCGGAAATTTACATACACACCTTAGCCAAATACATTTAAACTCAGTTTTTCACAGTTCCTGACATTTAATCCTAGTAAAAATTCCCTGTCTTAGGTCAGTTAGGATCACCACGTTATTTTAACAATGTCAAATGTCAAAATAATAGTAGAGATAATTATTTATTTCAGCTGTATTTCTTTGATCACATTCCCAGTGGGTCAGAAGTTTACATACACTCAATTAGTATTTGGTAGCATTGCCTTTAAATTGTTAAACTTAGGTCAAACGTTTCAGGTAGGGGTTTGTGATAGCCACTCCAATACCTTGACTTTGTTGTCCTTAAGCCATTTTTCCACTTTGTGCAGTTGCAAACCGTAGTCTGGCTTTTTTAATGGCGGTTTTGGAGCAGTGGTTTCTTCCTTGCTGAGCGGCCTTTCAGGTTATGTCGATATAGGACTCGTTTTACTGTGGATATTGATACTTTTGTACCTGATTCCTCCAGCATCTTCACAAGGCCCTTTGCTGTTGTTCTGGGATTGATTTGCACTTTTCACACCAAAGTATGTTCATCTATAGGAGACAGAATGCGTCTCCTTCCTGAGCGATATGACGGCTGCGTGGTCCCATGGTGTTTATACCTGCATACTATTGTTTGTACAGATGAACGTGGTACCTTCAGGCATTTGGAAATTGCTCCCAAGGATGAACCAGACTTGTGGAGGTCTACAATATTTTTCTGAGATCTTGACTGATTTCTTTGGATTTTCCCATGATGTCAAACAAAGAGGCACTGCGTTTGAAGGTAGGCCTTGAAATACATCCACAGTTACACCTCCAATTGACTCAAATGATGTCAATTAGCCTATCAGAAGCTTCTAAAGCCATGACATAATTTTCTGGAATTTTCCAAGCTGTTTAAAGGCACTGTCAACTTTGTGTATGTAAACTTGACCCACTGGAATTGTGATACAGTGAATTTTAAGTGAAACAATCTGTCTGCAAACAATTGTTGGAAAGATTACTTGTGTCATGCTCAAAGTAGATGCCCTAACAGACTTGCCAAAACTATAGTTTGTTAACAAGACATTTGTGGAGTGGTTGAAAAACTAGTTTTAATGACTCCAACTTAAGTGTCAGTAAACTTCTGACTTCAACTGTACATACTTTTGCCATATATGGATACACATTCACATTGAGAGTTTGGATTCAAATTTGATGTGCAAATCAATACACAGCTCAAAAAGCCCCCTTCCTTAGGGGAAAAGTAAGAAGAGGTTACAAAGAAACATTACAGTATAAGCTTCTACTGCCCAAAGATTTACCATTTTGCACAAAGATTTACCATTTTGCACATGACATGCTAAGAGACAACAATAACCAGCAAAATATTTCAGCATTTCTTGGTAGGCTTGGGCGATATACAGTTTATACTGTTTGAAGTTTTTCGAAATATCGACGGCATGATTCTCAATACCAAATTATTATTTTTTTTTTTTAAACACATTTTGTACTTTGGGGGATTGCTTTGCCGCTGCTTATAAGTTATATTTAACTAAGGAATCTACAATCAGTCAAATTATATTCAGCTCAGGGCTCCAGCTATGCATTCGGTTTGCTAACTTGCTAGCTATAGTTAGCTAACAAACTTTTGTACATCACGCTGTAACGTACAATTGACCTTATTTTATGGCCCAAAAAACATAATACTTAAAGGTCAACTGTAATATGAATACCATTGTAAAGCACAATTTCTCCCCCTTCCAGCAAAATCAATGACGAGACCTTCATGCTGCCTGTCTCTGCATAACTGAAGAAGGCAATGAGCTCCATAGGGTCTTTTTAGAAATGGAGGAACGGAAGAGATAAGCCGTGTGGGCAAACAGCTTTTTTCACCCCATCTGTCCAAATTATCACCTCTAAAATGTAAATAAAACACTATAGAGAACTTATATAATGTGTCATTACATACCCATTTGAAGGTTTGTGTCGAATTTGAATCAGGTTTTTAGGGCGATGCGAAAGTTATCTTTAGAAGTAAACAGCGGCTATCGTGGCTTTTGAGAGTCATGATGGCTTGCAATGATGATACAATAAATGAATGCATTCAGTTGTACAATTGACTAGGTGTCCCCCTTACCATATCCCTGTCACTTTCTTGTTTTTAATCTGCGAGAGGAGAATTACACCTGGTGGAGACAGGCTGTACGACACAGAATGAGTTGCATTATGCGTGCTGTACGTTACGACACAATTTAACGTACAGCGTCAGAGGGGTCCGTTTTTTCAACTTTTCTCCAATACTATTGGGCCATTTCCATGTAAATCAACGCTTGAATAGAAATGTAGTTCACACCCCAGATTTTGATGCCAACACAGTCGCTACAGTCGTTTGAATGCTGCGGTTGCGCACATTTGTACAGAATGGGGTTAGTCAACAGTAAGTGGCTAGATGCCAAGATCAAGCTTCTTAGTTATAGCAGACATTCAATCCCCTCCTGTTGCCTACATTTTTTGTTCATCAAAAACAATTGTATTATATTATAGATAGAGAGATAAATAGATTTTAAAAATCTAATCTATCTAGCTAAGTAGCACCCCTTGTGTGCACATTTGATAATACCGTATACCCGGTATGGTACAGAAACGATATGAAAATGTGGATACCGCCCAACGGTAGTTCCTGATGAATGACATAGAAAACTAAATCATTTAGGATGATACTGTAGCTTACTAGCCTACGTCAGAAGGTTTGGACACAGTAATAACAACGCAGCATTCATCTCAGCAGACCTGTTAGGAAGTTGTTACCTTACTACTTACTCATTACTGTGTAGTCTGAATAAAAATGTAATTCATCAAAACTCTCTTATGCCATTGGCATTAGACTGTACTCACAGAAAAAGTGCTACTAAACCAAAAGCTAACATACAGTATTTCAAACTGAGCGTTGAGATACAACTTCACAGCTTACTCCTGGGTCAGCTAACATTAGGCCGGTTCTGCTTGGTTGATTGTTTACGACCCGTGTCCCTGGCCTCTCGTCGGGTGAGCTGTCCGTCTATTTTTTTACCTAGACAATTAGAAATGGATTTCCCATTAGGGGCTTCTGTTCAGGACCAACCATGCAGTGGAAGCTTTGGGCCTCCCCCCACCCCATGCTCTCCCCAGCCCGAATGACAACATAGCTGAGACTCTGGAAATTCTACCCACAGCCTACCCTGTGTGCCTTGGCCCTCTGCTCTGGCTACAAGCCCCCGACATTTTCTACAAGAACATCATCCCAGCTCAATGTGTATTGATTCTAGGCCCCTTGATGCCCTTTGTATTGCCGGTCGATGGCGGATGTCGTAAGAATAGGCCGACACCTGAACTGAGGGCTACGTGACAATGTGAACTCCACAATGGGGTAGTAAAAATGATGTTTAGCAGATCAAACGGTGACTTAATAGGTTCTGTGGTAACCCAAATTCTATGTTTTAGGGATATGTGAGAATATGAAATTTACAATGGAGGAGTCAAAGGATGTTTCACAAATATCTTTGACTTAGAGGCTCTTACAGCAGCTGTTCAGACTGCACTCCTGTTCGTTATACTACAGCCCCCTTTCCTGATGTAAACACAGATTTTAGAGAGCTAGGCTAGCTCATCACCACCTTCAGTAGCAGGAGTTCCTGTCAAGACTAATCACATTTCAAGGAAGATAAATCATACAAAATAACAGGGGGATATTGGTAAATGGTATCAATGGTACACTAAACAGACACAAACAAGCCAGATCAATTCAACGGTCATTGTCATGGAATAAAATTGGGAATTAGGAATTGCTCTCATGTTAAGGCAAAATGTCCATAATGCATCATACTCCAATGTCCAGTACAGATGTCCCTACTACTCAGAGTCACATTAGGGAATAAGTAACCCAAATGTTGTTGTGGCCAAATGCTACAGGAGTCCTTGACTGTGTCCCTGTATTGTAGTTCCGGGCTAGGCTATTTCTATGGCTGCTGTGCTCATTTTCAAGCTTCCCGCAGCTTAAAAACCTACCATCGCTGCACCAGTGAACACACCCACACATATGGACAGACTGACACAGCCACGACGATGCATGCACACTAGAGGTCCACTGATTAATGGGAATGGCCGATTTTAAGTTTTCATAACAATCGGTAATCAGCATTTTTGGACACCGATCATGGCCGATTACATTGCACTCCACAAGGAGACTGCGTGGCAGGCTGACTACCTGTTATGCGAGTGTAGCAAGGAGCCAAGGTAAGGTTCTAGCTAGCATTAAACGTATCTTATAAAACGCAATCAAACTTAACATAATCACTAGTTAACTACACATGGTTGATGATATTACTAGTTTATCAAGCTTGTCCTGCGTTGCATATAATCGATCCTGTGCCTGTTAATTTATCATTGAATCATAGCCTACTTCGCCAAATGGGTGATTTAACAAGCTTATTTGTGAAAAAAGCAGTCGTTGGACCAATGTGTACCTAGCCATAAACATCAACACCTTTCTTAAAATCAATACACAAGTATATATTTTTAAACCTGCATATTTAGTTAATATTGCCTGCTAACATGAATTTCTTTTAACTAGGGAAATTCTGTCACTTCTCTTGCGTTCTGTGCAACAGAGTCAGGGTATATGCAGCAGTTTGGGCCGCCTGGCTCGTTGCTAACTCTGAAGACTATTTCTTCCTAACAAAGACAGCCAACTTCGCTAAACGGGGGATGATTTACCTAACCATGAACATCAATCCCTTTCTTAAAATCAATACACAGAAGTATATATTTTTAAACCTGCATATTTCGTTAAAAGAAATCCATTATAGCAGAAAATATTAAACTAGGGAAATTGTGTCACTTCTCTTGCGTTCATTGCACACAGAGTCAGGGTATATGCAACAGTTTGGGCCGCCTGGCTCGTTGCGAACTAATTTGCCAGAATTGTACGTAATTATGACATAACATTGAAGGTTGTGCAATGTAACAGGAATATTTAGACTTAGGGATGCCACCCGTTAGATAAAATACGGAACGGTTCCGTATTTCATTGAAAGAATAAACGTTTTATTTTCAAAATTATAGTTTCAGGATTTGACCATATTAATGACCTAAGGCTCGTATTACTGTGTGTTATTATGTTATAATTAAGTCTATTATTTGATAGAGCAGTCTGAGCGGTGGTAGGCAGCAGCAGGCTCGTAAGCATTCATTCAAACAGCACTTTCGTGCGTTTGCCAGCAGCTCTTCGCAATGCTTCAAGCAGAGATTAGGCTGGCGTAACCGATGTGAAATGGCTAGCTAGTTAGCGGGGTGCACACTAATAGCGTTTCAAACGTCACTCGCTCTGAGACTTGAACTAGTTGTTCCCCTTGCTCTGCAAGGGCTGCGGCTTTTGTGGAGAGATGGGTAACGATGCTTTGAGGGTGGCTGTTGTCGATGTGTTCCTGGAAGCTACACTGTTACACTGGCAATACTAAAGTGCCTATAAGAACATCCAATATTCGAAGGTATATGAAATGCAAATGGTATAGAGAGAAATAGTCCTATAATTCCTATAATAACTACAACCTAAAACTTCTTACCTGGGAATATTGAAGACTCATGTTAAAAGGAACCACCAGCTTTCATATGTTCTCATGTTCTGAGCAAGGAACTTAAACATTAGCTTTATTACATGGCACATATTGCACTTTTACTTTCTTCTCCAACACTTTGTTTTTGCATTATTTAAACCAAATTGAACATATTTCATTATTTATTAGAGGCTAAATTGATTTTATTGATGTATTATATTAAGTTAAAATAAGTGTTCATTCAGTATTGTTGTAATTGTCATTATTACAAATAAATAAATACATTAAAAATATATATATATTTTTTTTAAATAATAATTTAAAATAATAAAATGTAAATGTAAATTATTATTATAATTTTTATTTTATTATTTTTATAAAAAAAAATTGTATTTATTTTATTTATTTTTATTTTTTATTATTATTTTTTATTGTTTTTATTTATTTATTTTAATATTTTTTTTTTTTTTTTTTTTTTTTTTAATATTTTTTTTTTTTTTTAAATCGGCCGATTAATCAGTATCGGCTTTTTTCGGTCCTCCAATACTCGGTATCGGTGTTGAAAAATCATAGTCGGTCGACCTCTAATGCACACACCAATGACGTATGGCACACACCAACACACCATTCTCACACAGACATTCAAGCCATGGATTCAGCATCCCTGCTCATCCCATCGAGTACAGTGGCACTGCAGTGAACCTTGTTTGTACTTTGCTGGGACACGCTGTCCACTTTTCCTGCCCTCCTCATCAAAGGGGTGAGTGGTGTACAAAGAAGGGCAGCATGGAGCGCTCCATTGAACTCCAATTTACTACTGTAAGAGGAACCCATCATGTGCAATGAATGGGCATTTTGATTCCTCTTCACGTTGAGTTCTCTATTGGGCTGGGTTATGCACCCTGTCGTTCAAATCAAATACATTATCAATCTGGAGTAGACGGATCATTTCATTGTGGTCAAGTTCTAGTCTAGAATATAACAGGAACATAATAAGTACAGTAAATTCACTTAATGTGTGATAAAAAATAAAGGGGCAAGGGCACAACAAGGGACATGGGAGAGTTATGTAGGGAGTACTGAAGATCACAGAATGAATGGGATGGAGGGGAAAAAAGCCATTCCCAATACCGCGGTGCTTTGAACCTCAGCCAAAGTCAATCTCTTGTATGATTAAACATTTTAAAAAGTGCCCTAATGCTGCCTTGGCACATATCAGTTTAATTGTGCCTCTCCTCAGAGATGAACATTAAAAGGGAAACTTCTGATTGATCTGGATATGAAAGGATCCTTAGGGTGGATATGGGGACCAGCTGCGGACCACTGTGTGGTAAAAACAAATCTAATATGCAATATCTCCCCTGGCAGATTTGGAACATAAACTGGGTGGTGCACTTAACGAAGATTAACATAGAGTGTATGACTGGACTTTGCAGAAGGAGCACAGATGACATAGCTTGGCCGTAAATTAAAGAGATCAACTTGATGCTTCTTCACATACTACAGAGGTCAAAGTGGGATTAAGATCATATAGAGACATCAAGTAAATAGATTCCCTATGAATGCTATAACATTGTATCATGTGTAGCTACTGCATCCCCAATTCGCTACTGAAAAGTCTCTGAAGAGCAGAGCAGCATGAGTAACCAATGGAAAACAATAAATTAACATCTTTGTGACTGCTCGCTATCAAACCACTGACTTGCAGCATTGTACACCTGGAATTTTGGAAATTGATTTAATCCAATGAATCTGTAATGGTTATATTTTTTCTCATCGCCTTATGGTAAATGAAAGGAGAGAAAAAACAGAATCCATGAATCGAGGGGTTTAAAGAAAAGGACCTATCAGGTTAGTGTAGAAGAAAAAGCTCCTCTCTCACCTGCGTAGCGCAGTGGGGCGTCTTTGTCCAGGGCGATAAGTGGAGGGTCCAGAAGTACTTTGTCGTCATTTTCTGTTACGATGCCATGATACGTCGTCTCGATCCATGGCTTGTGCTTATTAACTATAGAAAAGAGAAAGAGACAAAATTAGCTCCCATGCATTTTCATAAGAAAAACATACAAGGTTTTGAAGCACCTGATTCAGGGACAGAGGTAAAAGCCTTAGGGCAAATTAAAAGTAGAGCGGCCTGACCCGATACTTGAAACTATAGGACTACTGTGGGCCGTTCTCCCAATCATCTAGTCCTGAACTGGCACACTTGAAGACATTCCAGTAATCAGCCAGCCTTCAAGCACAGGATTCTCTAAACACCTTCAGCTGGGCAGAGATACTGAGAGAGACCGAGACACAGATCTATCCCTCAGAATACACAGACCCACACAGAATTTAAAAACAAATCCAATTTTGATATACTCCCACATCTATTAGGTGAAAAACCACAGTAGCAAGATTTGTGACCTGTTGCCACAAGAAAAGTACAAACTATATTTATGTCTATTTATTTCCCCTTTCGTACTTCAACTGTTTGCACATTGTTACAAGACGGTACATAACCAGTAATATAACATTTAAAATGTCTCAGTTCTTTTGAAACGTTTGCAAATTTAATATTTACTGTTCATTTCTGATTGTTTATGCCACATTTATTAACAATTCATCTTGCTTTGGAAATGTAAACATGTTGTTTCGCATGCCAATAAAGCCCTTTGAATTAAGAGAGCAAGAGCACATTGGGCTCCAACAATGTACCTTAAATTAAAATGTTCACTCAGTCACAAGTTAAAGTCTTTGTTTTAGACTGCACCTTGCCTCCTGGGAGTTTCTACCACCCACCTACACCTCCGTCATGGCCCCGTAAACAAAGCCTGCTCAAGCTTGGCTACACAATTCATGTATTTTTCTGAAAGATATCAATGCATACATACACAATTGCGCAAAGGCACTTGCAGCAAATCTAGAGGTGCTGACACAGTTTCTTCCAGTTGAAGCCAAATTCTTCAGCAAAGAGCACCAAAGCCAGGTGGGGGTGCACCGCTCATTGCCCGCTTATGCCAAGTAATGGTAGGGGAAACATTGACTCAGCCACACTAAGTGGATGAGGTTTGACAGCATTGTCATCGGGCCAATGACTCCTGCAGCTTGAGTCCCAGCAGAAACTGTGTGGACCAGCAGTCTGGCTCATTAGAGCTTTGTGCTCTAGTCTGTTGGCCCGGGACACGGCCCCAGCTGCAGACAGGATTCACTTTTAGCTGGCGGCTGCAGAAAAAGCTGCAGTGAGTGACACATTTGGGCTGGATTACAAACATGTGTTGATGCGAGCAAGGGATAGTGGAATCGCACTCTCGAAGTAAATATGGAGCCACTCGTGAATCAGAAGAGTGACTAGCTAGGTGTTGGTGATGTCAACACTGACACAGGCATGTGTTGTCTGTTGGGATCCTGAGAGTGGTAATAGATGAATTGATCTGACAGGAAGACGGCAAAATAAGGAACTCAAAACAATATACAAGGTACCCCTTGTATATAGCCTCGCTACTGTTACTTTACTGCTGCTCTTAAATAAATAAAACATCTCAAAGTTTTTTGTTGTTGTTGTTTTTTACGTATCTATTTTTTCAAAACTGCATTGTTGGTTTAAGGGCTTGTAAGTAAGCATTTCACTAAGGTTGTATTCGGCGCATTTGACAAATACAATTTTATGTTGAACTAAAGTTCAAGTGTCCTGACCTCAGAATGACCCCTTGAGCCAGTCTTGTGGTTACATTCTGCTTATAGTAACAACTTAATCAAATAACCAAATCATAGGTTGCCCATAAAAGATCAACAAACCAAACACTATGCTTCTTTTCAAGGTAGTTCAAAGTAGCAGTTTATCCATACCTCGTGAAACTGTGTCTAGAGGACCATGAAAGCCTGGAAGTTACATCTACCTACCTACATTTTGCATGTGGCCAAGACTGGCAAATCCCATTAGCCATCTAAAATTTAACACAATTTTTATTTTACATTTTCTCCTGTGCAAACATTTGGTTGTGTTTAGTAATTGTGGAATGGGAAACAACTAGGTCGACCGATTATGATTTTTCAACGCCGATACCGATTATTGGAGGACCAAAAAAAGCTGATACCGATTAAATCTGACCATTTTTTTTGGGGGGGGGTAATAATGACAATTACAACAATACTCAATTAACACTTATTTTAACTTAATATAATACATCAATAAAATCAATTTAGCCTCAAATAAATAATGAAACATGTTCAATTTGGTTTAAATAATGCAAAAACAAAGTGTTGGAGAAGAAAGTAAAAGTGCAATATGTGCCATGTAATAAAGCTAATGTTTAAGTTCCTTGCTCAGAACATGAGAACATATGAAAGCTGGTGGTTCCTTTTAACATGAATCTTCAATATTCCCAGGTAAGAAGTTTTAGGTTGTAGTTATTATAGGAATTATAGGACTATTTCTCTCTTTACCATTTGCATTTCATATACCTTCGAATATTGGATGTTCTTATAGGCACTTTAGTATTGCCAGTGTAACAGTATAGCTTCCATCCCTCTCCTCGCCCCTACCTAGGCTCGAACCAGGAACACAACGACAACAGCCACCCTCGAAGCAGCGTTACCCATGCAGAGCAAAGGGAACAACTACTCCAAGTCTCAGAGCGAGTGATGTTTGAAACGCTATTAGCGCGCACCCCGCTAACTAGCTAGCCATTTCACATCGGTTACACCAGCCTAATCTCGGGAGTTGATAGGCTTGAAGTCATAAACAGCGCAATGCTTGAAGCATTGCGAAGAGCTGCTGGCAAACCGCACAGAAGTGCTGTTTGAATTAATACTTACGAGCATGCTGGTGCCTACCATTGCTCAGTCAGACTGCTCTATCAAATTATAGACTTAATTATAACATAATAACACACAGAAATACGAGCCTTTGGTCATTAATATGGTCAAATCCGGAAACTATAATTTCGAAAACAAAATGTGTATTCTTTCAGAGAAATACGGAACCGTTCCATATATTATCTAAATAAATAAAGTCTAAATATTGCTGTTACGTTGCACAACCTTCAATGTTCAAGTGTCAGCTGGAGTGGTGTAAAGCTTGCAGGGTGATTAACAAAAGGCTAAGCTGTGTTTCAATATATTTCACTTGTGATTTCATGAATATGAATATTTTCTAGTAATATTTATGTCATTTGCGTTATGCTAATTCGTGTCAGTTGATGACAATTCTCCCGCATCCGAGGTTAAAAAAGGAACCATCAGCTTTCATATGTCCTCATGTTCAGAGCAAGGAACTTAAACGTTAGCTTTTTTTTTTTACATGGCACATATTGCACTTTTACTTTCTCCTCCAACACTGTTTTTGCATTATTTAAACCAAATTGAACATGTTTCATTATTTATTTGAGACTAAATGTATTTTTTTATTTATGTATTATATTAAGTTAAAATAAAAGTGTTCAGGCCTCCCGGGTGGCGCAGTGGTTAAGGGCGCTGTACCGCAGCGCCAGCTGTGCCATCAGAGTCCCTGGGTTTGCGCCCAGGCTCTGTCGTAACCGGCCGCGACCGGGAGGTCCGTGGGGCGACGCACAATTGGCCTAGCGTCGCCCGGGTTAGGGAGGGCTTGGTCGGTAGGGGTGTCCTTGTCTCATCGCGCACCAGCGACTCCTGTGGCGGGCTGGGCGCAGTGTACGCTAACCAAGGTGGCCAGGTGCACGGTGTTTCCTCCGGCGCATTGGTGCGGCTGGCTTCCGGGTTGGATGTGCGCTGTGTTAAGAAGCAGTGCGGCTTGGTTGGGTTGTGTATCGGAGGACGCATGACTTTCAACCTTCGTCTCTCCCGAGCCCGTACGGGAGTTGTAGCGATGAGACAAGATAGTAGCTACTACAACAATTGGATACCACGAAATTGGGGAGAAAAAGGGGTAAAATTTAAATAAATAAATAAAAGTGTTCATTCAGTATTGTTGTAACTGTCATTATTACAAATATATATATAAAAAATAAATAATTCAAGTAATAAATAAATAAATGTCAATTATTATAATTAATATATATATATATATATATATATATATATATAAAAATAAAAAAAATTATATAAAATCGGGCAATTAATCGTTATCGGCTTTTTTGGTCCTCCATTAAATCAGTATCGTTAAGGGCGTTAAAATCATAAATCGGTCAACCTCTAATAATGTTGACTCCATTACTTCCTACAGTTGTGTCAAGTTGGCTGGATGTCCTTTGTTGAGTGTGAAAAACCCAGCAGCATTGCAGATCTTCATATAAATCAGTACGCCTGGCACCTTCTACCATACCCAGTTCAAAAAGGCCCAGAAATATTGTCTTGCCAATTCACCATCTGAATGGCACACATACACAATTCATGTCGCAATTGTCTTATGGCTTAAAATCATTTTTTAACCCTTCCTCCCCTTCATCTACACTAACAAGTGACATCAATAAGTGATCATAGCTTTCACCTGGATTCACCTGGTCAGTCTGTCATGGAAAGAGTAGGTGTTCTTAATAATCTGTATACACAATGTGTAATCTAAATATATGGCTCTGGGAGACCTAATGGGGTTTTTGAAGAATCAGAATGGATGGAGCACCGAAAACACCTTAACAGCATGTCTCACATGACCTGAAGTGTGGTGGTTGTCTATAGACAGATTGCACGACCAGACTACCTCGATAAGCTGCTTTAAGTCTCCACAGAATCTCAACCCAACAGAGGGATACATTTAGGTCACATCAGTGGGCATGCTGCTTTTCCAATGATCAACCACACCATAACTTGGGACAGCCTAATTTTTGAGTGTCCTAACTACATGGGATAATCTTATATATCACAGCACTACGCCATTCTTTCTAGTATGTGGAGCACTACTGCTATCAAATGAATTATAGATGTCTTGTGTAAACAACTATAGTGTTTCTCCTGGGTAAACTTATTTTTCACTTCAACAATATAACATAATTTCACTTCATCAGCTGGGACAGAATGTACAAACCAGCAAGCAATCTACCCTATTTGCCAGCCCACTGGTACAGATACAGCAGAACATGGTCATTCACAAGCTAACCATCTCTGGTAGTGTTATTGAACCTTGTATCAAGTTGCTCTGCAATGTGTGAGAGACATGAGTCATACATGTGAAAGGGGCATGTGGTGACTGACAGTGAGATGAGATAGTAATTGCCTGAATAAAGAACAATAAAATACTGAGCATTGCTCACAATCCATCAAACCACCCTACAGCTAGACTAGAGTAAAAAGAAAAAAGATTGAGGTTAGGACTTTTTATATTCAGAAGGAGTTGATAGTTACTATTTCAGCCAAGAGTGAGAAAGTCAAAGGAGACTCTTTCCCCTCTAAACAAGTGGCAACCTAAAATGTGGAAACATTCCCTCTGAAAACATGCCATGACTCTCCACGCTATGTCATTGAAAACTAGTTTAAATCTCTCTCACACACACACACACCACACACACAGCTTCTATAAAATGTACATAGGCTAAAACAATCCTATTTAAAGTGTGAAATTCAACACATCGTTTAGTGCACGCCGTGTGAAATTGATGTTAAGCTCCTTAAATCACCTGATTTACTTAAAAGGCACATCCAGGTATGACATGGCATGGGACATGTGGGGGGTGGGCCTTTACTCTTTTCTCCTCCATTGTTTGTACAAGCAAGGGGGGGTCAATTACACAAATTAAGCTATCAGAGCAACTCCTCGAATGGCCTATTTCTTGAAGTCTGAATTTTTGTCTAAGGTGCGGTGAACTAATTGATGTAACCACTGTTTCCTTCCTCCTCATTAGGATATGCGACTGAGGACGAGATTTGGGTCTTGGGGGTGTGCTTTGATGTGGGTGTCTCTTGAGTGTTCGCACGTGGGAAGCGTTTGCACATTCACTCTGACAAAACAGTACACAGTTACAGTCACTCACCCTTCTAGATAACTTGAAACAGTCTAACTAAGTAATGTGTCTGGAAGTAGCCTAACTTTTTTTCGGCAATTAGCTTCATCCCACTGCTGTGGGACCGTGGCAAAATTGGTTGGACTTCGGATAGCCCATCTGTGGGGCTAGTTAGGGACCGTCAATCAATTATGCAATGTAAATGGAACAATATTTTCATGTTGATCACCTTTTGTTCATTAAACGCTCTCAATAGTTTATAGTTGGTTTGAGGTTAAGTCATTGAAATTTTAAACTATTGAAAATGTAATATATTGTCCATTGAGTAATTTACGGATGGTCCATAACTAGCCCCAGAGGGATATCCAAACCTAATGTACCACCGGCATTACAACCGTGTTGCGTACAGCTTTGTGCCAAATTGATGATTACTTGGGTGCTGGCAACTGTGGGCAGGATTGAAATAAACCTAACCCAAGGAAAACTGTGGCGTACCTTTTATTCCTTGGCATACTATTTTTTATAATCATCTCGCAAATCTCAGTTTTGGATGAGACTGAGTTTTTAACCAAAATTATCCCATTTACATTTTGTAGTAAATTTTGACACTATAATAAATGTTTCAGGCTCATATCGATGCCACATTGGTTGAAAACGGCCTGAGAATTTGGCTTTTCGGTTCAGCTGCGCTTTAAGTGTGTGTAAATTACTGTATATTTGGGATATTGTTTTAAAAAAGGAAACAAAATCTCTGGAGTGCAAAATCTGTTGTGCAGTGGCAGTGAAGATCGACACCATGTGACAGCAAGAACAACATCCAAATTGAGCCCCAATTTGCAGAAATGAGGCAGTTATTTCACTTCCTGATGTTAGCTACTAATTGGAGCATTTCAAATGATTTGTGTCTGTAGCCTGCTAGCACTAATGGTTTGTTATTACCACAGAGTTTTAAAACCCAGTTCCAACAGGCCAATACTTCCGGGAATACCTTGCCAAGCAGCTTCAACAGACCAGACTGGGGGTTTGGGTTTGGAAAATCAATGGGAGAAGAGAACAATTATTCCTTAGTTGTTCATTTAAAAAAAGGTTAATCTCAACTTCGATACTTTCTACAGACAGCCAACCGGTTACAGATCACAAGATCTTATGGAGTTTCTCTCATCTTGTGGAGTGTGGAAAGAAAGCCTATTGCATTTTTATTTTTATTCAGATATCAAATCAAAGTTTGTCACGTGCACCGAATACAACAGGTATTACAGTGAAATGCTTACTTACAAGCCCTAACCAACAGTACAATTTAAGTTTAAAAAAAGAAGGTATTAGGTAAACTATAAACAAGTAAAGAAAAAAACAGTAAAATTACAGTGAAAATAACAGTAGCGAGGCTATAAACAAGTGGTACCGGTATAGAGTCAATATGCGGGGGCACCGGATAGTCAGGCTAATTGAGGTAATACGTACATGTACAGTTGAAGTCGGAAGTTTACAAACACTTAAGTTGGAGTCATTGAAACTTGTTTTTCAACCACTCCACAAATTTCTTGTTAACAAACTACAGTTTTGGCAAGTCGGTTAGGACATCTACTTTGTGCATGACACAAGTAATTTTTCTATAAATTGTTTACAGACAGATTATTTCACTTATAATTCACTGTATCACAATTCCTGTGGGTCAGAAGTTTACATACACTAAGTTGACTGTGCCCTTAAACAGATTGGAAAATTCTAGAAAATGATGTCATGGCTTTAGAAGCTTCTGATGGGCTAATTGACATCATTTGAGTCAATTGGAGGTGTACCTGTGGATGTATTTCAAGGCCTACCTTCAAACTCAGTGCCTCTTTGCTTGACATCATGGTTAAATCAAAAGAAATCAGCCAAGACCTCAGAAAAAGATTTGTAGACCACAAGTCTGGTTCATCCTTGGGAGTAATGTCCAAACTCCTGAAGGTACCACATTCATCTGTACAAACAATAGTACGCAGGTATAAACACCATGGGACCACGCAGCTGTCATACATACTGCTCAGAAAGGAGACGCGTTCTGTCTCAGAGATTAATGTACTTTGGTGCGAAAAGTGCAAATCAATCCCAGAATAATAGCAAGATGCTGGAGGAAACAGGTACAAAAGTATCTATATCCACAGTAAAACGAGTCCTCTATCGACATAACCTGAAAGGCCGCTCAGCAAGGAAAAAGCCACTGCTCCAAAACCGCCATAAAAAAACCCAGACTACAGTTTGCAACTGCACATGGGGATAAAGATCATACTTTTTGGAGAAATGTCCTCTGGTCTGATGAAACAAAAATATAACTGTTTGGCCATAATGACCATTGTTATGTTTGGAGAAAATACTTTCAAAGTTGTGGCAAAATGGCTTGAGGACAACGAAGTGGCCATCACAAAGCCATGACCTCAATCCTATAGACAATTTGTGGGAAGAACTGAAAAAGCATGTGCGAGCAAGGAGGCCTACAAACCCGACTCAGTTACACCAGCTATGTCAGCAGGAATGGGCCAAATTTCACCCAACTTATTGTGGGAAGCTTGTGGAAGGCTACCAAAAACCACATTTGACCCAAGTTAAACAATTTAAAGGCAATCCTAACAAATACTAATTGAGTGTATGTAAACTTCTGACCCACTGGGAATGTGATGAAAGAAATAAAAACTTAAATAAATCATGCTCTCTACTATTATTCTGACATTTCACATTCTTAAAATAAAGTGGGGATCCTAACTGACCTAAAACGGGGAATTTTTACTTGGATTAAATGTCAGGAATTGTGAAGACCTGAGTTTAAATGTATTTGGCTAAGGTGTATGTAAACATCCGACTTCCAACTGTAGATATAGTTAAAGTGACTATGGATAGATGATAAACAGATAGCAGCAGCATAAAGGAGGGGTTGGGGGGGGGGGGGACACACACAATACAAATAGTCTGGGTAGCCATTTGATTACCTGTTCAGGAGTCTTATGGCTTGGGGGTAAAAGCTGTTGAGAAGCCATATGGTCCTAGACTTGACGCTCCGCCGGTACCGCTTGCCATGTGGTAGCAGAGAAAACAGTCTATGACTGGGGTCTGACAATTTTTAGGGCCTTCCTCTGATAGCGCCTGGTGTAGAGGTCCTCGATGGCAGGCAGCTTAGCCTCAGTGATGAACTGGGCCGTTCGCACTACCCTCTGTAGTGCCTTGTGGTCGGAGGCCGAGCAGTTGCCTTAACAGGCAGTGATGCAACCAGTCAGGTTGCTCTCAATGTTGCAGCTGTAGAACCTTTTCGGTCTCCTGAGAGGGAATAGGTTTTGTCGTGTCCTCTTCACAACTCCTTGGTGTACTTGGACCATGTTAGTATGTTGGAACTTGAAGATCTCAACCAGCTCCGTCGATGAGAATGGGGGCATGCTCAGTCCTCCTTTTCCTGTAGTCCACAATCATCTCCTTTGTCTTGATCACGATGAGGGAGAGGTTGTTATTCTGGCACCACCCGGCCAGGTCTCTGACCTCCTCCCTATAGGCTGTCTCGTCATTGTCAGTAATCAGGCCTACCACTGTTGTGTCGTCTGCAAACTCAATGATGGTGTTGGAGTCGTGCCTGGCCATGCAGTGAACAGGGAGTAGAGGAGGGGACTGAGCACTCACCCCTGAGGGGCTCCAGTGTTGGGGATCAGCGTGGCAGATGTGTTGCTACCTACCCTCACCACCTGGGGGCGGCCCGTCGGGAAGTTCAGGATCCAGTTGCAGAGGGAGGTGTTTAGTCCCAGGTTCCTTAGCTTAGTGATGAGCTTTGAGGGCACTATGGTGTTGAATGCTGAGCTGTAGTCAATGAATAGCATTCTCACATAGGTGTTCCTTTTGTCCAGGTGGGAAAGTGCAGTGTGGAGTGCAATAGAGATTGCATCATCTGTGGATCTGTTTGAGCGGTATGCGAATTGGAGTGGGTCTAGGGTTTCTGGGATAATGGTGTTAATGTGGGCCATTACCAGCCTTTTAAAGCACTTCGTGGCTACGGACGTGAGAATAGTAGAATATATTTGACTCACTTAATCATTGAAATAGGTGAGCCCATCTCTTGACACCAACAGGTCAAACCTCGGAGAGAAGGGGAAGAGGGACACTCGAGTCGTTTTTCTCAGGCAGTCTGCAGCGATATTTAGATTTTGTTGAAGCAAGAGAGGAGAAGCCGGTCTTACATAAGTAGGTAGAATGAAAGGGGATTAACGACTTCACTGCCATCTGGCTGAGTAACGGGTATTGTCCATTGCTGAACAGCCAGAATGTGGAAAGGCGCATCTCATTAAAACGAGCGTGCAAGCCTTGGTACAGGACAGTTCCAATAGTTTATCCTCAAGAACCGGTGTCAAGATGTGAGTCTCTTCAGTGCTGGTGAAAGGATTACGCATCCACTGCTTTCCCAGGCGTGGATCACATTGTGAAGGAAAGTAATCCTCGAATTTAAGCAGTTTGAGAGTTTGGCTCACATATAACCCCATTAATTTACGCGTCACCGACATCAGCCAGAGTTGAGAAAAGGGGGAACATATCGAAAATGCCTCTATCCACCAATTTTTTCATGCCGAATCAACTCATTTGAAGGGGTGTCCACATACGTGTGTGTGTGTGTGTGTGTGTGTATGTGTACGCACACACACACACAGTGCATTCCGAAAGTATTCAGAACCCTTGACTTTTTCCACATTTTGTGACGTTACAGCTAGGGATGCACGATATGTCGGTGAGCATATCGGAATCAGATGATATTAGCTAAAAATGACAACACCAGCCCGATGTCTAGTTTAACGCCGATGCACAAAACCGATGTCAAAGCTGACATGCATACCTATACAACGTAAGTAGATGTCATATGCCACAAAAAAAAACAGTGCTACACAGAAAGCAGAAAAATACTAAGCGCACACTTCCAACAACTAAACAAGTTCAAGTTGAGTAGTCATTTGAAAGGATAACATTTCAGCGAGACAACTCAAAAGGCAAAATCCATTAACACCAAGATAATGGAATTCATTGCTGTTGACAATCAGCTGTCCTCTGTCATGATGGTCGAGCCCCCAGTACACACTATTTTTCAGATGTTGCCCTTCCAGAATTACAATATTGTTGAAACGTACATCTACGAGCTACTTGCTATGGGCGTCACCGCTATTAGCTTCACAAATTACATTTGGACCAGCGATGTCAACCCCATGAGCATTAGGAGTCTGACAACACAGTGGGTCGACAAGGATTTTGTACTGAGGAAAGACGTATTTGCACGCTCAAAAAATGTGCTGGTTCTCATACCAATGCTGCCATTTCAATAGCATTTGAGAACATGTTTAAAACTTGGAAACATGAACACACTCCTAGCTCCATTCAAACAACTGACTCGAGAAATAAGCTAATCAACTGCATCTGCAGCAAACGTGATACCCTCTGTCATGGCATTGAAACGCCTGCTCAACAAAACTGCAGACAGACCGTGGGGTTAAAACTTAGAAAACTACTCAAGGCTGTGAACAAGCGATTTGGTGGCACTCTCTCTGAGCCTCTTTACTGTGATGCCACCAGGATATATGCTAGGTACAAGGACCGCTACTTCGATGCAGACAAGAAACAGGGTTTACATGTTACAGACACAACTGGACAAGTTGAAAAGACAGTGGGCCAATTGTGCACTGCCCAATCACTGCTGGATGTGATACAGCCTGGATTCGAACCAGAGACTGAAGTGACGGCTCTTGCACTGAGATGCAGTGCCTTAGAATGCTGCGCCACTCGGGAGCCCAAATAACTGTACTAGAATGCTTAAAGGGCTGCAAAAATGTTTAATATTGGTTATCGGTATCAGGTTGTTCTTGGCAAGGAAAATATTGAATATCGGTATTTGTCAAAAATGTAATATCGGTGCATCCCTAGTTACAGCCTTATTCTAAAATGGATTTAATTGTTTTTTCCCCCTTCATCAATCTACACACAACCTATAATGACAAAGCAAAAACAGGTTTTTATTAACTTGAGTGAGTGAGTGACGTTTGAAACGCTATTAGCGCACGCTAACTACCTAGCCATTTCACTTCGGTTACACCAACCTCATCTCGGGAGTTGATAGGCTTGAAGTCATAAACAGCGCAATGCTTGACGCACAATGAAGAGCTGCTGGCAAAACGCACGAAAGTGCTGTTTGAATGAATGTTTACGCGCCTGCTTCTGCCTACCACCGCTCAGTCAGATACTTGTATGCTCAGTCAGATTATATGCAACGCAGGACACACTAGATAATATCTAGTAATATCATCAACCATGTGTAGTTAACTAGTGATTATGATTGATTGTTTTTTATAAGATAAGTTTAATGCTAGCTAGCAACTTATCTTGGCTTAATGCATTCGCGTAACAGGCAGTCAGTCTCCTTGTGGAGTGCAACGAGAGAGAGGCAGGTCGTTATTGCGTTGGACTAGTTAACTAAGGTTGCAAGATCGAATCACCGAGCTGACAAGGTAAAAATATGTCGTTCTGCCCCTGAACACGGAAGTTCCTAGGCCATCACTGAAAATAAGAATTTGTTCTTAACTGACTTGCCTAGTTAAATATAGATACAATAAAAGCAATGGTAACAGGAGGCCCTGGAGCTCAATTTCTAGTTTTTCTAGTCTTCTAGCAAAGGGTCAGAATACTACAAACCTGTTCTCGTTGGCATTAGGGCTATTGTGTATAGATTGATGAGAACAGTTTTATTTAATCCATTTTAGAATAAAGCTGTAACGTAATTATTTTTTGAAAAAGGGGTATGAATACTTTCCGAATGCACTGTACGTACGTACGTATGTACTTGTGTATGTATATAAGTAAATTAAATAAAACACACACACACACACACACACACCACACACACCTATTTTATATATTGAGAGAGAAAACGAGTTTCCACTGGTATAAAAGCTTTAACACATGATCTACTCAGCATTTTTATAAATCTGCTATTCCCCCAAAAAACTGAGGACAAGCTGAAACCATTACCAAAACATATTGCCTTACTGTTAGTCAGACTTATCTAAGTGCTTGGCAAGACAAAGACAATGCAATTGAGGCTAATTAAGTCAAACTAATGGGTCTAGGCCCTAATCATGGAGCCAGACAGATAAGATAATAAAATGGAGGTAAGGAGATGTGGATGGCTTAAAATCATTTAGATATATGTATGATGCGCATGTGTAGGGGTTAACTAACTCGAAGCCAAGAGCGAGGAGGAATTCAGATCCAAACGGCTAGATGTGGCCTTCTGTCTCACAAAGACAAATCAATTTGCTTGCTTCAGCATTCCAGTGCACACTGGAGCACAACGTATTTGCCCTAGAAAGCATTTCACTGCACCTGCGATAATATGCACAAGTCTGTGTACGCAACCAATAAACTTGGATTTGAAATAGCACAGTCACTTCCAAACAAGGCAATAACAGTGGGGAAACAGAGCACTAACCTTAGAGCATTCTGTGAGCCAATGAGGCTTGTCCCTGTGGACATTAGAGCCCTTAGGATGAATCCACTTTAAAGTCGCCCCAGCCCACCACTAACGCACCTGTTATGTGTGATGTCAACTAGAGGTCGACCGATTAATCGTAATGGCCGATTAATTGGGGCCGATTTCAAGTTTTCATAACAATTGGAAATCGGTATTTTTGGACACCGATTTTACACACCTTTATTTAACTAGGCAAGTCAGTTAAGAACACATTCTTATTTTCAATGACGGCCTAGGAACGGTGGGTTAACGCTAATAGCGTTTCAAATGTAACTCGCTCTGAGACTTGGAGTAGTTATTCCCCTTGCTCTGCATGGATAACACTGCTTCGATGGTGGCTATTGTCGATGTGTTCCTGGTTCGAACCCAGGTACGGGTGAGGAGAGGGATGGAAGCTATACTGTTACACTGGCAATACTAAAGTGCCTATAAGAACATCCAATAGTCAAAGGTTAATGAAATACAAATGGTAGAGGGAAATAGTCCTATAATTCCTATAATAACTACAACCTAAAACTTCTTACCTGGGAATATTGAAGACTCATGTTAAAAGGAACCACCAGCTTTCATATGTTCTCATGTTCTGAGCAAGGAACTTAAACGTTAGCTTTAGTTTTTACATGGCACATATTGCACTTTTACTTTCTTCTCCAACACTTTGTTTTTGCATTATTTAAATCAAATTGAACATGTCATTATTTATTTGAGGCTAAATTGATTTTATTGCTGTATTATATTAGGTTAAAATAAGTGTTCATTCAGTATTGTTGTAATTGTCATTATTACAAATACATTTAAAAAATATTTTTTTATTGTCCGATTAAATCGGTAGAGGCTTTTTTGGTCCTCCAATAATCGGTATCGGTGTTGAAAAATCATAAATCGGTCGACCTTAATATCAACAGTATGTAGAGCCTGCAGTGGACATACACACTTGCATATGCAGTGCACAGGACACTACTGTACCTGGTATGCAATCCTGTTACCCATCATGTACAATAAACCTACAGACATCTAGACCTAATCCTATAATGGGATGCTCCTGGGCTAATCTCTATTGGTCTTCTTGCATCCCATATCCTCGCCTCCCTCCCAACCGTATTGGAGGAGAAGGTCCCTCGCCTAATGAGTTCTTCTCCAATGTGTTTTTAGAAGGAGTTGAGGAGAGACAAGATTATGCGAGGAATCAAGGTGAGATGAATTGACAAAAGAGCCCTGCTTCATTCGCTCACAAGTTCAGCAACTAGCAAGACCCGTAAACAAAGTTAGATAGCCGAGGCTTTTCCCTTCCTATGCAGGTTTCATTGCCTGTTCTGACAAGCAACATTACCTCTAAGCTGCACACCTCCTCCAGGACTGCCACGCAGAAATGCCATGCCAGGCCTCCCGGGTGGCGCAGTGGTTAAGGGCGCTGTACTGCAGCGCCAGTTGTGCCATCAGAGTCCCTGGGTTCGCGCCCAGGCTCTGTCGTAACCGGCCGCGACCGGGAGGTCCGTGGGGCGACACACAATTGGCCTAGCGTCGTCCAGGTTAGGGAGGGCTTGGTCGGTAGGGATGTCCTTGTCTCATCGCGCACCAGCGACTCCTGCGGCGGGCCGGGCGCAGTGCGCGCTAACCAAGGTTGCCAGGTGCACGGTGTAGCCTCCGACACATTGGTGCGGCTGGCTTCCGGGTTGGATGCGCGCTGTGTTAAGAAGCAGTGTGGCTGGTTGGGTTGTGTATCGGAAGCAGCATTCAACCTTCGTCTCTCCCGAGCCCGTACGGGAGTTGTAGCGATGAGACAGGATAGTAGCTACTACAACAATTGGATACCACGAAATTGGGGAGAAAAAGGGGTAAAAATTCCCCCCAATTTTTTTTTTTAAATGCCATGCCGCGCAGTGACAAGAGTGAGAACTTCACTGAGATCGATCATTAGTTTGCACTATATAGATCAATGTTTTTTCTGTGATCAAATCGACATTATAAAATTAGCCCCTTTTCAATGCAACAAACTGAGTTGGTGATTTTTTAGTAGTGCAGGGACAGCCCACGAACGGTTCCTGAGGGAATACGCTTTTTAGATTAGTTCAGATCAGAGCGCAGAGCCTCATGGGCTATAATATGGAGTTGGTCTCCGCTTTGCTGCTATAACAGCTTCCACTCTTCTGAGAAGGCTTTCCACTAGATATTGGAAACTTGCTACAGGGACTTGCTTCCATTCAGCCACGAGCATTACTGGGGTCGGGCACTGATGTTGGGCGATTAGGCCTGGCTCGCAGTTGACATTCCAATTCATCCTAAAGGTGTTCAATGGGGTTGAGGTCAGGGCTCTGTGCAGGCCAATCAAGTTCTTCCACACCAATCTCGACAAACCATTTCTGTATGGACCTCGCTTTGTGCACGGACAGGGACATTGTTATGCTGAAACAGGAAAGGGCCTTCCCCAAACTATCGCCACAAAGTTGGAAGCACAATATTGTCTAGAATGTCATTGTATGTTGTAGCGTTATGATTTCCCTTCACTGGCACCAAGGGGCCTAGCCCCAGACCATTATCCCTCCTCCACCAAACTTTACAGTTGGCACTATGCATTCGGGCAGGTAGCGTTCTCCTGGCATCCGCCAAAGGAGATTCATCCGTCAGACTGCCAGATGGTGAGAGAACGTGTTTCCAGAGAATGCGTTTCCACTGCTCCAGAGTCCAATATCAGCAAGCTTTACACCACTCCAGCTAACACTTGCCATTGTGTATGGTGATCTTAGGCTTGTGTGCGGCTGCTCGCCCACGGAAACCAATTTCATGAAGCTCCCGCCGAACAGTTATTGGGCTGACGTTGCTTCTGGAGGCAGTTTGGAACTCGGTACTAAGTGTTACAACCGAGGACAGACAATATATACCCGCTGTGCACTTCAGCACTCGGCGGTCCCGTTCTGTGAGCTTGCGTGGCCTACCACTTCGCGGCTGAGGCGTTGCTGCTCTTAGACGTTTCCACTTCACAACAGCACTTACAGTTGACCGGGGCTGCTCTAGCATGGCAGAAATTTGGAGAACTGACTTCTTGGAAAGGTGGCATCCCATGAGGGTGCCACGTTGAAAGTCACTGAGCTCCTCAGTACCGACCATTCTATTGCCAATGTCAAGAGAGATTGCATGGTGGTGTGCTCAATTTTATCTATCAGCAATTCACACAATGAAGTTATGAATCAATGAATGCGGACGAAATGGCGGGAGAGAGCTCATTCTGGAGAGAGAAGTGCCTTGTGGATCATAGCCACACTCCCCTTCTTATTGGACTGTGCCATCCCTGCGGCCTCCGCAATGGATTAGTCCACTGAGACAGGCGCAAATCAGACAGGTGTTTCATGTGCCATCAATCTATTTGCGACTGCTCTGCAAAAAATATATATATTGGTCGACCAACAGCCTATCGACCAAACAACCGACCACTCGACTAAATGGGGTCAGCCCTACTGCAGTCTCAACAGAACCAGAGCATTATTCTAGAGCAAGTATTTTTCAAGCAACATAGTTCTCAGCACATTTGCTACAACCATGCTGACAATCAGTTTGTTTAGTAGGAGTGCTACTGTTTTTACAGTAAAATGATAGCTTCTAATCCTATGAATGATAACATTTGGGAAAATGGCATCAGTTGCTGCTCCAAATGTGTATACACATTAGTAGTTCCCAACACAGAAGTGCTGTACGCAAAGAGGGAGGGCAGTAAAACGTAGGCTATTCAAAAAGGACCACACCAAACCACAGACCTGTTTAGCAGCATTCTCTTTATTGAAAAGATCCCAGTACGGTTTGACCTCTTAACTGTGCTCAAATACTTCCTGTGAGAATTACAGGCCCACTATAGCCCCTGGTAATTCTGCATTACAATGGGACGCCCACACACACTCTACACAAAGTAGTATCACCATGCTAGCTACCACCGTGACATCTCTACCTCTAAACAGGGATCTGATGCACTCCCATTATCTCCCTCTGTCACTGCTGAAGCGCTCTGCACGTGTCCATTAGCCTATTGTCCATAGCCTTTACAATTGGCCCAACAGAAGGCCTAAGCAGATAAGATAACGCTGGGCCACCACGGCCTAAGAGGAGAAGTACAGCATAGCTCTCCTGACTGCGGCATCACCATGTCAGATGATCAATCTGTGATGATTAGATGAACTCATATCAGATAGTAATGGGAACTTCTATAGTTGTTGTGTACTAATGAAACAGGCAGGAGTTGAATTAGGCAGTTATAGTTGTTGGTGGAGCTATTAGTGAATGCTGCAATCCGATGGCTAACAAATTTTATCTAAAAGGAAATGCAGTTCCCTTGCATTCCAGCTCAATTGAAACCAACAGCTCTCCCCACAAACATAGAGCACTCCACGGTATTTGACTCAAGTGGTTCTATAAAAATTGTATGTGTTAAACGCTTATAGAGATGATGCAATCGGGTGCATGTTCAATAAAAACAACCACATAATAACCCCCTGCACCAGCCCTGACTCCTATGTGTGTTGCTTCAAAGACTAAATGTGCCCGCATGCTTCTCGGCCAAAACGGTTAGAAGAGTTTTTGCATATAATATGATGTTTTTGACTTCAACAAGGGTTTTCTCCGCGATTCGGGCACACTACATTTTTTCTTGAAGCAAGCGGAAGTCGGTAGCCGAAGTCTACGACCCTTGTTGACAACTGGTCAACAGTAGGGATCCTTCAATGAAGTGCCTGTAGTCACTCAACGAGAAGACGACTTCTCATCATGCACATTTTTTCACTTGAATACTGCACCAAACATAGTCAGATTCAAAATTGCACGACTAAGATCACAACAACAAAAAATATATCTATAATGACACTTGAGTCATAGATTAATTATGACTATTTTTAGGAAGTGTTTAATGGCCCGCGTCTCAAACTGGACAAACAATACTATTGCTGCTTTTTTCTTTTTCAAGCAATGGTCTTTTAAGGGAGTATGCGAGTACACTCGTTCGGTTCCCCAAACTGAAGCATTCTGACGCCTTTAGTGTTATGCCTAAGGTCAAAAAAAATATCTAGTGGAAACACCAGTCAGACAAGGTTGACAAAATGTGATGGTATTCAATTAATCCAAATTCAAGTCGAGACATGACTTAACCTACAACACGGAGGAGTGGTGGACCTTTGAATTCTATTGACATGGGGTAATCAATGGACTCAATCTGTCCACAGTCCAAAACATTGGGGGCACACTTCTGTGTTTGCTGTGCTTATTGACAGAAGCCGCCTCCACCACAGAGCATCAACTGTTCTGGGGAAGCCCTCTGGGCAAACCCAGGTCTCATGGCACCACTCCCTAAATATCTCTGCTCACGCAAAACACAGGAGAGCCTCTCATCAAGCGCCCTAACCACGAAACAACGTTTGTTTGTCCACCAAGCAATCCCTCCACCAATCCACCCCTGCAACAAGGCCAGACCATTGTTCTCTGAGAAGGTAGGTGGTGGAGGGTGGGGGCATTGAGGGTTTGAATGTAACTCAATCACCTCTCTGAGAGCGAGAGAGCCACACACAAGAGGCTATGCAGTGAGAGTGAGGGAGTGAGAGTTTGCAGGAGTCCGCCCCAGTCCCAGTACAGGACTACATAGGCCGGTGAGACCTGTGGATGTGTGACTGCAGCAGGTAAATGGGTTCTCTGGTTACCCGTTTCCCAGGACGGCTCCAGGTATTCATGTGTTCAGACACAAAGCTCCAGAGGGCTATATTTCTCCCTAGTAACAAAGAAGCTCTGGGAAGGGCGAGAGATGCCACACCAGATAAGGCAGTGCCTCTGCTTTATGGCTCAAATTACAACGAAACACCGATGTTTATGTTACAAGGGCCACAAATGGCAACTTGTTGTGGTTTCACCATTACCAAGCACTGTAAATGTTTCATCATTAGGACACCGTTAAGGATTGTTAGTGACAAGATCAGGAGGCGTCATTTTTTATTTTCATTACGGTCAACCTTAGGCTTTCCATTCAGAAATTCATTCTGAAAATCCATTGATTATATTCTTCAATACCATGGGTTTCATATGAGTTTCTGTTGGCTTGTTTTATTCCAAAACCCTACATTTCCGGTACTGTGATCAAATGACATTCTGATGTAGCCTAAAAGTGTTGTAACTGAACCCAAATTTCTTCAACGCAGCATCTGCAATTTCAACAGCCTGATCCTGTCACTTTGTTTGGAAAGCTGAGGGATGGGAATGGGGAAATGTAAACACTCAAATTCATAGACAAAGCTACAGATTGTGCCTTTACCATGGCAAATACATTATCTGAATTAAATCAACATTTCATACATTCCCAGACTGCAATATTTATGTTAATCTATGCATCAGCTGTTCCGCTGTATGTTCTGTGAATGTAGACACAACAACACAGCCAGCTGACCAAGTATGACGAAGAACAATTTAATATTCACAATTGAATGACCCATTCTTGACAGGTCACTGACTCAATTCAGCTACCAAAGGGACCAATCGAAAGGAAGTTACCACCAGGCCTACTTAAAGCTGGTTGTCAGTGGTTGTCTTTTTCTCTGGCAAAAAAAAATCACACTGAAGAAAATCAAAATGCTCAAACTATGCACTTTCTGAAGATGAGCTCATCCACGTATTCTTGGGGGCTTTTAACAGTGACCGCATTGTGATGTTCTCATTATGACTCTGGGCCCAAAAGCTCTTTGTTCCACTGTGAATTCTATGAATAAATGAGGCAACGATTCAAGAGTTAATTTTGAGACAGGCACCTCATTATAGGGCAAGAATAGTTTTTCAGGGAGGGGGTGTGAAATCCACTCAAGGCATTATCATTATCTTACGGGGAAAAAAAGGCTAGAAAAAAAGGCATATATTTTGTTGTGATCCGAGGGAGATATTCCTGTGATGGAAACCACAGAAAATGGTGAGGTGTGGCCATATTCGATACACCAGCTGTATAGCCTACATACAATGAACATGCACTTTAAACAGTAGGCTAATACAGGGATTCTTCCAACAATGTAGTTTGATAATCGATGGCTTTACAAGAAATTGTGTCACAGGGATAGAATTCTGAAGAAAATCACAAAATATACCAAACAAAATCACTTAGTGGTTGGTGGCATTTTCTTGACCATTTCCCAGCTGAAAGCAATGACATTCAACTAAACTAACAGCCTAGGTCTAGTACAGGATCAAAAAGCTGTGCTCATTAATAGAGTAGAATAACAGTAAATCTTTCTCTCCTTTATATTTCACATTTAACCCATGAAGCCATCGATACCAGACAAATGTGGTTTGCTATGAAAACAAGCCTGTAACCGGATCCTGGTTTTAGTGCTGAACAATGGAACGCAACAAATGTAACAATATTATAGGGGGGGAAAATGTGCCTACTGTTATCTTTACGAGAATCCACAAAATGTTTGGCTTACGACAACAGATCCCTGGTATATCATGCATTCGTTTGTCACTGCCGTTTTGCAGTTCTTTTTTAGCTTATAATTTTGTGATAAGAAGACCAATACTATTAGCACACTTAGACCTAAGGGCTAACCGGCATTTGGTGTTTAAAACAAACTGGCCTCTGAGGTGCACCTGTCCACTGATTTCAAAGACAACTTTAAACAATATAGAACATGCATTTTATTTGACAAATACAAGGGTTTACATTTGTCAAAACCACAAAACATGGAATTTGTCTTCCCTCTTACCCTTTGTAATCAAACCAACCTTATGTATACATGCTAGACTACATTCTGCGGGCATCAATAAGTTAAATCAACATGTGTCTCCCTCGGCAAGCAAAGCAAGCAGCAGGCCTGGACAGCTAGGGAACACTCGCACATGATTTATAATATAATAATGATATGTGCATTTGTTAACTCCACTGAACAGAAAGCTGGGAACCCAATTTGTTAATTGGATGATGAATGAGCTGCCGAGATATTCTAGCAGCCAGTTTTCTTTGTCTGTGTATAGAGGCTGAGGCCCATGCATCATCGTGCAGAGCTCTGCTCAAGCAGGCCAAGCATTTGACTGGGAGGTATATGGGGAACCATTGGCTGGATACACTTTGTGTGGTAACATCAGAAATCTAGGAAACATCGCACAGTATGAATGTGCCATTATCAATCATAATCTAAACCCATCCAAGCAGGATTCATTCCAATCATGTAAGTGTAAAAATCCTTGCATAAACTATTTTGCTGAGTCAAATGAGTCAAATGATTGAGGAAAGACCAGTCGAGACTCCTGGAGTGCCTCAGAAATTTGAACAGAATATGTTTTTGCGGAAGAGGCACATGTTGTCCCCCAGGCTGACAGACTGGCTATGCTTTGCTTATGCTATCTTAATTTTGGCCGCTTAAAATAAGGATGTGCCTAAAATTAGGATAGTCCAAGAGATGAGATGCTTGCAGATAGAGTAGTGTCTGGGTCCTTATTCAATAACAGCCTGAGTAGGAGTGCTGGTGTCGGATCAGGTTCTCCTTGTCCATATAATCTTAGGAATTGATGACCTTAAAAGCCAGTACCTTGTGTTCTCTTTGCATACAGTAGTGACACATTTGAATGTGTGAACCTACTTTATTAATAACATAACTGGTTACTAGGCCTCCCGAGTGGCGCAGCAGTCTAAGGCACTGCATCTCAGTGCTTGAGGCGTCACGACAGACCCTGGTTTGATTCCAGGCTGTATCACAACCGGCCATGATTGGGAGTCCCATAGGGCAGCGCACAATTGGCCCAGCGTCACCCGGGTTAGGGTTTAGCCAGTGTAGGCCATCATTGTAAATAAGAATTTTTTTTAACTGACATGCCTAGTTAAATAAAGGTTAACTAAATAAAAAATAGGATACAGTAACAGGCCTGACATCATTGGATCTCTATGCTTGCCATACCCTGCCAATGCATCATACCCATACAGTGCCTTGCAAAAGTATTCATCCGCCTTGGCGTTTTTCTTATTTTGTTGCATAACAACCTGTAATTTAAAATGTATTTTTATTTGGCTTTCATGTAATGGACATATATATATATATATATATATATATACACACACGTTCGGAAAGGCCGCAGTCTGCCACACCACTAAGCAAGCGGCATTATGAAGACCAAGGAGCTCTCCAAACAGGTCAGGGACAAAATTGTGGAGAAGAACAGATCAGGGTCGGGTTATAGAAAAGTATCCGAAACTTTCAACATCCCACGGAGCACCATTAAATCCATTATTAAAAAAAGAATATAGCACCACAACAAACCTGCCAAGAGAGGGCCGCCCATCAAAACTCACAGACCAGGCAAGGAAGGCATTAATCAGAGTGGCAACAAAGAGACAAACCCTGAAGGAGCAGCAAAGCGGAGTATCTGTCCATAGGGCCACTTTAAGCCGTACACTCCACAGAGATGGGCTTTACGGAAGAATGGTCAGAAAAAAGCCAAAAGACAAAAAATAAGCAAACACGTTTGGTGTTTGCCAAACGGCATTTGGGAGAATCCCCAAACATATGGAAGAAGGTACTCTGGTCAGATGAGACTAAAATTGAGCTTTTTGACCATCAAGGAAAATGCCATGTCTGGCGCAAACCCAACACCTATCATCACCCGAGAACGCCATCCTAGTGAAGCATGGTGGTGGCAGCATCATGCTGTGGGGATCATTTTCATCGGCAGGGACTGGGAAACTGGTCAGAATTGAATGATGGATGGTGCTAAATAGAGGGAAATTATTGAGAGAAACCTGTTTGTCTTCCAGAGGTTTGAGACTGGGACGGAGGTTCACCTTCCAGCAGGACAATGACCCTAAGCATACTGCTAAAGCAACACTCATGTGGTTTAAGGGGAAACATTTTAAATGCCTTGGAATGGCCTAGTCAAAGCCCAGACCTCAATCCAATTGAAAATCTGTGGTATGATTTAAAGATTGCTGTACACCAGCAGAACCCATCCAACGTGAAGGACCTGGAGCAGTTTTGCCTTGAAGAATGGGCAAAAATCCCAGTGACTAGATGTGCCAAGATTATAGAGACATACCCCAAGATTATTGCAGCTGTAATTGCTGCAAAAGGTGTCTCTACAAAGTATTGACTTTGGGGGGTGAATAGGTACACACGCTCAAGTGCATTTGTCTTATTTCCTGATTGTTTCACAAAAAATATTTTGCATCTTCAAAGTGGTAGGCATGTTGTGTAAATCAAATGATACAAACCCCCCAAAAATCTATTTTAATTCCAGGTTGTAAGGCAACAAAATAGGAAAAATGCCAAGGGGGTGAATACTTTCACAAGCCAATGTACATTCAAAAAGTGGCAACAGAAAGACCTCGGAGGATATTTCTAAAATTCAAGAAAGGACCTTCAAGTGGACACAATGGAAACAACTTTGAAACGAGTGATCAAAAACAAAAATGTATTAATTGAATGAGCAATGTGAATTGTTTCATGGTCTTTTGCAGTGAGAATGGAGCTTGTCATCACACAAGCATGCAACAGAACACAATTATTGTTGATGCATTGCATAGAGGCAATTGACCTTTAGACAATAAAGATAAGCTCACAGCAAGATGTGGATTTCACAAGTCGCTTTCCTGATAAGATCTGGGAAGTGAGCAGGTGCACGATCCAAACACAATGCCAAAAGAGAGAGTCATACACTGCCTGGAACTGGGCTGAAGGTCCTCTATATGCTAACGTTATACAGCATATTCCAAAGGAAAAAAACAGTATTTACAATGTTTATCATGAGACAAAGGCTAATCAATAATCATGGAAGAAAAAGCATTGACTACTTTTAGTCTTTTCTAATCATAAAATGTGAAGCTCAAACTAGCCTTTAGCTTAATGTATCCATCATTGTCCCAAATACTGTATATAGGCTATTATGTTAGTTGCATGGTATTCAAATCATGTGAGTAATTAAATGACTTAGTCACCACATGGATAGGCTACAATTTGATCACGGAAAATGAGGTTATTGCTTTTCAATGGTGGTCTCTTCTCAAACATCCTCAGCTGCCTGACATGGCAACACAGTTATCACAAAGAACCAGAGTTGCTGTTGGAGCCTTCACTGTTTGACATCTTTGGATCTTAAATCGATATGACCCTTGCTAAAAGAATGAAGACGAATATGAATGTTTCCCTATTACTCGGAGCCTGTCGTTTTGATCTTGAAAATGGGTGTGCCGTGGGAAAAAAAAGGATGCATTTCAATCTCCAGTGTTGCGCCTAACTGCGCATGTTGAGCACCTGCCTTAACATGAAAAGTAGGCTACATTTGGAGCGTTCACATTGAGAGGTCACTGGATAAAGGTAGATATGTTCTATACATTGATAATGACAGGTCTTCATCTTTCAATATTGAACTGCTGGCGCGACGTGGACTGCCCTGCAGCAAAGGCATTCAGTGTTGGCAAGCTACTTCTTCTTGTGTCTAATCCGTCCATATCTTTGGCATTTCAGTGAGGACCGCTGATGCACCTGCAGCATTGTACTAGCAGTATAGTAGGGATTTTGCTAAACCTGTGATGATAACGCATTAATTTTTAAACCCAGATACAAATGGTACTTGTGAGAAGGGTCTGCAATGCGTAGTTAACAAGCGACGATCAGACGTTGTGCGCCCGCAGCGTCGGTAAAACTATTAGGCTACCAAATCAAACATCTGTATTTAAATCAAATTGCCCTAACAATGTGTTTGAGGCATTTAAACATGCACTTAAATCACGGCTTTGGGGTAAAGTAGATTTTAAAAATAAAATAAATAAAAAACATCCATGTTACACAAGTGCTACGTAGCCTACTTGGCCCGGTTTCCCAAAAGCATTTTAAAGCTAAGTTCGATGAATTTAACCTTAAGATGCTTTTGGGAAACCGGGCCCTGAAAAATAAAAACAGGTGAATGAAGCAGACAAGGGAAAGCCTATAGGCTAACCATAGTATGGGCTCTGATAAGTTAAGGGCTATATTAAAAATCTAATGCCAACGTGTATGTTTGCAAATTGAATTGTATTTATGCAGATAGGCCTACAATGGATGGGCACCCAAAATAGCATTGACGTCTGGCAGAAGGGAGAAACAGAAAACCTCTTTCATCCATACAGATATAATGGCCCCTCATCATTTCATGATACTAATTAAAAATTACAGTGACGATGCCAAATGGATAGAATTTAAGTTGGGTTTGATTGCATTCTTGATCAAATAGCTACAGTGTCGCGCTATGCACTGACACAGACGAATAGTCTACTTTGTAGTGAGCGACATCCATCCGCTATGGCAATCAGTAGCCTTGTCAGGTTGACCAGATACATCCCGTAGGAATGCCATCATCTAGGTTATTAATTGTAGCCTTTTATAATAAACAATGTGTAGGCAAGACGGAGGATTGGCCTTAATTTTCCTTACATGAAAGTCGTTCTTTCGCCCGAACATAGACAGACAACGCAGAGATAAACCCTCGTCTTTGGCTTACCTTTAGCTGCCTCCACCGCACATAATAGTCCGAGGACCAGTCCGACAACGGATGCAAAATGTTTATACCTTCTGATCTGCATCCCAAATTCGAATTACAACACGGGAAAATAAAAACAAACGTATTATATCCTCGCCTATAATAAAATATATAGCTCTCTCAAGAAAAACAATTTCAGAAGATGTATTCGGCAACCGTGATACTCCTAAAATGGCCGCCCCCAGCGCCGCTTTGCTATTCCCTTCTATCGCCACTCGCTCTCTCGCAGTTTTGCGGACTGATGGCTAGTGACGTCAATACTGTTATTGTGGGAGTGCTTGCAGCTAGTTGAGCACAGACAGTCATACTTAGAGGGCGAGGGTCAAATACTTCTATTGGTAGGATGAGTGACACCCAGGCTGGTGACAAAGAGGGGATGTATTGTTGGGTGCGTGTTTTTTTTTTTTATTAGGCCTACAATAAGACTTTCTTATATCCTCGTTCCTAATCAATCAATCAAATGTATTTATAAAGCCCTTTATTACAGCAGCAGGTCACAAAGTGCTTATACAGAAACCCAGCCTAAACCCCCAAATGGAAAGCAATGCAGATGTAGAAGCAATGTTATGGGAAACTCTGTTTATGATAAATTAAATAAAACTGAATAGGGCAGCTGTTGCAATACTATGTCTGCTATCTGTGTAAGTAAAGCAGGCCAAAATAAATACACGCACACACACCTGTCTTCACTAATGATCTACTGAGAGGCCATATTCCTTCTCGTAACCTTTCTTTTACCTTTGTGTTCAACCTTTGATGTTTTGTTCACTCCAGAACACAGCAGGTGAATACATCTATCAGCAGTTACCGAGTGGATCTGGCCCAAAATCTTTTGTTCATGTTACTAATACAGACAAATACACAGATGGTTTTCTATTTCAGTTTAACCACTACAGAGAGAGAGCTGACTCACACTGCACAACCTTCATCAAAGACACAACATTGATCCATTTCATCCAGGAGCCAACTAGGTCTGCATCCCAAATGGCCCTCTATTCCCTTTATAGTGCACTACTTTTTGACCAGGTCCCATAGGGCTCTGGTCAAAAGTAGTGCACTATATAGGGAATAGAATGCCATTTAAGACACGAACCAACTCTGATTGCCTGCCCGGCCCTGATCGTCACCACCTCACCCCACATGACTGGTGTAGATTTTTAATTATAACATGCATGACATGGTGTGATAATAGGTTTCAAAATGACAAAGGGGGTTGTGTGTGCTCTATTTAATCAACACGTTCTCTCATATTAAGGTAACACCCTACAGGCAAAGAGGATGTGGTGCAATCAGATAACAATCAGACAAACGACAGTGGAATAAGCACTAAGATAAGTCGTCTCAGTTCTCCAATTGCTTTTGCTGACTATGAATAGAATAGAGTAACTTTATTTTTATTCCAGAGGGAACAACTACAGTTGTGGCAAGTCGGATAAGATGAACATTTAACAGCAAAATTCACACATAACAGATACAAATGCTATACAAGATATACAAGACACATACACATTTCAACATGTTTTTGTATTATTACAGATTAAATATAAGCTTGTCGTCTAATCTTCACAGGGTTAACAAATTAGAATGGGGGTCTAAATGACAGGACACCCTCTGTCACATACACATTTGAATTGATATCAGGAGTCAACAGCGCTTGTGGAGCAGGATACTTTTAATAACGTAATGTGTTTGAATGAATATGAGCTTAAATTACTGGTTAATTACTATGTTAGTCATGGTTACTCTGTCAGGGGTAAAGTAGCAGTTTGAGATTGCTGTATCCTAAGATATTGTAGCAGGACATCAATAATACCACAATACAATTAGCCTAAATCAAAATGTCAGCTAAGCAAAGATACAACTATGTGTTATGATGGTCCCTTTCTGTGAAAAGTGTCAATCATCTCAACAGAACTCAAGAGAAAGGTCATACTTGTGCAAAGCCACAATTAACTGATGGGTCTATAAACGGGGTCTGTCTATAGTCAGCAGCAGAACCTCAGTACAATGGCTGTTTGTTTCCTATTTGGCAAGACATGAACTGGATGGGAGAAAGTGGAAGCCCCCCACAGAATGGTCATTGTGAACGCTCTGATTGGACAATGGAAGGCAATAGGAGGATTTGGCCAATATGTGTGAGATAGCAGTGAAACCAAATAGAGGTGTCACTTCCTTCAGTTCACCACACCTACTGCTATGATGTCTCTCTTGGGAATTTTTCAAGCTCGTTGGCACAGGTCTGGCACTCTTGTCTCTTTGGTAGTGACGAAATGACATCTGAAGATATGGGATTTCCTTTCCACATTTTTTTTATTTCACCAGGTTTTTATTTAACCAGGTAGGCCAGTTGAGAACAAGTTCTCATTTACAACTGCGACCTGGCCAAGATAAATCAGTGCGACAAAAACAACAACACAGAGCTACACATGGGATTAACAAACATGCAGTCAAAAACACAATAGAAAAATCTATGTACAGTGTGTGCAAATGTAGTAAGGTTAGGGAAGTAAGGCAATAAATAGGCCATAGTGGCAAAATAATTACAATTTTGCATTAAGTGGTGTGATGGATGTGCAGATTAAGATGTGCAAGTAGAGATACCGGGGTGCATAAAAATAAATAACAATATGGGGATGAGGTAGTTGGGTGTGCTATTTACAGATGGGCTGTGTACAGGTACAGTGATCGGTAAGCTGCTCTGACAGCTGATGCTTAAAGTTAATGAGGGAGATATGTCTCCATCTACAGCAATTTTTTTTTTTTTTTTGCACTTCATTCCAGTCATTGGCAGCAGAGAACTGGAAGGAAAGGTGGCCAAAGGAGGTGTTGGCTTTAGGGATGACCAGTGAAATATAACTTCGGGAGCGCGTGCTACAGGTGGGGGTTGCTATGGAGACCAGTGAGCTGAGATAAGGCAGGGCTTTACCTAGCAAAGACTTATAGATGACCTGGAGCCAGTGGGTTTGGCGACGAATATGTAGTGAGTTCCAGCCAACGAGAGCATACAGGTCGCAGTGGTGGGTAGTATATGGGGCTTTGGTGACAAAACCGATGGCACTGTGATAGACTACATCCAATTTGCTGAGTATGGTGTTGGAGGCTATTTTGTAAATGACAACGCCAAAGTCAAGGATCAGTAGGATAGTCCGTTTTACAAGGGTATGTTTGGCAGCATGAGTGAAGGAGGCATTGTTGAGAAATAGGAAGCCGATTCTAGATTTCATTTTGGATTGGAGATGCTTAATGTGAGCCTGGAAGGAGAGTTTACAGTCTAACCAGACACCTAGGTATTTTTAGTTGTCCACATATTCTACCCATATTAGTCTAGCATTGTAGACACAACACATCACCAATCTCTCTCTCTTTAAGAAGTCATGGGGCCTATTTTAGACAGAATTAAATAAAAGCTCAATCTGCGTCTGGTATCTCAATTTTTGTACTTTCAATTCAATGACGTAGACCCATTGATTCTTGAAGAATATAATACCTCATGAGCTTAGTTCAACTGTAGTACCTCATCAGAACATTAAACAGTGGTGGGGAGCCCGCATTGTTATTGATGGAACTGCAGATTGCCCTTTTAATTAAGAACAATATTTCTCTATGATTTGGGACTCCTCATGGTCATGTTTGAGGCAACTTTTTTGATGATTGTGTGAAATTCATTGTTGTCATTAGTAGAAGCTCTGTTTTTCAAAGATTCATTATTTCCTACCACAACTCCTTAAATCTGACTTTGGAATTCACCCCTCATAGAAGGAAGAGGACTGTGTAAGGCTGCTAGGCCCCACAGACTGCATTAACTTACTAAAGGCCACAGACATGGATTTAAGGATTAGATTTATATTAGGGTGAATGGAGGTCACTCACATACCCCTCCTAACTGCTCCCCTCATTTCTCATGTCAAATGCCACCTCAGTCTATTTGCCTCTACTCTCTCTGCTTCAATTTTCACACCCTGCCATTTGCCAATAATATTCATGTCTGTCAAAAGATTATTGCGATTGACGATCGTACTGTGACTTGGGCTGGGAGAGGAGCGATAATTATAAATGCAATAATTATAAATGTTATATTTTCACACATAGATAATACATATAACAGGATGTTAAAAACATTATATTGTTGCATGTTATCGTCACCATCCCTGAGTCAGCCAGTAATGAGTGTGTTTGAAACATCCCTGCAGGCTGCTGGGCAGCAATCATAGTGGGTGGTTGGCAACAGACACAGCATGGGAAGCTTTGTGTTATCACAGGAATCAAAGCATTTGTGACCAATAGACAACACTGCCTTTACAATATTTTCTCTGTGTGTTATATTGCTTATGTCTACTCACAACATCCTACATTATAATGAAAATTCTGCATTCAATGGATCTACTGGATGTCTGTGAGGAGCCTAATTATTTGTTCCAGTTCTTTTCTCTATGGTTTTAATGGGGTATGTATAATGAGAGTATGAGGCATTGATAACAATCGTTTGAAGCTTGTCTTTGGATTGGGAAAGCCTTACTTCCCTGAGTGCTTGATGGAATATTAATGCCAAAAAGATGAATTGACAATTTGTTTGTCAGCGGCTCTTTACCCTGAGGAATTGCATATTTTGTACTTATATAAAAGTAGCGCAATAAAAAAACTGGTCATGAGATTATGATTTTCCTTACCAATATATACAGTATATATTTATATAGTTTTTAGTTTTGGTACTTATTTCATATCTAGCTTGAACATACAAAGCTATTGATCCTTATAATGGACATAAGAATTCGTTGCCCAAAAGCATATCTATCTTGATAAAGAAAAATGTATCAATGTATTGTCATTATTTACAAATAATTCAAATGTTGGTCTTGGTCAGGATTTCCATTTCACTTTAGCTCCATGAATACATTTTCAAAATTGTTAAACTTCATTTTAGGAATCCTGGATGTTATTAATTTCCCTCAAATTAAATATTTAAGTCCTTGAGTTAGACGTACGGGAACCTGCCTGGAAACATATCAAACAGACAGTTGAAGCTGAGCGAGTACCTTTCAGTAGCTTTGCTGGCAGTCTTATTCATGCATATCCTACTCTACAGGGAGCATTTAAAACGTATCCCTTGTGATTGACTCCTCTTTCTAAACCTACCTTTCAATTCTCTTTTAACCTGTGCTGTCGCTCAAGGTCATTTAACCCAGGGGTTCTCAAACTTTTTGGGGTCGGGGACCCCTTTTTTTCCGATAGCAAATTTGACAAGGACACCGTCATATTTAGAACACAACTCGAGTGAGATAAAATAGCAAACATGGAGTTTTACTATGACCAACCAACTGAACCAAGTCTTGCGCCCTGTGAAGGCTGCAACAATAAATACATTTTAAGTCCCACCTCTTGGCATTGGAGATAAAATTGAGCAGTTTTGCCATTTTACATGTTTTTGCGAGGTAGAGAGAAAACTTTGCAGCTTTAAAGCTTTAAATTACAGTGCATTTATGTTAAAAAATAAAATAATTTTTGGGGAATACAAATACAATACTAATATCCCTGTGAGTTTATTGTATTACACCCTCTAAACTTATTCCATGGATCGCTTTGCCAAAATGTGTTTAATCTGTTGTTGTTAAAACATATATATATATATATATATACTGTATGTACATTCTTTTATATTTTGTGATCTGGCTGCTGTACCTCCGTGGACCCCTGACCTCACTTTGAGAACCCCTGATTTAACCATTGAGCTTCCAACTCCTGTAACTTAACTGCACCCTTCTTTTCATCAGCCCACTCTGAGAGACCATATGTGTTAATTTTTTAATATATTTTTTACCCCTTTTTCTCCCCAATTTTGTGGTATCAAATTGGTAGTTAGTCTTGTCTCATCGCTGCAACTCCCGTACGGAGATGCGAAGGCCGAGAGCCGCGTCCTCCAAAACACAACCCAACCAAGCCACACTGCTTCTTGACACAATGCCCACTTAACCTAGACGCCAGCCGCACCAATGTGTCGGAGGAAACACCGTACACCTGGCGACCGTGTCAGCGTGCACTGCGCCAGGCCCGACACAGGAGTCACTAGTGCATGAGGGACAAGGACATCCCTGTCGGCCAAACCCTCCCCTAAATCGGACGATGCTGGGCCAATTGTGCGCCACCCCATGGGTCTCCCAGTGGCAGCCGGCTGCGACAGAGCCTGGACTCTAACCCAGAATCACTAGTGGCACAGCTAGCACTGCGATACAGTGCCTAGACCACTGCACCCCTCTGGAGGCTCTGACCCTGTGTGTTTCTATGCCAAATACCAATGAATTCTGATGCTTGTTAAAACAGACATTCGCAGTTTGTTTCAAGAGATAGGGAAGCATTGTATTATTGTTGTGCAATGTGTTGGGCAATGTTGTGTGGTAGCATGCTTTATACCCATTTGGTTTCATTCTAAATAAAGTGGCCATATTGTCTTTGTTTTAGAATAGTTTAACTTAAACAGAAGTGCCTCTTATGTGGCGCTGAATATAAAGTACGTTGCTTGGCAGAGGAAAAACCCTTGAATTCTGAGTGGAAAAACTCAATGGCAGCCATCTTGTTTCAGCAGCCTACAGGTCCTTTTGTTACTCATAGGTTCAAGCACTAAAACACATGGCATGAGTGGGAACCTGATAGATGGAGCTGGCTGTGGCTTTCAATCCAATAAATCCATCCAACTACATAAACATTCATGTTTAGCTGTATTTGATCATTCTTCCTGGTATTAGTGTAAAAGTTACCTCACATATAGGTTTTATACTGTTAAAGCAAATATATCTTCGATTAATTTATTGGGAGGAGGGGAAACTTGCCTTTGTGTGTCTCTCTGTAATCTGAAGTGGGAATTTCCACAGATGGGCACCATGTTAGTATCAGCTACCACATTTTGTTTTTAAAGCACAGTAAGAGTACATTTCTTTGATTGACTTCCTGTCGAAATTACTTTGGCGGGGGGGGGGGGGGCTCGCCTTTGTTTTTCTCTGTAGTACGAAGTGGGAATTCCTGCAGATGGGCACCATGTTGTGTTGGTGCCATGTTTTTGATTGTCCCGTTTAAAGACCTTGAACCATGACCTTCACAGAAAGACACCTCTGACACGTTGAGTTCACACTCAAGAGGCCAAACGCTCACCTCCGCTTTATTACACTGAGGATGTGGGGATGGGATTTCTGACATCGCTGTCACCTCGTTTCCCATAATTAATCTGTGATCGGTGGCCTTTCGGGACTCCTTTTCAAACTCCTTTTCCTTTTTAAGATTAGGGCCTGGGGATGGCTGCTCAATGGCTGGAATCGTCACGGAAGAACATGTGTTGAAAAAACAAGGCAACACACAAAAACAATCAAAAATCACATAAGTCATCCACCTATGTGCACACTTTTATGTATATACACAGACATGTTTACACTACACGCATGCACTCAAGCATGGAAGCGTGCACACACACACACCGAATGAAACAATGAATAGGGGGCGAAAACTCAAGAGATCTGACCACCCAAGGCTAACAGTCCCAAGGTTCCGGCATTTCATCTGTGATTGAGATCTGCTTCCATGTGTTGGTGTATTTATGAGGAAAGCTGCTGTCCAGACAGGGGAAGTGAGCAATCTGCTCCCTCATTACCCTTGAACCAAGACTCATATGGCAAGTGGGTGATGTTAAAAAGGATGAGAAAAAATAAAAAAGGATTGGAGTGAGGCCAGCTTCCTCCGCCTTCCTGTGTGAGGTCGGTGTGTGGAGAAGAGAGAGAGAGAGCGCTGAACCAAACCTCAGGGCTGGTGAGCTGCAAAATGTTTTGCAACAGAAAATTATCATGAGCATATTTTTATTTCTTAAGTCCTCCCTGTTTCAGACCATTTTCTCCTGCATGCCTAATGAACAAAACCCAGGGTTTTCTCTGTCCGCCAGGTCATGATGAAGTGCTGAGTACCTATGTAGTTACTTTCCACTCGGCTAGGCTGAGTCACTGGTCAAACCTGCCCTCGTGGTCAGCTCATGGTCAGCCAGTCTGGTCAATAATTGGTAAAGTAACTTCCACAGGCTATTATAGGAAAATGAAATGTTAAAAAACGATTGTTTACGAAACCTAGTGGAAGTGTACGGTCTACCTGTGCACTTAATCACTGTATATCTCCATTACTAACACAATATTAGAACACAATATTAGATTATTCCTTACTGGAATAATGGGGCCAAAGATAGTCAAGTATTTACAGTGACCAAAAATCTGATTCAACATGATAGAGAGCCATTCGTAAAACTAAGTGCTATCTTGCCTGTAACAAAAATGTAAAATACTCATTATCCTACACATTATCATATGAGTCACATACTAAATGACAATGCATGTTTTATATCTCAAAAGTTGACTCAACATGCATGGCATTTAGAAGATGTGCTATATCAGTGACTCATTTTCACAGAAGAAACGTGACACATTGCTCTAATAATAATAGTCATAATAACACGGACAAACTAACACCTTGGCATAACACATAGCGGTGGCAATGCTCACGGGAGCCCACGAGAGAGAGGCAGCCACATGGCCAACACAGTGAGAAGAAGCTTTAGGCCCGTATTCACAGTTTCTCAGAAACTGGATCAGTTCTGCCTTTTAGATCACAAAGCATGATATTTCATGGACGGTGGGGAACTGATCCTAGATCAGCACTACTACTCTGAGACACTTGATACATATGGTATGGCCTCTATATTGGTGTGGGATAGAGTCTACATACCGCTAACTTTGTAAATCACAGATTATTGCATGACTACAAACATTATCCCAATGCTGCAATATTGCATGTCATGTGCATTGATGTCAAGTTTATTCATATTTAAGCAGATGCTCATGCTCAAGTCTTCTGTAAACCGAGGAATAATATAGGGCAATAACATCCATATTTAATTTGGTCTAGTACACACACACAGGCATCAAGATATGTCACAGTTACCCATTCATCTATTATAGTAATGCTGGTTGAAGTCGTAACTGTAATTCTATTTCCTTAAATTCTCAAATCTATGTTTGACCAGTTGGGGGTCATCGCTGCACTCAGTGGAACACAGTGTGAAAAAGTTTTTTTTACAACACCATGAAATCTTTACAGACTTCAAAGTTCACTGGCTCTTGGACCCTAAATAACTGAGCAGAGTAAAGTTGCCACTAGACTGACCTTAGCCATTAGTGGGGAAAATGCTAAACTGACCTAAGGTTAGGATAGGGAAAGGGAAAGCTGATCCTAGATGTGTACCTCGGGGAAACTTCCCCCTGGACCTTAAACGACACCCATATCCTCAGGCCCTCCACTTAAAATTAGACAGCAGCTGTTCCAGGATTATTTTATTCTGAGACAGATTCCTAAAATACCCGTCCAAAATTATCTGGGGGTCAACACAGAGAGGAGGAACGAATCTGGAAGCATTTTGGGAAGTGGGTGAGTAAATGCCTATTTTGAACTGAGAGCACAGCATGGTGACATGGTGGTGGTAGTAGTGGTGGGTAAGTGTGTGTGTGGATGCGCATGGTAGGCATGTGTGTATGTATGTGTTTGGGTGTGTTATCGCTACGAAGTCCCCTGACATAGAGAGTTATGGCAGGCCTGAACAAACAACCTATTTCTGAGCTGGGTGGAAAAAACAGAGACACACTTACCCTCCTGTCGATCTGAAAGTGACATGGGTATTTTACAAACAACCACTGTGGAACAACTCTGCCACCCATTCCATAGACCTGTATTTAATTTCATGGTTATGCATTTCCTTCAATACATTGTCATTTTCAAACAATCCCTTCATACTATCCTATCCTATTGAGTCTCTACGCATTGACATCCTCATTCATTTTGATCAAATTTTCAACACTGGGCCAGTGCTGTAAAAATGTGACTGAGCAAAGACTATTTGTGGAACATCAGTGCGTTTTTAATGAGAGTGAGCTTGTGTTCGGGGAGATATGTTGTATTATTGATGTGCGCTAGCTCATTCACTGAGCTAATTTCTCTGTGTCTCCACAGGGGAATGGAAACATTCACCTACAGCCTGGCTGACAGCCTTAGGAGTTGAATATGCACACACACACAGAGAGAGAGAGAGAGAGAGAGAGAGAATAATTAACAAAAAAAAACAGAGCAAACTAGAATGATATTTGGCCCTAAACAGAGAGTACACAGTGGCAGAATACCTGACCACTGTGACTGACCCTAAATTAAGGAAAGCTTTGACTATATACAGAATCAATGAGCATAGCCTTGCTATTGAGAGGCCGTTGTAGGCAGACCTGGTTCTCAAGAGAAAACGGGCTATGTGCACGCACACTGCCCGAAAAATGAGGAGGAAACTGAGCTGCACTTCCTAACCTCCTGCCAAATGTATGACCATATTAGAGACACATATTTCCTTCAGAATACACACACCCACAAAGAATTTGAAAACAAAGTATTCAGACCCCTTCACTTTTTCCACATTTTGTTATGTTACAGCCTTATTCTAAAATTGATTGTTTTTTCCCCATCATTAATCCTAATTTTTCCTCATCAATCTACACTCAATGCCCCTTAACAGTGGTCCCGTGTGGCTCAGTTGGTAGTGCATGGCACTTACAAAGCCAGGGTTATGGGTTCGATTCCCACAGGGGACCAGTACAAATAAAAATGTATGCACTCACTACTGTAACAGGCTGACTACACCCCTCGCATCGCTTGCGCGAGCGTTGCAAATTACATTTAGAAATCTATGTTATTCAATTATTGAACCCACACTGCTAGCACGCGCCAACGATTGTCTGCGTTGCCAAGGGCTAAAATAGAAATCAATTCTATTTCTGATGCAGATCACGCTGCAAAGTCCCATCTCCTCGTTGGTTTATAGAAGCAGGTACCCACGTGCCATTTCCTCATTGGTTATACCCACGTGGGTGACTGAAAGACAAACGAGGTCGGTGGCGGTAATGCCACCTACCTGACTAGATGACTAGAAACGATTCGGTTGACCGTTTTATGTGTGGATTAATTGTCGGAGTAGAGGACCTTGTATATTTCAGGTAAAATAACACCTCAATGTTTATATCCCAGGACAAATTAGCTAGCAACAGCAAGGTATCTAAATAGGACAAATTAACTAGCAAGTGCAAGCTAGCTAGCTAAATTGCCATACATGTTTAATGCTTTTCAACCTGTCCCCAAATTAATGTAATTGGTTCAGAGTTTGTTTTGATATTTTAACCTGCGTGCTGTGATCGCGTTTGATGTGTGGGGACAAAATAAATTTATGCACGATGGCGCACAATGGAGCATGCGTGCAGACGGTTTGGGTTCCGTGTAAGTCGCTCTTACTAAGAGTGTCTGCTAAAATGTGAAAAATGACAAACCAAAAACACGTGGCAGCGATTACAGCCGCAAGTCTTCTTGGGTATGACGCTACAAGCTTGGCACACCTGTATTTGGGAGGTTTCTCCCATTCTTCTCTGCAGATCCTCTCAAGCTCTGTCAGGTTGGATGGGAGCGTCACTGCACAGCTATTTTCAGGTCTCTCCAGAGATGTTCGATCGTGGTTCAAGTCTAGGCACTGGCTGGGCCACTCAAAGACATTCAGAGACTTGCCACTCCTGAGTTGTCTTGGCTGTGTGCTTAGGGTCGTTGTCCTGTTAGACTGGGACAAAGGTTCACCTTCCGAGGTCCTGAGCGTTCTGGACTAGGTTTTCAGCAAAGATCTCTCTGTGCCTTGATCCTGTCTAGTCTCCCAGTCCCTGCCGCTGAAAAACATCCCCACAGCATGATGCTGCCACCACCATGCATCACCGTAGGGATGGTATTGGCCAGGTGATGAACAGTGCCTGGTGTCCTCCAGACATGACGTTTTCCATTCAATCTTGGTTTCATCAGATCAGAGAATCTTGTTTCTCATGGTCTGATAGTCCTTTAGGTGCCTTTTGGAAAACTCCAAGTGGGCTGTCATGAGCCTTTTACTGAGGAGTGGCTTCTGTCTGGCCACTCTATCATAAAGGCCTGATTTGTCGAGTGCTGCAGAGATGGCGGTCCTTCTGGAAGATTCTACCATCTCCACAGAGGAACTCTGGAGCTCTGTCAGAGTGACCATTGGGTTCTTGGTCACCTCCCTGACCTCATAGCAAAGGGAAAACAGAATGTAAATAAGGTATGTTTTTCATTTGTAATATATATGCAAAAAAACTTTTCTCTTCGTCATTATGGAGCATTGTATGTAGATTGATGATTATTTATTTTTTTTATTCTATTTTAGGATAAGGCTGTAACGTAACAAAATGTGGAAAAAGTGAAGAGTTCTGAATACTTTCCCGAATGTGCCATCACAGCAGCAAGATTTGTGACCTGGGACTCCCGGGTGGTTCAGTGGTCTAAGGCACTAGCTGAGCTAGCTGTGCCACCAGAGACTCTGGGTTCGAGCCCAGCCGGCCGTGAGGCCCATGGGGCAGCGCACAATTGGCCTAACGTCGTCCGGGTTAGGGAGGGTTTGGCTGGTAGGGATATTGTCTCATTGTGCACTAGCGACTCTTGTGGTGGGCCGGGCGCAGTGCACGCTGACCAAACACCGTACATCGCTAGGTGTACGGTGTTTCCTCCGACACATTGGTGTGGCTGGCTTCCGGGTTGGATGCGAGCTGTGTTAAAACTTCTTATGGCTGCAGGGGCAGTATTGAGTAGCTTGGATGAAAGGTGCACAGAGTAAATGGCCTGCTCCTCAGTCCCAGTTGCTAATAAATGCATATTATTAGTAGTATTGGATAGAAAACTCTGAAGTTTCTAAAACTGTTTGAATGATGTCTGTGAGTATAACAGAACTCAGCCGAAAGGTTGCAAGTTCAAATCCCTGAGCTGACAAGGTACTACCATCTGTTGTTCTGCCCCTGAACAGGCAGTTAACCCACTGTTCCTAGGCCGTCATTGAAAATAAGAATTTGTTCTTAACTGACTTGCCTAGTTAAATAAAGGTAAAAAAATAAAAAATAATTATGGCAGGCAAAAACCTGAGAAGAAATCCAAACAGAAAGTGGGAAATCTGAGGTTGGTTGATTTTCAACCCAGCCCCTATTGAATATATTGGTTATGGTTATGTTGCACTTCCTAAGGTGTCCACTAAATGTCAATCGTCTTTAGAAACTTGTTTGAGGATTCTGCTGTGAAGTGGGAGCTCATAAGGGCTGCTGGAGCCAGGGGTCTGGCAGAGTGCCACAGGCTCTGAGGCGCAGTCATGAGAGAGTTAGCTCTCGTTCCATTGCTTTTCTACAGACATAGGAATTCTCCGGTTGGAACATTATTGACATTTTAGTGAATATTAGTGAATATTTATAATGCTATTTCTGACTTCTGTTGACTACCCAATACATTTTTGGCTGCTTTGTCTGAAAGCTGTACTCAGATTATTGCATGGTTTGCTTTTTCCGTATGTTTTTTAAAAATCTGACACAGCGGTTGCATTAAGGAGAAGTGTATCTATATTTCCATGTCTAACAATTGTATTTTCATCGACATTTATAATGAGTATTTCTGTAAAATGATGTGGCTCTCTGCATTATCACCGGATGTTTTTGGAACTAGTGAATGTAACGCGCCCATGTATACTGAGATTTTTTTTATATAAATATGCACTTTATCGAACAAAACATATATGTATTGTGTAACATGAAGTCCTATGAGTGTCATCTGATGAAGATCATCAAAGGTTAGTGATTAATTTAAATCTCTATTTGTGCTTTTTGTGACTCCTCTTTTTGGCTGGAAAAATGGCTGAATTTTTCTGTGACTTGGCGGTGACCTAGCAATCGTTTGTGGTGCTTTCGCTGTAAAGCCTATTTGAAATCGGACACGTTGGTGGGATTAACAACAAGATTACCTTTAAAATGGTATAAAATACATGTATGTTTGAGGAATTTTAATTATGAGATTTCTGTTGTTTGAATTTGGCGCTCTGCACTTTCACTGGCTGTTGTCATATCAATCCCGTTAACAGGATTGCAGCCCTAAGTTTTTAAGAAGCAGTGCGGCTTGGTTGGGTTGTGTATCGAAGGACGCACGGCTCTCGACCTTCGCCTCTCCCGAGTCCGTACGGGAGTTGCAGCGATGAGACAATAACTAGCACTAACTAACTAACTACTAACGATTGGATACCGCGAAATTGGGCAGAAAAAGGGAGAAAAAAAACAAAAGATGTGACATGTTGCCACAAGGGCAACCAGTGAAGCACAAACACCATTGTAAATACAGCGCATATTTATGTTTATTTATTTTCACTTTTGTACTTTAACTATTTGCACATTGTTATAGTCATAAAATAACATTTGAAAATGTCTTAATTTCTTTGGAACATTTGTGAGTGCATCTATGTTCCCACAGGGATAAGGGACCGGCTGCTGACCTGGGCACACACATCTACGTTCCCACAGGGATAAGGGACCGGCTGCTGACCTGGGCACACACATCTACGTTCCCACAGGGATAAGGGACCGGCTGCTGACCTGGGCACACACATCTACGTTCCCACAGGGATAAGGGACCGGCTGCTGACCTGGGCACACACATCTATGTTCCCACAGGGATAAGGGACCGGCTGCTGACCTGGGCACACACATCTATGTTCCCACAGGGATAAGGGACCGGCTGCTGACCTGGGCACACACATCTATGTTCCCACAGGGTTAAGGGATCGGCTGCTGACCTGGACACACACATCTATGTTCCCACAGGGATAAGGGACCGGCTGCTGACCTGGGCACACACATCTATGTTCCCACGGGGTTAAGGGATCGGCTGCTGACCTGGGCACACACATCTATGTTCCCACAGGGATAAGGGACCGGCTGCTGACCTGGGCACACACATCTATGTTCCCACAGGGATAAGGGACCGGCTGCTGACCTGGGCACACACAGCTGTCGTCGCTGGACATCCAGGTATTTCTTTCACCATCTACTCCATTGCTGAGAAGTACTGGTGGCCCACCTTGGTGCAGGATATCACTCGGAATGTCCACTCCTGTTCCATATGTGCTCAAACCAATTCTCAAGTCCCCCTCCCCCTCCCGGGAAGCTCCTGCCAATTATCGTGCTTGGTCACATCTATCCATTGACTGACTCTCCCCCCCCCCCCCGCCTCTGTTTCACCATCATTCTGGTGGTAGTGGATAGATTTTCCAAGTCATGTTGCTTAATCCCTCTTCCTGCTCTCCAGGTCGCTGAGGCACTCCAGCAGGTCTTTTGGCATTATGGCCTTCCGGAGGACTTAGTCTCCGACCGTGGCCCCCAATTCACATCACGAGTTGGGGGCCACGGGGTCAAGGTCAGCCTCACTTCTGGGTATCGGCCTCAGTCCAACGGGCAGTTTGAGAGGATGAACCAGGAGCTGGGGAAGTTCCTGAGGAGTCACTGTCAGGACCGGTAGGATGAGTGGGCATGATTGCTTCCCTGGGCAGAGTACACCCAGAACTCCCTACGTCACTCCTCTACTGGGTTGACCCCTTTCCAGTGTGTTTTGGGTTTCCGGCCGGCCCTGGCCCCGTGGACCAAGGGCCAGACCGCGGATCCTGCAGTAGATGAGTGGTTCCGGTGCACAGCGGAGGTGTGGAGCGACATGCACGTGAGACTCCAGCATGCCGTCCATCGTCAGAAGGAACAGGCAGACCACCACCACAGTGAGACACCTGTGTTTCATCCTGGGGACTGCATCTGGCTCTCTACCACGAACCTCCCACTCAGCCTGCCCTGCAAGAAACTGAGCCCCCGGTTTGTGGGGCTGTTCAAGGGTCATCGAGGTGACGTACAGGTTACAACTACCCAGTCACTATTGTATGTCTCCCTTCTCAGGCTGGTGGTTCCTGGTCCCCTCGTGGATACTGTCCCCCCCTGGACTTCGAGAGGGGACAGGCATTAGCTATCAGATCCCTACTGGACTCCCAACGTTGTGGGGGTCGGCCCCAGTATCTGGTGGACTGGGAGGGGTATGACCCAGAGGAGCGGTGTTGGGTTCTGGTGGAGGACATTCTGGACCCCAACATCATCCGTGATTTCCACCTTCGCTGCCCGGACCGACCTGCTCCTTGTCCGGGGGCTCAGGGGTCATCCCCCTGGTTGGCATCGTCCTGCGGCTGGAGCCGCGCATCAGTGGGGGTACTGTCACATCTTCTCCTGCTCCTCCCCTCCGGCATATGACATTGCCAGAATACTGACCACCGGTCCTGGGATTCATTACACACACCTGTTAATCATTATGATTCACACCTGGACATCATTTCCTCCCCTTAATGTCACTCTTATGTTTTCTCACCAGTTGGTATTATCCTTGTGTACTGGCGTTTAGCCACATGGATTTGTCTCGTTCCTGGGTTTGTTTTATTAAGCATGTCACCTGCTTCCCAACTCGCAACTCCGTTATTACAATCATGTTGGGCCATAATAGGGTATTTCAACAAATGCTAATGCACTGTGCTTTTATTCAGGCAAAACTGCAATACAAAGAACAATATTTGCCCCCACACTGAGAAGTCATTGGATACATGTAATATTCATGATTTAACACATTGTTTTGAATTGAATTAATCCTTAACTAAACATAGCCTAGTGGTTAAAATCGTTGGGCCAGTAACTGAAAGGTCGCTGGTTTGAATCCTTGACCCGACTAGGTGAAAAATCTGTTTGCCCTTGAGCAAGGCACTTAACCCTAATTGCTCCTGTAAGTCACTCTGGATAAGAACGTCTGTTAAATGTAATCAAACCTTGTAGTTTTACATTTCCCCACTAACTGTTAAGGTAATAATTGAGGAGGAGAAGCTGATCCTATAACTGTACCTTGGAACCTTCACCCCGGAGCTAGGAAGCAGCAATAGTCTTGTACAGTCAATGGCTCTCACTATGATGGATGATCCCCAGCTAGGTCAGCCTGAGAATGCTGAGTCATTCAGAGCATTCCCATTATTCAGTAGGAGTCTTCTCAGGCCTTACTGCATGCCCAAATTAGTATACGGTCCACAATTAGCTCTACTGTAATCTTCTCTTGGTCACAGTACCTTATCCTGTTTCAACGGTCTGACACGATTTGTAAAATGTGTCTTGCGAGTTTTATCTGAAAGCAAGTCAAGGATATGGCTTGGGGTTCTCATGTCCTGGATAAATCGAGTTTGAGGTAATGTCGGAAGTGCCATTTTTGAAGCTCTTCGGCCTTCACTGAAGTAAGTGGCTCTTGAGTTGTTTAGCCTTCATCTCACACAGAGTAAATGCCGTTTTGAACTCCAACTTAGTCACTTTCATTATTCAATGGCAGAGCATATTTCCCCCTGCCAATTTCCTCACTTTAAGGTTCTTTTTTGAAGTCATATTAAGGTATTAAAGGCTCCAAGTGCATTATAGTTTGGTACTATTTGCCAAACTGGTAACGCAGCCAGTCTTATATTCAAAACCTTTAATTCTGCATTCACCACACAACTGTTTACTGTGAAATGAGTACAGTACAAGTCAAAAGTTTGAATACACCTTATTCAATGGTTTTTTACTATTTTCTACATGGTAGAAAAATAGTGACTACGTCAAAACTATGAAATAACACATGGAATCATGTAGAAACCAATGAGAGTGATGCATCAGATGACCTGGCCTCCACAATCACCCGACCTCAACCCAATTGAGATGGTTTGGGATGAGTTGGACCGCAGAGTGAAAGAATAGCCAACAAGTGCTCAGCATGTGGGAACTCCTTCAAGACTGTTAGAAAAGCATTGCAGGTGGTTGAGAGAATGCCAAGAGTGTGCAAAACCACCATCAAGGCAAAGGGTGGCTACTTTGAAGAATCTCAAATTGAAAATATATTTTTATTTGTTTAACACTTTCTTGGTTACTACATGATTCCATATATGTTCTTACATAGTTTGTCTTCACTATTATTCTACAATGTAGAAAATAGTACAAATAAAGAAAAACCCTTGAGTAGAGTGTCCAAACTTTTGACTGGTACTGTACATCGGTTTAATCACTAAAACACAACTTAATGATATCTTCTCAATGTAGCGGTTTTAACAAGCAGTTAATCCAATAGCAAAAAATGCAAGATGCATGTTTTGAAATTTCCCTTTGAAGTGCTGAAAGTAATATGCCACAAAATCAAAAGTAACTGTCAGTATCTGGTGCATTAAGTATTGCAGTGCATCTCCTCCTCATGGACTGCACCAGATTTGCCAGTTCTTGCTGTGAGTTGTTACCCCATTCTTTCACCAAGGCACTTGCAAGTTCCTGGACATTTCTGGGGGGAATGGCCCTAGCCCTCACCCTCCGATTCAACAGGTCCCAGATGTGATCAATGGGATTGAGATCCGGGCTCTTCGCTGGCCATGGCAGAACACGGACATTCCTGTCTTACAGGAAATCACGCACAGAACGAGCAGTATGGCTGGTGGCATTGTCATGCTGGATCTGTGAAGTTATTTGGATTTTTACAAATTATCTTTGAAAAACAGGATCTTGAAAAAGGGACGTTTATTTTTTTTGCTGAGTTAATATGGCTAGCTATGTCAACTTTAACATTGATTTATCCTGCAATAGATGTCGTTCAATTGGTAACACATTTTTGTCTTCTAATGTAATCAGATTTCATTACTGAGTTTGGGTAATCCAAAAGTTATGTTACTGATTAAATTATGGACAATTAAAAAGTAATTGTAACAGACTGCATTTAGAAAGTAACCTACCCAACCCTGCTGTTCACATTAGGCTACACACTTGCATTACCCATCAAAATTGACTGAAAATATCATTTATATCCCATTGTGTTCATTGAAGACATCTTTGACAATCGTTGATGCAAAATATAAATTAATTGTTTAGATATAATTACACTACAGTTGTACTGTAATTAAATGAAATAAACATTATGTTTAGCAGGCACTAGTTTGAATCAAGCCTGTCTTGAGCATTTGGACATAGGTTCTCATCGACACAGTAAGTCCGTGCTCGTGAATTATTACCAACACATTGACTCTTCAACTCACGGAAATGCGATGCTTGATTACTGATACACGCCTTTTTTTGAAACGGGTAGAAGGCCCTCTCTCGCCCTCCTTTGGAAAATCTTACCATGACTCCATTTTGCTTCTCCCCGCCTACAAACAGAATCAAGAGGGAAGGTCCCGGTGATCAGGTGTGTACACCGTTGATCCGACCATTCAGAACCCGAAGACTATTTTGATCACAGACTGGAATATGTTCCGGGTCACCTCTAGGGATAACATCAATGAATATGCTGACTCAGTCACCGGACTGAGTCAGCATATTCATGCATAGATGATGTGATACCGATAATGTCTTTCAAAAGGTACCCAAATAAAAAGAATGTGGATTGATGGCAGTCTTGTAGCGAAGCTGGAGAGAGATGCTGATCATAAACACGGCAAGGTGACCATGAACAGTAGTATGGTTAAACAGCACAAATACAACCTACACAGATCGATCAAGATGGCGAAACATAGAGGAGCAATTCAGTGGGTCAACACGAGGCGTATGTGGCAGGGGCTCCCAACGATCATGGATGCTGAAGAAATTTGGTCTGTCCCAGAGAGCCTTCACAGTGTTTTACAGGAGCACCATCGAGAGCATACTGTTGGGCTGCATCACAGCCTGGTTCGGCAACTCCACCGCTGTGGACCGGAAGGCGCTACAGAGGGTGGTACAAATGCACCATTGGGTGCACACTGACTGTCCTCCAGGACACATGAAGGCCAAGAAGATAATCAGGGACCTCAGCCACCCAAGCCATGGCCTGTTCTCCCTGCTTGCATCACTAAGAAGCGGGTAGTACAGGACCATCATGGCAAAAACTGGAAGACTGGTCAAGAGCTTCTACTCCCAGACCATCAGGCTTCTGAATAGCCACCACTAGTATATTATGGTATTACAGTACTGAATTAGCCAATGCAATTGTGAAACCCCAGCAACCTAAGTGTATGTAAACCTCCGACTTCAACTGTATGCAGATGACTGAACACTATACACATCAGCTACTACAGCGAGTGAAATGACTTAACAAAGAGCTGCAGTTAGTTTCAGAATGGGTGGCAAAAAATAAATGTGTCTTAAAAACTAAAATCATCGTATTTGCGACAAATCATTCACTAAACCCTAAACCTGAATTAAATCTTGTAATGAAAACCGCTTGGAGCAACCCTGGATTGTAAACTGTCATGGTCAAAACCTATTGATACAACAGTAGATGAGATGGGGAGAAGTCTGTCCATAATAAAGCGCTGCTCTGCCTTTATTATAACAGGGCAGGTCCTACAGGCTCTAGCTTTGTCGCATTTGGACTACTGTCCAGTCGTGTGGTCAGGTGCCACAAAGAAGGACTTAGGAAAATTACAATTGGCTCAGACCAGGGCAGCATGGCTGGCCCTTAAATGTACATTACATAAATGAACATTAATAATATGCATGTCAATCTCTTTAAAACCCTTTTTTTTTACCTTTAATTAACTACGCAAGTCAGCGAAGAACAAATTCTTATTTTCAATGACGGCCTAGGAACAGTTGGTTAACTGCCTTTTTCAGGGGCAGAACGACAGATTGTCAGCTCGGGATTCAATCTTGCAACCTTTCAGTTACTAGTCCAACGCTCTAACCACTAGGCTACCTGCCGCTCTCATGGCTCAAAGTAGAGGAGCGATGGACTTCATCGCTACTTGTTTTTGTAAGAAGTATTGACATGTTGACTGCACTGAGCTGTTGGTTTAAACTACTAGCACACTGCTCGGACACTCATGCATACCTCACAAGACATGCCACCAGAGGTCTCTTCACAGTCACCAAGTCCAGAACAGACTATGATAGGCGCACTGTACTACATAGAGCCATGGCTACATGGAACTCTATTCCACATCAGGTAACTGATGCAAGCAGTAGAATCAGATACATTTAAAAAATAAAAATACACCTTATGGAACAGCAGGGACTATGAAGAGACACACAGGCACAGTCACACGCATACACATACACATGCTCTAGAAACACATGGATTTTGTATTGTAGATATGTGGTAGTAGAGTAGTTGACAGTAGAGTAGTTGACCAGTGCCTCCCCTTCTTGGTAAAGCAACAAGGTTAGCAAAAGCGGTTCAGCATCTAAAGCGGTTTCTGTCACCCACTCAGCTCCCATCTGCTTCTCCTGTCCAACACAAAGCGTCTCTGGTGCATCCATTTGCAAATCCACTGACACTGATCCTGAGCAGCAGCCCTTGAACGCAATGCACATATTAGGATATATATTGATACATACTTTGTCATTCTTCCTCCTTAACCCTCACCCCTCCCCTAGTCACGTCTCATCCCTGCACTAGTTAAACAGTACATTTCTGCCACTCTTGTTGATCACACATTTCTCAGAGAATTTCTAGGCTTTAGCTCAACAGGTTAACACAGTATTTTGGCGCACAGAGGCGCAGGAGACCTGGGTTTGAACCAAGTCAGTTACACTATGGCTGCGTCTGACCAATCAGATCAGCCCCGAAAAAGTTCTGATGTTAAAAGATCTGATGTGATTGTTCAAAAGACCAATTAGTGGAAAAATACCAGAATCGTGCTGTCTGTGTATTTTTTATTTAACCTTTATTTAACTAAGCAAGTCAGTTAAGAATAAATTCTTATTTACAATGACGGCCTACACTGGCCAAATCCAGACAACGCTGGTCCAATTGTGCGCCTCCCAATCACAGCCGGTTGTGATACAGCCTTAATCAATCTATTTGACAAAGATGCCAAGGAAGACTAGCAAAATAATCTTTCCATCTTAACAGAGAGATGAGATCAACTTGCTAGAATAATAAATAATAATAAATAATAATTTCTCATGCCTTTCCATTAAAATTATAAGAAAAGCAGAACCAAATCAACAGATGGTGACCCAGAGGTTCAACTTATGTCTAGATCCTTTCTACAGAGATATCCACCTCCTCACAGTAAGGCACACTGCTGCAGTATGTGAACCACCTAAACTACAGATGGCATCTCCATACAGCCTTTCTCCCACACAAACTGTATCAAGACACCGGCGGAAGTGGGAAGACGATGATGGCAATAAATCCAGCCAAAGTGGGAGGCAATGAGTGGAACGATTGAAGGTGGACAGGCTTGTTGATCCTCAGCATATTGTGGAAATGATAGTCTGTCAAAGCCTGGTAAAATGAGAGTTATTGTAAGAGCTTACTGTATGTGGTTAGCCAGATGTCTGTATTCTTCAATTACCTGTAGAAATGTCAATCAATCAATCACATTTATTGTATAAAGCCCTTTTTACATCAGCAGTTGTCACAAAGTGCTAAATAGCATGTTGGCACCTCTATAACAGTGATGCTTCTGATACTAGGGGTGAGGTGGTACTCATAGATAACATAAATTACAGTACGTTGCCTTTTGGATGGCATGATATCTTTCCATCAAAATATATAACATTACAGCAGCAGAATAAATGTTGCGTGTAAAGGCCCAATGCAGCCATTTAATATTAATCATTTCTGGGTAACAATTAAGTATCTTACTGTAATAGTAAGCCAATCAGCATTCAGGGCTCGAACCACCCAATTTATAATGAAGCTTAAAACATTGTTTATCACTGTAATCGAGGTGTGGATATTGATCATGTGGAATATATTACCTGAATGTGTTTGTATACCTTTTCATACCTTTATTGAAGTTGATTGTCAATTATGTAATTGGTATGGTTTGCGATGCATTCTGGGTAAGGGGTGTCCTATTTAAAGCGCAACAGAACGCAAACAAAATTACTTCTCTGGTTGAAAATGGCCTATGTGGCATCGATATTAGACAGAAAATTGACAAAAACAAAGTCCAGTATATTCCAAAACAGTTTTGTGAGATTTGTGTAACTGAGGTTGTGCAATAAATGTTTGTCTAAAATCGATGCCACGTTGCCACATAGTGCGCATGGAACAATTCTGGGATTATTTTTTTTTTCAGGTCATGGGACCAACACTTTACATGTTGCATTTATATATTTTTGTTCATGTATATCTGTTAAATTGTTATTTAAATTAATGACATATGCATTGATTTTGCATATGTTTCTGAAGTAAATCTACATTTTACATGTAGATGGCGTGGTAAAGAAGGGTCCAGACCCCTTTTTTTTGTTTTGGCTTGTACTTCGTTTTTTTAATCATTATTATTTGGGACGTATTTGGGTGTTTTTAGAGATTTTGTTCATGTCTTTTGCGTGCGCTGATACTGCAGAATGAGCAACGAGGAAGTGAATCGCGGCTGGGTTAAGTTTCTCAAAAACAAGCCAAATCACAAAAAGTGTCTGGACCTTTCTATAACATGCCACTTACCTCAATATAAATTTACTTCATAAATATGACAATTCTTCTTTAATAGGTTTAGGTGTAGCTAAATAGGTTTAAACTATCCACAATAACCAAATTTGGGGGTGATTCTGTGACAGTGTAAGCCTAGCTTGTTCTGTTCCAAATCAAGTGGCAGGGTTCGGTTAAGGTGGCCATTAGGCTGAACTACAGACTCTTGATTGTGGCTTACGATGCACAAAAGAGGGTTGTGGCTTAGTGATGTAAAAAGAGGCCAAACTTGTCTCAGCAAAAGACAGAGAGAAGAGAGTCATCTATAAGCCATGAGGCTCCGGGTGGACTAGAGTGTATCTGCAGTGCTTTGTGAGAGAGGCGTGAGTATAATTTTACATGTCCTCTACCAATACGCCTCTTCTTTCTCTTTGGTGTATAGAGTAGCTATCTAACTCCTGGCTTATTTCAATAAGTGTTGAGTCATACGTGGGTGGGAGGCTAGCCTCACTCACTTCTTCAAGTGCAGCGCCTCTGCTTTGAGCAACCTCTGCTTTTAGATGAAAGGAGTTTTTTTCCATTTAATCTCTAATTGATATCCAGAGCTTCCTCACAAATTCCAGGGGTGGTGGGATTTCTCTTTGTGGATGTGTAAAGAGTACAAAACTTACGGAATACACAGTAAGAACTGTCATTCCTCCTCAGAACTCACCCCTTCCCTAGTCATGTCTCAAACCTGCACTAGTCAAGTGTCGCCAGGATGCAGTGGTGATGCACAGGTGGAAGGGTGGGAGAGGTGAGGCAGAGGGGTGATCCTTGAGTAATGCAGGGCTGAGGGTTGAAGAGTGACGCTTGACTAGTGCAGGATTGAGACATGGCTGGGGTGAGGTCTGAGGAGGAAAGTTCCTAATATTTATTGCGTAGGTGTGACTGGCTGTTTAAAGGATAAATAAACCTTTTGTTTAATTCCAAAGGTAGACTACTAAAGCAATAAGGCCCAAGGGGTTGTGTGTGGTATATTGGCCATTATAAACCGGGTAGTTTGGGTCCTGGATGCTGATTGGCTAAAACCCTTTCAACCATGTGTATATCAGACAATATATCACGTGTATACCACGGGCAAAAATACTTGTTTACTGTTCTGGTTACAGCCCTTAGTCGTGGTATATTGGCCATATACCCTTAAGGTGCCTTATTGCCATTTCAGATAACCCGCTAATGAAAAGCATTTACATTTCCTAGAATTACATTAGAATCCAGTCTACATTCTTTCTGAATTATGGTACGTTTCTTCTAACTTTCCAATTTGATGGAACCATCCTTGAATTTGGTTGATCTTCCATGATAATGTAACAACAGGAACTGTGTTCTTCGTAGTTTAGTCCTTGTGACAATCAATATAAAATAAAAGCTTGTCCAGTGCATTCTGAAAATATTCAGACCCCCATTTTATGTTACAGCCTTATTCTAAAATGGATTCAATATTTTTTTTCCTCATCTACACAAAATACCCCATAATGACAAAACAAAAACTTTTTTTTATCTTAATTTTTGCATGTATTAAAAATAAAACTGAAAAATCACATTTACATAAGTATTCAGACCCTTTCTTCAGTACTTTGTTGAAGCACCTTTGGCAGTGATTACAGCCTCAAGTTTTCTTGGGTATGATGCTGCAAGCTTGGCATACCTGTATTTGGGGAGTTTCCACTATTCTTCTCTGCAAATCCTCTCAAGCTCTGTCAGGTTGAATGGAGAGCGTTGCTGCACAGCTATTTTCAGGTCTCTCCAGAGATGTTTGATCGGGTTCAAGTCCGGGCTCTGGCTCGGCCACTCAAGGACATTCAGAGACTTGTCCCGAAGCCACTCCTGCGTTGTCTTGGCTGTGTGCTTAGGGTCGTTGTCCTGTTGGAAGATGGCATTTAGGCCAAAGAGTTCAATCTTGGTTTAATCAGATCAGAGAATCTTGTTTCTCGTGGTCTGAGAGACTTTAGGTGCCTTTTGGCAAACTCCAAGTGGGGCTGTCATGTGCATTTTACAGAGGAGTGGCTTCCTGCTGGCCACTCTACCATAAAGGCTTGATTGGTAGAGTGCTGCAGAGATGGTTGTCCTTCTGGAACGTTCTCCCATCTCCACAGAGGAACTCTGGAGCTCTGTCAGAGTGACCATCGGGTCCTTCGTCACCTCCCTGACTAAGGCCCTTCTCCCCCGATTGCTCAGTTTGGCCAGACAGCCAGCTCTAGGATGTCTTGGTGGTTCCGAACTTCTTCCATTTAAGAATGAGGAAGGCCACTGTGTTCTTGGGGTCGTTTAATGTGCAGAAATGTTTTGGTACCCTTCCCCATATCTGTGCCTCAACACACTCATATCTCGGCGCTCTACGGACAATTCCTTCGATCTCATGGCTTGGTTTTTCCTCTGACGTGCACTGTCAACCTTATATAGACAGTTGTGTGCATTTCCAAATCATGTGCAATCAATTGAATTTACCCCAGGTGGACTCAAATCAAGTTGTAGAAACATCAAGGATGGTCAATGGAAACAGGACGCACCGGAGCACAATTTCAAATTTCATACAAAGGGTCTGAATAATTATGTAAATAATGTATTTCATTTAAAAAATATATATTTATACATTTTTTATATATTTGCAAACATTTCTTAAAAACTGTTTCGCTTTGACATTATGGGGTATTGTGTGTCGAGTGATGAGGAAAAATATGTATTCAATACACTTTAGAATAAGGCTGCAACGTAACAAAATGCACTGTATTTTTGACATGGTCTGATCTATAACAAGTGGTCCATTGTCTTAGGTAGAGTCAGGGGTTTGACTCTAGTCTCAGCTAGTGGGCCTATTAGAGGTTCTTCACCAATTTTCTACAGTATATATAGTAAACCCTGGATTGCTGATCCCATTTTTAAAAAATGTAGTGGGGACAGTAACAGTTTTGTGCTTGTATGTTTAGCTCACATAATGTAATTTAAAATGTATGCATTAAGGTGTCTGTAATAGAACAAACATGGAAAATAAATATGGACATAAAGTCATTTCTATACCTTCCCAAATATTTTTAACAGTGGGGATGCCAAGATGGAGGCTTGGTGGCTTCAAAACAGCGACCCCTGTAGTCATCTAGTGTATATATAAAGAATTAATTCACAAAAATACCTTTGCCTATACATATTACTGCAATGTAAACTTGCGAACTTGTCACGTCTTAACTGCTCCTCCAGAGGTAGCGCACGCCACTCAAACACACATAACCAGTCTTCGTTCCCACTCTCAGCTCAGCATTTAATATTCACCAACAGCTGTCGTTTTATTCCCAGAATCAGTTCTCTTGAAATCGCAGGATTTTGATACATCTGTGAAAGATAGCATAGGAACAGTGAACAGATGTTCGTCATTAGCAGAGGAAAAACATGCCACCAATCCTCAAACATCTTCGGCAATTACCACCTGATAGCTACCCTTAAGAGGCTGTGACTATTTCGATAGATAACTCTTGATCGAAGTAGAGGGAAGCTATTACTGTTGTCATTATTCCAGGTGTATTTCACAAAATGGTACCAAAGGAACTTGCTGTCATTCCTGTTTTACATAACGTGAGTAGACCTAAAAGATGATATTTAATACCATTTATTTAACTAGGCAAGTCAGTTAAGAACAAATTCATATTTACATTGACGGCCTACCCCGACCAAACTCTAACCCTGAGGACTCTGGGCCAAATGTGCGCCGCCCTATGGCAGAGGTGCTTTTCACTAATTTGTGGCAAACAGGTGTGCCCTTAACCGATATGGCCTCTTGTGAATGACAATCTATTTAAATAGACTGCCAGACTAAATGATGAGAAACGACTTCCAAATGTTCATGGTGAGAAAACTGAAGAACAATTTGAGACAGTATTGCATAATTACTTACATACAGCATATCTGTATACAAGCCACATTATTGTATAGGGCAGCAGGTAACCTAGTGGTGTTGGGCCAGTAACCAAAAAGTAGTTGGTTCAAGTCCCCGAGCCGACTTGGTGAAAATCTGTTGATGTGCCCTTGAGCAAGGCACTTAACCCCAATTGCTCCTGTAAGTCTCTCTGGATAAGAGTGTCTGCTAAATAGCTCAAATGTACAACTGTTTTATGTATCAGATTGAACAGCATCATTATCTGACCGCAACTGTAAAGGAAGAGTTCAAAAGACGAGATGTAACCCTTATTATCAAGGTTCTATTGAGTGTGATAAGCCGATTGTACTTGTTTTTAAGTGTCCCTTTCTCACTCTGGGGTGTAGTTACCCTTAGGAACAGATCTAGGATCAGCTTCACCTCCCCCAATCCTAACCATAAACATCAGTGGGAAAAATTCGAAACACCTAAGATTAGTGTCTAGGGACAACCTACTCCCACTTTCTCATCACCGAAAGGAAATAGGTCAATCTTCTGCCTAATTTCATAGACTGAAAGGTTGATATGTGGGCAGAGCGCTACTAAAGGCAGTGTTCACAAAACAATGTCTGCAATGATGAGATGAAATAAGTCTTTGTTTTTTAAAATTCCTTTAATGGTTCAATTGGTATAGGATTTGGAAGCATTTAGTCAGCAGCCATACAGCAAGGACCAACTAATCGATGTCAACAGAGAAATACAAAGGCAACACAAAATAACTCAAACGACAACTAGGCAAAGACAGGTCATCACATTGAAAGATACACAGCTCTAGTCATACTGAACAGCATGCTGAAAAATCTGATTTGTATAATTTTTGAACAGAGGAAATCACACACATGCACGCACTCACACACAAAGATTACAAATGAAGGCTGTTGGTCAACTATGACAGGTATAGTATATAAGATACCTTTGCATTGTTGTCTTTAAGATGAAAGCAAAACAATGCACAGAGAAATTAGGTTCAAGAAAGTTAAAACAAGAGTAAACATTAAAAAGGACAAACTTTTGTCATAGGCAGATACTGTAACTATTTGTTGGCAATGTATGTAGCCATGATCGCTGAGGAAATTTGATCCTGAAATTATTGCCAACAGGATAACATGGATGACATTTTTTTTGTTTTTTTAAATAGCTGACTATTTTTCTGAAATGTTTTTTAAAGAGCTAGTAGCGTCCATAAACTGAGAATGTACAAGCAATGGTCATTGTGGCACGGCTTTCAAGACCCTCCCAGATCTACTTAAAATGTACACTGTTAACCACAAGGCAGGCATGCTTGGTTTCAAAACATCAAGTCACAATTGTTTAAGTTAAGCGAGTTAACAAAAAGGTACTTACACACATTAAATATAGAGTATCTTACTACAACAAAAAAAAACAGTCGGATTGAAAAAAAAACTACAAATATTCAATTGAATGGAAAGATTCCAGTTGCAATCAACGAACACAGAAAACGGATCGGTTTTGTTTACAGCACGTCAATTGCTGAAGGGTAGGAGGAGGCAGTAAAAACACTGTCGTTTCTTTTGTGAGTATTCACCATGTTTCTAGTAGCTCCATGGATGTGGTTCGAGTTGATATAATTATATTAGTGTGAGTCAAGAGTAAGCTTTGTCCAATCTAAAGAGTGACAATATTATGCTATTGGATTCTGTTGATAAGATTAGGCGTTTCGATCCGTGTAGACTTTCTTCTAATGATGATTTTTTTCCTAAACAATAGTTTGGGAGAGAGTCAATTCTATCAATAATAAATTAGAACTACGCTATGTCCCTCGTCAGGCAACTTTTAAAAATCATGTTACATTTATTTTACAGATAAAAAAAATAAAATAATAATTGGCACAATCAATTCATTATTATTGTATTTTCCCTCTAATATCTGTACAATAAAAAAAGTTAGATAATTTCACAATAACCCCAAGACCTTGTTTGCTTGGGGAAAGGCCATTTGCACCTATGTGAACTGTGTGTGTTTGTGCTAGTGTCATTGATTCTAATGTCCCGAAAGGGAAGCCAAGTTGACATCTCAACAGCCTATTGTTCAAATCAACAATAAGCAGGAAGAAGTACAATTGGTTTGAAAGAATATGAAAACCATTAAACACGTTTTTAACCTTTCCACCTACAGGGACCCTGTGTACAGTTAAAAAATATATAGAATTCAACCAAAGAAAGTAATGAATTATTTTCCCGCAAGGTCATTAGTTAAAACACTCACGCTTCTCTCTTTCATTTGACGGAAAAATTATGTCCTTGGTCAGTTCTACCATTGAGTAGAGCAGATACGAAAACAACACTGCCCGATAAAAAAATTAAAAATAAAACGAGACAAAAAGACAAGGTTTGCATTCACACAACTTGTAAGTGTTTTCATCGACTTGCTCGACACCAAGGCCCTAACCCATGGTAATGCATACCTACTGTGGCTGGGGCAATGGTGTATCCGTTTGAATGGGAAGGAGGCTGGTTGAAAGGGAGGGATAGAGCGAAAGGTAACCAACACCCAGTGCTCCTTCCCACCCTCCTTCCATCCATCACAGGTGCCCATCCTCTCCCCAGAAACTCAACAGTGTTGTGTCGGTCGGTGGAGTTTGGGTTGCCGTAGACGATGGGGGAGTGCCCCAGGGTCACTGCCGCCGGTCTTCGGTTTCTTGTCGTGAAAAAGCCATCACCACATCCTCCGCACCTGGTGACCCAGATCCACAAACAGAGGTCAGTAGATATCAACAACAAACTCCATCTTGATATTCCTTCCACCTACACAAGTCCTATTATATATGTGAATAAAACATTTAGTAATCATAAGCATGAGTAACATAACTGAATCTACATTATATATCAATAAATTCTGTATTTAGGGAGAATTTCTTGAAATCTTTGCTTGTATGAATGAATTAATAGTATGCCTATTCTTATTGTTTACTTTCTGACTTTGAGCTCATGTTGGGTGTGCCATTGACTTAATTGACGTCATCATGACTGAGTGTGGTGAGGTTAAATACGGTGAATCACCAAAGCGACAGCACACACTACACTATATAACCGTGCCACAAGACTTCCACATCGCACATGGAATAGGAAAGTCTCTCGACATCACTTGTTTTAGGGATAGGTAAATGCATCTAGCTATTCCAAACTACTGCCATGTTCCCTACAGTCCAGAGGCACAGTCTTCTCAATCACACATCTCAAAATCAAGGTCTCCCTAGGAGTACCCAGCTGCAGACATAATCCAGTCCTGCGTCCTGCCCTGATAAGCAATACATCGGAGGCCTTAAACGACCCTTCCACCCACATCTCTATTCCAACCCAAACTGCAGGAGGCATGGAATACCTGTGGAGAGCTAATGCTAGAGTCCAGCTGGCGTAGCCAATCTCACTAAGCCATGAGATATCATTGCGAAGAAAGAAAAGCAATGCTGTGCTACAGTATATAGGTACCAAAAGGCAGACAAATGCAGTGATCACTGGTGTACATTGGGAGGTCTGGCTTGTCTTCCCTTCGTATTCTATTTACTTCGATCATGTTGAGGGTTAATCAATACCAATCCCAGATTACAAATTCTGCCGTGCCAAAGTTAACAAAAGAGAACATGCCAGGGTGTGGAGTTGGGAGAAAACGACAGAAAACCAAACTCTACACCAAGACCTCAGTCTGAGTACCTTCAGACTGCCCTGCCCATTTTCCGAAGTTAGAGAAACATTTTTGAGTTGAAGCATGATCTGATTGTAGCATATTCTGTAACCTTTAGCTATTCAACAATAGACTTTGCTTACATTAGTAACTTTCATCATATTTGCATTTATTTCCAAAAGGTTTAACTTTCCTAGATTTAGGCTGAATAGGTTTGATGGTATCAAAATGAATATTGCCCAGTCATACTTGAATGTCAACATCAGAGGAGGCAGAGCTGCCACACTTGCAACTGATGGATGGTAAGCATTTTTTCATTGATGGTAAATTATTTGAATTGCCAGTAAATGCTGGTCTTGTTTCAAGTTTTACCAAACCGATTTGTCAAGCGCTATCAGAATGCGAATATCACTTTTGAAAGTGGAGAGGTGCACTCGTAACAGAGGTTTCTTTTTTCACAACTTTTGCTATAAAAAGTATCATTGCTTGTTAGATTTAATTATTACAGGGGGAAATGAAAGTAGGTCACACAGACTGCGTCCATATCTGTTTAGCTCATAGGGTGGACCCTTTTCAGAAGATTGTGCGCAGACACAACCAGGCGTAGATTCTGTGTTCAGTTTGGTTGTTTCTAAAGAGGAGATAATTAAGATGTTTCTATGGTGCTCTTGGGTCGGCATAATCTAAATCTAAGTGAGAGAAGGATCTGGGGAAGGATCTTTTTATTTTTGGACTTGCTCTTCCTTTCAGTTTCCTTGTCCCCTATAGACCTCATCCAATGAGGATGTGGCAAAGAACAGCCCTATGCTACAAAATGGCCCTGCCAGGGAAGGAGAACGAGACGCGGCACATCAGAATAAATACATTGCACAAATCCTGACTGAATTTGAATGTGGCACACGTTTTGACAAATTTTATTTAAAAAATATTGAACTGATATGCTTCTCCACTTCACATGAAATGGACTTGGCCCATAAAATGGTCAAATTCAATTGACACATAAAATGTTAAAAAGCTCATAAAAATGGCATACACAGTAATCATACAAGGATCAAATAAATGCAACAATACAATAAACATTATAAAGGTGCAGGGAGAAGACAACAGAGAAGGTCATATTTAAGTGTTATTATTATTATTATTATTTTAAAAATACATTACGGGGAGGGAAAAGGCCAGGCACACCCAATCAGAATGATAATACATTTATTTGTCATAAAATACCTGATTTTATTTGTTGGCTTTATGTAGGCTATTTTTACATAGTTGTTACGTTTAGATTTGTATCATTTTAAATGTACATTTCTATAGTTTACATTAACCAGATGACAATGATTTTGCGATACAAAGACTATGAAACTGTTCTATAAAAATATGCATATGAAAATCATACCTGGCATGCAAATCGGTAGAAATGGTAAGATAGATTAACACTCGACATGAAAAAGGTTGCCGGCCCCTGGTGTAGCGTATTACCGGCATCTACAAAGGGAAGCGGGAGGTGGTGGTTCGGGAAGAAGTTTTTTTTCTTCTGGCCATCTTGATCTGGCTCCCTTTTGAGTCATTAGTGTATCTTAATTATTTAATCAAACAGTGTGCTTAAAGCATCAGACAAGCTCAGTGCACATAGTTGATTTGATTAAAACACATAGGGTACTGTATGTCTATATTGAAAAATGCTGGATTTTTAAATTTAGATCAATCAATTGGTAAAAAGAACAGATCACTCTTGGTCAACCAACATTATTTTGTTGTCAGGGACAGCCCTAGCAAAATTTCAGGGAATAAGCTTAAAATTGCAACATTCCCTGACATGGCAAAATGTGTAGAATTGCAGGAAATGTGTTTTGAAACAGCTACATTGTCACTGCGGCCAACAGGAGGGCCTCTAAAATATTTGGTCAGTGACCGCACCATTGGCCACGCCCCCGCTACGCCCATCACCTAAGCCCCATTTTGATAAAGAAAAATCCCTGATCTTGTGGTTGCATAAGGGAGCTTGCTCTTGCGTAACGGGCAGCTCAGACTGAGCACGTGTCTAGCACAAGGACTCGAGCAGGCAGACCAGCAGAAAGGCTCAGAATAAACCGACAGAGATACAGGGCCGACGGCCATTAGAGTGGAATACACCACTGGACTACTGATGAACTGAAGCAAGAGGGGATCTGCTTTATAGGAGCCCTCTGTTTCGCAGTCATAATGTGTGGGCCGCACCCTGCTGCACAGTCAACACACACGCTCCCTTGCAGTGTCACATAAGCGCTAGCCGACAGGATAGAAACGTCAGGCCCTCGGAGCCATTGCCTAGCAACCGAGTCAAATCAGATTGCATCACTGCCCGGCAGGCTGTTACCGCCTATGAGCAAACAGCTGCTGGCTAATGTTTGCTCCAATCCTGCTCTCTCACTCCTTCCCTCCTCTCTCATTGATCCCACACCTCAGCCTGTTCTCCCTCCTCCTCTCTCACAGATCCCCCACCTCAGCCTGTTCACCCTCCTCCTCCTCCACCTCAGCCTGTTCTCTCTCCTCGACACACTGATCCCCCACCTCAGCCTGTTCTCCCTCCTCCTTTACTGATCCCCCACCTCAGCCTGTTCTCTCCTCCCCTCTCACTGATCCCCCACATCAGCCTGTTCTCTCCTCCCCTCTCACTGATCCCCCACATCAGCCTGTTCTCTCTCCTCCTCTCTCACTGATCCCCCACATCAGCCTGTTCTCTCTCCTCCTCTCTCACTGATCCCCCACATCAGCCTGTTCTCTCTCCTCCGCTCTCACTGATCCCCCACCTCAGCCTTTTCTCTCTAAGATCACCATGTGCAATGCCAAGTGTCGGCTGGAGTGGTGTAAAGCTCGCCGCCTCGAGTGAAGAATCCCGCTTCACCATCTGGCAGTCTGATGGACAAATCCGGGTTTGGCAAATGCCAGGAGAACACTACCTGCCGGGATGCATAGTGCCAAATGTAAAGTTTGGTGGAGGAGGAATAATGGTCTGGGGCTGTTTTTCATGGTTCGGGCTATGCCCCTTAGTTCCAGTGAAGGCAAATCTAAACACTACAACATACAATGACATTCTAGATGACTCTGTGCTTCCAACTTTGTGGCAACAGTTTGGGGAAAAGCCTTTCCTGTTTCAGCATGACAATGCCCCCGTACACAAAGCGAGGTCCATACAGAAATAGTTTGTTGAGATCGATGTGAAAGAACTTGACTGGTCTGCATAGAGCCCTGACCTCAACCCCATCAAACACCTTTGGGATGAATTGGAACACCGACTGCGAGCCAGGCCTAATCGCCCAACATCAGTGCCCAACCTCCATACTCCATGATTTTGGATTGAGATGTTCAACAAGCAGGTTACTAGGTTACTACAGCCCAGAGCAAGAATAAATAAAAACATCATTTTTAACCAAATGTACAAACGTAATATCGATTGAAGTCAGAGCTCTTAATAACCTGTTGTGACTAGGGGGCAGTATTTTCATTTTTGGAAAAAAACCTTCCCGTAGTAAACAGGATATTTTGTCAGGACAAGATGCTAGAATTTGCATATAATTGACAGCTTAGGATAGAAAACACTCAAAAGTTTCCAAAACTGTAAAAATATTGTCTGTGAGTATAACAGAACTGATGTTGCAGGCGAAAGCCTGAGAAAAATCCAATCCGGAAGTGCCCCATGTTTTGAAAGCGCTGCGTTCCAATGAGTCCCTATTGAGCAGTGAATGGGCTATCAACCAGATTACTCTTTCTCCGTATTCCCGAAGGTGTCTACAGCATTGTGACGTGGTTTTACGCATTTATGTTGAAGAACACCCGTAAGCGGCTACATTGAGCAAGTGGTCACCTGATGCTGCCAGAGAGATTCTCGCATAAAATACAGAGGTAGCCATTACTCCAATCGGTCCTACTGAAAAACTAATTGTCCCGATGGATATATTATCGAATAGATATTTGAAAAACACCTTGAGGATTGATTATAAACAACGTTTGCCATGTTTCTGTCGATATTATGGAGCTCATTTGGAATATTTTTCGCCGTTTTCGTGACTGCAATTTCCGGGCGATTTCCCAGCCAAACGTGAAGAACAAAACAGAGCTATTTCGCCTACAAAAATAATATTTTTGGAAAAAAGGAACATTTGCTATCTAACTGGAAGTCTCCTGAGTGAAAACATCCGAAGCTCATCAAAGGTAAACTATTTAATTTGATTGCTTTTCTGATTTCCGTGACCAAGTTACCTGCTGCTAGCTGGACAAAATGCTATGCTAGGCTATCGATAAACTTACACAAATGCTTGTCTAGCTTTTGCTGACAGGGTGATTAACAAAAGGCTAAGCTGTGTCTCAATATATTTAATTTGTGATTTTCATGAATAGGAATATTTTCTAGGGATATTTATGTCCATTGCGTTATGCTAATTAGTGTCAGGCGATGATTACGCTCCCGCATGCGGGATGGGGAGTCACTAGAGGTTTTAAGAAACATATTGCAGTTAGAGTGCAGTATGCTGCAATTACTGTGTCCAAAATACCAGTTGACTGCAGTTACTGCATTTCTACTGCTGTTTCTAAACTGAAATATTTGTGTAAGGGAGATGGTGCAATGTTTCAGTTGATGTCTTGCTGGTCAGAGTGACAGACAGGGCTGACACCCAGGTCTCCTATGCACCACCAGACTATTTATTTGGTGCTTATATTTGTCCTATTTTACACAAGTGTGTATTAATAAGCATGTGTGAATTGGAAATTGTTTTTTCAGAACTAGCTACCTTTGTTACTGGCCCAATGCTCTAACCGCTAGGCTACCTCCCGCCCTTATGTATATAGCATGTGAGGAGTGTGGTATGTGAGAAGCCGAAAGCAAAACCGACCAGTCCTGTCCCCACTAAGCAAAGAAACACCTACCTCCTTGCAAATGAAAATACAAAATGAGCAACATTTTGCCATAGAAACCTTTGTGTACAGTTCTGGGTTGCTCTTCTTGAAGCGGACATTTTGTACAAGTATGACGGAAGAGCTTTGCCACAAAATGTGCAACATGCCTTTGTGACACAAATATTCTACATGACGTACTGCGCCTTTTTAGATATTGGACCCATTTGTTTAGACCTTCACTAACACACTGACTAATTACATGGTTTCTTCATATTTACAAAATATTAAAAAGCAATTTATTCATCTACACATATGACTTGTTCAAATATCCTCATGCACTAAAAGGAGAAACATTTTAATATGCGGTCTACGTGTCTGAAACAATCTCGTTTCACTCTCCGGACAAGCACACCCCATGTTATCCCACTAAGCTCAAGCATTAGCTGAAGGAGTTTCCAGGTCTCAAGCAAGTGTTACTCATCACGCAAGCGTGGTTCACCAAACCACCTTATTACATGAGGTCGCAGACAGGCTGACCAAAATCATGACTGTGTTATTAGTGCAGAGAGATAACAATCTGTGCAGGCCGAGAGGATAAAGACATGGAATCCCCTGCAGAAACTCCAGTGGGGTTAAGAGGCGTTGAGATAGGGGCTTGCATGTGGTCAGTAGGTAATACACCACACCCACGGTAGCCATTTTCTCATAGCATGCAATAAGGCCCGAGAAGGTATGGTACATGGCCAACATACCACAGCTAAGGGCTGTTCTTATGCACGACGCAGCGCGGAGTGCCTGTATACAGCCCTTAGCTGTGGTGTGTTGGCCATATACCACAAACCCCCGAGGTGCCTTATTGCTATTATAAACTGGTTACCAACGTAATTAGAGCAGTAAAAAAAATGTTTTTGTCATACTCATGGTATACGGGTATGATATACTACGGCTGTCAGCTAATCAGCATTCAGGGCTCGAACCACCCAGTTTATAATGTCTCATATACCACAGCTTCCAGCCAATCAGCATCCAGGACCCAAACTACCCAGTTTATAATGGAGTATAAAGTTGTTATTTATTGCAATATTGAAATGGGGCAACTCCTTGCGGTAATTTACTTCCCCCAGGCTGGCTATTTTGTGTCAGAATGCTCACCATAACTTGATGGAGACTTCTGCTTGCTTCTACATCTGCATTGCTTGCTGTTTGGGGTTTTAGGTTAGGTTTCTGTACAGCACTTTGAGATATCAGCTGATGTAAGAAGGGCTTTATAAATACATTTGATTTGATGGAGACTAGATTTATTGCAATATTGAGGAAACTCCCTTTGTATCATTAAGGGTAGTCATTTGGTGGTGGCTCACAATAAGTGATAATCCTCAATTTTTAAGTCTGAATACCAGCAAAAAGGTGCGATGTGTCTACACTCAAAAAGATGTTACATAAAGCTCACTTCCTAAAAAAAAATACAAGAAATTTGCCTGAAGACCAAGATGAAGAATTGCATTCTTGCTATTGGTTACTGGATTACAGTTTATCCTGGTCCATGGACTACAGTCAGGGTAAAGAACGATAACTTTAAGGTCTAAAATAACGAACTAAGCTGCTCATTAAGACTGCATGGGTTGCGTTCAGTAGAGCCAACCGGGAAAACAGTATGGAAACGGAGGTAGGTTGGTTTACTACCTTTTAAATTTTTTTTACCTTTATTTAACTAGGCAAGTCAGTTAAGAACAAATTCTTATTTTCAATGACGGCCTAGGAACAAAACCTATAATAAGAATGCTCCTTTCCTGTCTAAAAGTATTATCAGCCTTTTGCGTCAAATGACCGTGAATCTGGCTCCAAATTACTGTTACTTTCTAGGTTAACAGTCATGTTTATTCAAGATAATTATGCAAAATGAAGGGAGTGTCCAGCAGCAGGGTCCTTTAAGCCCTTGGGCCTGATTTAATGCGTCAGCCCTTAAAGCTTTGACTCAGGACAAAATAACTACATATACACAGCACACAGTCTTCATCCACCAGCTTCCGCTCTGAGACAGAATATCATCAGTGTTTCATCTGAAAAAATTCACAGCATCAGTGTCAGGAGCAACATTCCTCATGCCTGATTAAAATAGCATAACATCCTATTTTGCATATATGCTAATCTGCCAATTAAAACCACCTGAAATGCAAATTCATTGACCCAGTCGCTAAAAGAAACATGACTCGCAGCATATGCACCAGTTCCCTCTTACCTCTGACAGTGCATGCTCTGAAATAAATGTGATGATTTATAATCAAGATCTCTCTGTGTTTAGGCAATATTTCCAAACCGAGCATGACAAAGAGTGAAAAGCATTACGATGCCCGAGACACTCACAAATGCATTCCAGTGCACTTGTCTAGAAAATTCTCACATATAAGCTTGCTTGATGCACATCAAAGGATGAGGGGACAGAGAGAGAGAGAGAGAGAGAGAGAGAGAGAGAGAGGGAAAGAGAGAGCGAGAAAGAGCAAGGGGGGAGCATAGACTATCAGGCAAACAGAGGCCTCACTCTGTGACAGAGTCCTATTCTGCTGCTGCTGGCATCCATTCACAAACAGTTCACTGTTGCCTGTTCAAAACTTGCTTTCCTTTATGCCGTTCTCATTAACGCCAGCAGCAGAACCATTTCAGTCTTTGGGAGAAACACTTCAGAACTGCACGACACCAATCTCACAGTCCCTATGCTGAATCTGGAATCTGTAGTTGTATAAAAACCGAATAGTGCATCTTGTTCATGATCCAACTGCTTGGATGGAAGACCAGTCGTCAATATAAAAATCACACAATATCCAAACAGAAAAAGTGTTTCATGGTGAACACAAAGCTTCACTTTATGCATAAAGCGGTCTACAGGCTCTCTTTATAAAGAAGGACCAAGGAGGAACATTTTCCTACCAATACCCCTTTGTATCACCAAACCCACAATATGATGTACCTACAAGAGCAAACTACAGCACTAAATACTAATAATTCACTAAATGTTTTGATGCTAATTTGCCTCATAAAGGTCTCCATTACGTCCTCTGGAGTCTAACTGTACTTTCCGAGCTCTCTTTGGATCAATAAATCCATGACTGACATATGACACCGTCACTGCAGGACAGTCCTAGACTCACCCCTGAGAGTTCATACCAAACCCCCTGCAGTCAGCAGGATTCAGCACCAAGGACCTCATCCCTTTTCAGCTTTTAGTAGCTGGGCAGACGGATTCCGTTTCACTATGCAGTCAGAAAGACACCTTTGGCTCTTTGGATGAAGTCCACCTGACCTCTACAAGTAATCTAGTTGTATGTAGTCCTATGCAGTTTTACATTAGCCCAGTGGTACAGAGAAATCTAGGATAATGGATTATCCATCATTCTTATGGTAACCTAGTAAGTACTGTAGCTATATAGGCCTCATTCTTATGGTAACCTAGTAAGTACTGTAGCTATTTAGGCCTACGTGAGGTGGGATGAAATGAAGATAGCTACAAGATGTACCGTATATATAAAATGGCACTCGTCCACCAAACCAAGCATGCCAAGAAAGAATATTTGAAGTCATATGTTAATTTTTTTGCCAAAAATGATATAGCTATCCCTCCTTAACCTGTACAAAACCTCTACACCGTTAATATATGAGGACATTCTCTGCTACTCATCTACCAAAGTAGTAATGGGTCCCAGTGGGGCTTTGGCCTGAACTATAACTGGGTGGTGAGGCAGACAGAAACAACCTCACTCTTGGAGATGCTGTCAAAAATATACCCCATCTCTGTATTGTACTCTATTGGTAAGTAGGTCAACAGCTTGGTAGGACAGTTATGACATAGCAGAACCTTCACAAAGCATAAGCAGTGCTGGAGGAAAATAGCTTTTACAAAGTGCAACCATCTACTATTTAAAGGAATAGTTCACCCAAAGTACATGTTGGTTTCCTTACCCTGGCTCTCCTAGGTATTGATAGCAACAAGATTTTCCCTTTTGAGGAATGATTGGGTGCTTAATTACATTTGTCCATACAACTCTGGACTTCCTTCTTAAAATGATATATTGGAGCCACCACACATGAAAGCAGCCTTGTAGCACTGTAGCATTTATCTAGTGTGATCTTTGGGCTCTGGGGGATATTCGTTAAAAGTGATTAAGCCACTATTCTTAGTTGTTATCGCCGCTCTTCCTAATCCCAGTCCTTAAAACAACTCCTAAATTACTAATAATTTATCATACTGAGTGGGTGGCACACTGCCAATTGACTAACTCTGAATCCCAAATGGCGTCCTATTCCCTTCATAGTGCACTATTTTTCACCAGAACACTATGGGCCCTGGTCAAAAGTAGTGCACTGTAGGGAATAGGGTGCCATTTGGGACATAACCTAAATATTTGTCTCGTGTGCACCTTTGACGAGTCATGCTAGTGTATAATTGATGAGGCTTGGCTCTTCCCTGAACGAAGAGCGCATTATGGACAGAGTACGGCTCCCAGATTGAGCTCTGCAAGCTGTAAATTCAAGGGCAAAAAGGGACATATTGTACAGTAAGGCTCCATACATAGGCCTAAAAAATTATATATATACACACACACACAGTGGGGCAAAAAAGTGTTTAGTCAGCCACCAATTGTGCACGTTCTCCCGCTTAAAAAGATGAGAGGCCTGTAATTTTCATCAAAGGTACACTTCAACTATGACAGACAAAAGAGGGGGGAAAAAAATCCAGAAAATCACATTGTAGGATTTTTAATGAATTTATTATGGTCGAAAATAAGTATTTGGTCTCAATACTTTGTTATATACCCTTTGTTGGCAATAACAGAGGTCAAACGTTTTCTGTAAGTCTTCACAAGGTTTTCACACACTGTTGCTGGTATTTTGGCCCATTCCTCCATGCAGATCTCCTCTAGAGCAGTGATGTTTTGGGGCTGTTGCTGGGCAACGCAGACTTTCAACTCCCTCCAAATATTTTCTATGGGGTTGAGATCTGGAGACTGGCTAGGCCACTCCAGGACCTTGAAATGCTTCTAACGAAGCCACTCCTTCGTTGCCCGGGCGGTGTGTTTGGGATCATTGTCATGCTGAAAGACCCAGCCACGTTTCATCTCAATGCCCTTGCTAATGGAAGGAGGTTTTCACTCAAAATCTCACGATACATGGCCCCATTCATTCTTTCCTTTACACGGATCAGTCGTCCTGGTCCATTTGCAGAAAAACAGCCCCAAAACATGATGTTTCCACCCCCATGCTTCACAGTAGGTATGGTGTTCTTTGGATGCAACTCAGCATTCTTTGTCTTCCAAACACAACGAGTTGAGTTTTTACCATAAAAGTTATATTTTGGTTTCATCTGACATTCTCCCAATCTTCTTCTGGATCATCCAAATGCTCTCTAGCAAACTTCAGACGGGCCTGGACATGTACTGGCTTAAGCAGGGGGACACGTCTGGCACTGCAGGATTTGAGTCCCTGGCGGCGTAGTGTGTTACTGATGGTAGGCTTTGTTACTTTGGTCCCAGCTCTCTGCAGGTCATTCACTAGGTCCCCCCGTGTGGTTCTGGGATTTTTGCTCACCGTTCTTGTGATCATTTTGACCCCACGGGGTGAGATCTTGCGTGGAGCCCCAGATCGAGGGTTGTGGTCTTGTCTTGTATGTCTTCCATTTCCTAATAATTGTTCCCACAGTTGATTTCTTCAAACCAAGCTGCTTACCTATTGCAGATTCAGTCTTCCCAGCCTGGTGCAGGTCTACAATTTTGTTTCTGGTGTCCTTTTACAGCTCTTTGGTCTTGGCCATAGTGGAGTTTGGAGTGTGACTGTTTGAGGTTGTGGGCAGGTGTCTTTTATACTGATAACAAGTTCAAACAGGTGCCATTAATACAGGTAACAAGTGGAGGACAGAGGAGCCTCTTAAAGAAGAAGTTACAGGTCTGTGAGAGCCAGAAATCTTGCTTGTTTGTAGGTGACCAAATACTTATTTTCCACCATCATTTGCAAATAAATTCATTAACAATCCTACAATGTGATTCTCTGGATTTGTTTTCTCATTTTGTCTGTCATAGTTGAAGTGTACCTATGATGAAACTTACAGGCCTCTCTCATCTTTTTAAGTGGGAGAACTTGCACAATTTGTGGCTGACTAAATACTTTTTTGCCCCACACACACACACACACACACACATATACATACATACATACATATACACATACATACAGTACCTTGCGAAAGTATTCGGCCCCCTTGAACTTTGCGACCTTTTGCCACATTTCAGGCTTCAAACATGAAGATATAAAACTGTATTTTTTTGTGAAGAATCAACAACAAGTGGGACACAATCATGAAGTGGAACGACATTTATTGGATATTTCAAACTTTTTTAACAAATCAAAAACTGAAAAATTGGGCGTGCAAAATTATTCAGCCCATTTACTTTCAGTGCAGCAAACTCTCTCCAGAAGTTCAGTGAGGATCTCTGAATGATCCAATGTTGACCTAAATGACTAATGATGATAAATACAATCCACCTGTGTGTAATCAAGTCTCTGTATAAATGCACCTGCACTGCGATAGTCTCAGAGGTCCGTTAAAAGCGCAGAGAGCATCATGAAGAACAAGGAACACACCAGGCAGGTCCGAGATACTGTTGTGAAGAAGTTTAAAGCCGGATTTGGATACAAAAAGATTTCCCAAGCTTTAAACATCCCAAGGTGCACTGTGCAAGCGATAATATTGAAATGGAAGGAGTATCAGACCACTGCAAATCTACCAAGACCTGGCCGTCCCGCTAAACTTTCAGCTCATACAAGGAGAAGACTGATCAGAGATGCAGCCAAGAGGCCCATGATCACTCTGGATGAACTGCAGAGATCTACAGCTAAGGTGGGAGACTCTGTCCATAGGACAACAATCAGTCGTATATTGCACAAATCTGGCCTTTATGGAAGAGTGGCAAGAAGAAAGCCATTTCTTAAAGATATCCATAAAAAGTGTTGTTTAAAGTTTGCCACAAGCCACCTGGGAGACACACCAAACATATGGAAGAAGGTGCTCTGGTCAGATGAAACCAAAATGTAACTTTTTGTCAACAATGCAAAACGTTATGTTTGGCGTAAAAGCAACACAGCTCATCACCCTGAACACACCATCCCCACTGTCAAACATGGTGGTGGCAGCATCATGGTTTGGGCCTGCTTTTCTTCAACAGGGACAGGGAAGATGGTTAAAATTGATGGGAAGATGGATGGAGCCAAATACAGGACCATTCTGGAAGAATGATGGAGTCTGATGGAGTCTGCAAAAGACCTGAGACTGGGATGGAGATTTGTCTTCCAACAAGACAATGATCCAAAACATAAAGCAAAATCTACAATGGAATGGTTCAAAAATAAACATATCCAGGTGTTAGAATGGCCAAGTCAAAGTCCAGACCTGAATCCAATCGAGAATCTGTGGAAAGAACTGAAAACTGCTGTTCACAAATGCTCTCCATCCAACCTCACTGAGCTCGAGCTGTTTTGCAAGGAGGAATGGGAAAAAATGTCAGTCTCTCGATGTGCAAAACTGATAGAGACATACCCCAAGCGACTTACAGCTGTAATCGCAGCAAAAGGTGGCGCTACAAAGTATTAACTTAAGGGGGCTGAATAATTTTGCACGCCCAATTTTTCAGTTTTTGATTTGTTAAAAAAGTTTGAAATATCCAATAAATGTCGTTCCACATCATGATTGTGTCCCACTAGTTGTTGATTCTTCACAAAAAAATACAGTTTTATATCTTTATGTTTGAAGCCTGAAATGTGGCAAAAGGTCACAAAGTTCAAGGGGGCCGAATACTTTCACAAGGCACTGTATATATATACATACATACATACATACATATATATATACACATATACATACATACATACTTGAAGTTGGATGTTTACATACACCTTAGTCAAATACATTTAAACTCAAGTTTTTCACAATTCCTGACATTTAATTCTAGTAAAAAGTCCCTGTCTTAGGTCAGTTAGGATCACCACTTTATTTTAAGAATGTGAAATGTCAGAATAATAGTAGAGAATTATTTATTTCAGCTTTTATTTCTTTCATCACATTCACAGTGGGTCAGAAGTTTGCATACACTCAATTAGTATTTGGTAGCATTGCCTTAAAATAGTCTAACTTGGGTCAAACGTTTTGGGTAGCCTTCCACAAGCTTCCCACAATAAGTTGGGTGAATTCCTCCTGACAGAGCTGCTGTAACTGACTCAGGATTGTACGCCTCCTTGCTCGCGCACGCTTTTTCAGTTCTTCTCACAAATTTTCTATAGGATTGAGTTCAGGGCTTTGTGATGGCCACTCCAATACCTTGACTTCGTTGTCCTTAAGCCATTTTGCCACAACCTTGGAAGTATGCTTGGGGTCATTGTCCATTTGGAAGACCCATTTGCTACCAAGCTTTAACTTCCTGACTGATGTCTTGAGATGTTGCTTCAATATATCCACATAATTTTCTTTCCTCATGATGCCATCTATTTTGTGAAGTGCAGCAGTCCCTCCTGCAGCAAAGCACCCCCACAACATGATGCTGCCTCCCCCATGCTTCACATTTAGGATGGTGTTCTTCGGCTTGCAAGCCTCCCCCTTTTCCCTCCAAACATAACGATGGTCATTATGGCCAAACAGTTCTATTTTTGTTTCATCAGACCAGAGGACATTTCTCCAAAAAGTATGATCTTTGTCCCCATGTGCAGTTGCAAACCGTCGTCTGGCTTTTTATGGTGGTTTTGGAACAGTGGCTTACCGAGCGGCCTTTCAGGTTATGTCGTTTTAACTGTGGATATAGATACGTTTGTACCCGTTTTCCTCCAGCATCTTCACAAGGTCCTTTGCTGTTGTTCTGGGACGGATTTGCACTTTTCGCACCATCATCTCTAGGAGACAGAACGTGTCTCCTTCCTGAGTGGTATGACGGATGTGTGGTCCCATGGTGTTTATACTTGGGTACTATTGTTTGTACAGATGAACGTGGTACCTTCAGGCATTTGGAAATTGCTCCCAAGGATGAACCAGACTTGTGGAGGTCTACAATATTTTTTCTGAGGTCTTGGCTGATTTCTTTTGATTTTCCCATGATGTCAAGCAAAGACGCACTGAGTCTGAAGGTAGGCTATGAAATACATCCACAGGTACACCTCCAATTGACTCAAAGGATGTCAATTAGCCTATCAGAAGCTTCTAAAGCCATGACATCATTTTCTGGAATTTTCCAAGCTGTTTAAAGGCACAGTCAGTTGAAATAAATAAATTAGGCCCTAACCTATGGATTTCACATGACTGGGCAGGGGTGCAGCCATGGGTGGGCCTTGGAGGGCACAGGCCCACCTACTTGGCAGCCAGGCCCACCCACTGGGGAGCCAGGCCCAGCCAATCAGAACAAGTTTTTCCCCTTAAAAGGGCTTTATTACAGTCAGACCATCCTGCAGGTGAAGCCTGCCGGATGTGGAGGTCCTGACAAATTATCTAAAATGACAATAGAGGCAGCTTTTGGTAGAGAAATTAACATTAAATTATCTGGCAACAGCTCTGATGGACTTTCCTGCAGTCAGCATGACAATTGCACACCCCCCAAAACTTGAGACATCTGTAACATTATGTGTGTCAAAACTGCACATTTTAGAGTGGCCTTTTATTGTCCCCTGCACAAGGTGCACCTGTGTAATGACCATGCTGTTTAATCAGCTTCTTGATATGCCACACTTGTCAGGTGGATGGATTATCTTGGCAAAGGAGAAACGCTCACTAACAGGGATGTAAAGTAAATGTAAATGTGGGTACAAATGTTGAGAGAAATAAGCTGCATATTTAAAATTCCTGGGATTTTTTCAAATGTATTTTTCATGAAACCAACACTTTACATGTTGCTTTTATATTCATGTTGAGTGATGTTGGCCCATGTTGACTCCAATGCTTTCCACAGTTGTGTCAAGTTGGCTGGATGGCCTTTGGGTGGTGAACCATTCTTGATACACACAGGAAACTGTCCGGGGGTATCATCGGATGGGGCCACAGTGTCTCCTGACCCCTCCTGTCTCAGCCTCCAGTACTTATGCTGCAGTAGTTTATGTGTCGGGGGCTAGGGTCAGTTTGTTATATCTGGAGAACTTCTCCTGTCTTATCCGGTGTCCTGTGTGAATTTAAGTATGCTCTCTCTAATTCTCTCTTTCTCTCCTTCTCTCTCTCGGAGGACCTGAGCCCTAGGACCATGCCTCAGGACTACCTGGCATGATGACTCCTTGCTGTCCCCAGTCCACCTGGCCGTGCTCCTGCTCCAGTTTCAACTGTTCTGCCTGCGGCTATGGAATCCTGACCTGTTCACTGGACATGCTACCTGTCCCAGACCTATTATTTGACCATGCTGGTCATTTATGAACATTTGAACATCTTGGCCATGTTTTGTTATAATCTCCACCCGGCACAGCCAGAAGACTGGCCAACCCTCATAGCCTGGTTCCTCTCTAGGTTTCTTCCTAGGTTTTGGCCTTTCTAGGGAATTTTTCCTAGCCAATGTGCTTCAACACCTGCATTGCTTGCTGTTTGGGGTTTTAGGCTGGGTTTCTGTACAGCACTTTGAGATATCAGCTGATGTACGAAAGGCTATATAAATACATTTGATTTGATTCAGCATTAAAAAAATCCAGCAGCGTTGCAGTTCTTGACACACCCAAACCGGTGCACCTGGCACCTACCACCATACCCCACACCTAAATATTTTGTCTTACCCATTCACCCTCAGTGCAACACATACAAAATCCACGTCTCAAGTCTTAAAAATACTTATTTAACCCATCTCCTCCTCTTCATCAATAAGGGATCATAGCTTTCACCTGGATTCATCTGGTCAGTTTATGTCATGGAAAGAGCAGGTGTGTCTAATGTTTTGTGCACTCAGTGTATATATTTGTTTAATTTTGGCAACACCACTGCAGTTGACCTAGACTTTGAATACCACTGGTCTAGTACAATGCTGCTTCCCAATACATCATATAAACCAGCTTATCTTTCACAATAGTCCAGTCCATAAGATAACTACTCTCCAGCAAACAGCAACCACCCAGACAGAGGGAGATAAGATTCTATTATTTCAGGTATGGTGTCACAGGCAATTTTCTCTGGTTGCCACTGCTGGCCTGAGGCAATAATAAAATATGTGGATAAACTAGGCCCAAAACCCAGCAGGGTCACGGAAGAAGGACAGCAAGGGCTTTCAAGGCTCCAGTCACAGCCGTTTTGGGATTCAGCCTGGAAGGCAACTGATAAGTCTGGTCGAATCAAGAGGACCTCACCAATGCATTTGTTTGCTCCTTGAAGTACAGGCACCAGCAGGCAGTGACATCCATCAACCAACCAACCAAGTCCTTATTTCTATTGACTTGGCGCCCTCTTGTGTTGATGTGTGTATCGGCAAGAGCGAGAGAGGCTCCATAACGTCTTGTGCCTTGCTGAGCGACTCATGTACAGTGGATATGACTTTATTCCATCAATTAAGTGTCTACAAACAATTTCCCCAAATGTGTGCTTGGCAGGGAATAATGACACCTCTGAGTCACTGACAGCTCCACCCAGACAGCCTGTTGGTCTGGTGAGTAATCCATCAGGGTTGGTAGACCAGAGCACACGGGTGTGTTCACTAAAGTGAAACGTTTACAACAATGCAGATAAAAATTTAACCAAACAGAAATTCCAGTTCCACGTGACAGACACGTGACAGACAATAAAATCTGTTCTACATAATGCTTTTCTATCTGCTGTGTGTATGGGTGTGGCCCTTACCCTGGTCTATGTTGTGCTGTGGTAGCTGGCTCATCTGAGCGTTGACCACGCCTGCGTAATTCCGTAGAAACGCCTCCTCACTCGGCGTCAGCTGAGAAACAATTCATTAATAACGTATTAAAAAAAAAAAATATATATATATATATATATATATATATATATATATATATATATATATATATATATATATATATATATATATATATATATATATATATATATATTAGTAATTTTTTACCCCCCCCCCTTCTCCCCAATCTTGTCTCATTGCTGCAATTCCCCAACGGGCTCGGGAGAGGAAAAGGTAGTGTCTAGAGGTCGACCGATTAATCGGAATGGCCGATTAATTAGGGCCGATTTCAAGTTTTCGGAACAATTGGAAATGGGTATTTTTGGATGCCGATTTGCCGTTTTTTTTATACCTTTATTTAACTAGGCAAGTCAGTTAGTTAAAGAACACATTCTTATTTTCAATGACGGCCAAGGAACGGTGGGTTAACTGCCTTGTTCAGGGGCAGAACGACAGATTTTTACCTTGTCAGCTCGGGGGATCCAATCTTGCAACCTTACAGTTAACTAATCAAACGCAATAACAACCTGCCCCTCTCTCGTTGCACTCCACAAGGAGACTGCCTGTTACGCGAATGCAGTAAGCCAAGGTAAGTTGCTAGCTAGCATTAAACTTATCTTATAAAAAACAAATCAATCATAATCACTAGTTAACTACACATGGTTGATGATATTATTAGATATTATCTAGCGTGTCCTGCGTTGCATATAATCTGACTGAACATACAAGTATCTAAGTATCTGACTGAGCGTTGGTAGGCAGAAGCAGGTGCGTAAACATTCATTCAAACAGCATGTGCGTCAAGCATTGCGCTGTTTATGACTTCAAGCCTATCAACTCCCGAGATGAGGCTGGTGTAACCGAAGTGAAATGGCTAGCTAGCTCCTCCCTGGGCTCGAACCAGCAACACAACGACAACAGCCACCATCGAAGCAGCGTTACCCATGCAGAGCAAGAGGAACAACTACTAGAAGGCTCAGAGCATGGGTAACGCTGCTTCAATGGTGGCTGTTGTCTTTGTGTTGCTGGTTCGAGCCCAGGGAGGAATGAGGAGAGGGATGGAAGCTATACTGTTACACTGGCAATACTAAAGTGCCTATAAGAACATCCAATAGTCAAAGGTTAATGAAATACAAATGGTATAGAGGGAAATAGTCCTATAATAACTACAACCTAAACCTTCTTACCTGGGAATATTTAAGACTCATGTTAAAAGGAACCACCAGCTTTCATATGTTCTCATGTTCTGAGCAAGGAACTGAAACGTTAGCTTTCTTACATGGCACATATTGCACTTTTAATTTATTCTCCAACACTTTGCTTTTGCATTATTTAAACCAAATTGAACATGTTTCATTATTTACTTGAGGCTAAATTGATTTTATTGCTGTATTATATTAAGCTAAAATAAGTGTTCATTCAGTATTGTTGTAATTGTCATTATTACAAATAAATAAAAATTGACCGATTAATCGGTATCGGCTTTTTTGGTCCTCCAATAATCGGTATCGGCCAAAGTCATCCTGCAGGCGCCCGGCCCGCCACAAGAAGTCGCTAGAGCCAAGTAAAGCTCCCCCGGCCAAACCCTCCCCTGGCCCGGATGACGCTGGGCCGATTGTACGCCGCCCTAAGGGACTCCCGGTCTTGGCCGGTAATGACACAGCCTGAGATCAAACCCCAGACTGTAGTGACGCCGCACATAAAAATGAATCAATTATTTATAACCACAAGACCTTTGAAATTGATAATGCACCAAATATCTATGCTACTAATACAATATATGGGTATACGTACATTTGATCCCATCTTCTTCAGCATGAGCAGGACCCGCACCTTTTGCTGGACGTACATCTCTTCAGGAGACTTCCCTGGGGCCTCCTCACGGTTCATCCCCCCTGCTCCTGTAGCTCTGAGACACAAAGTACATTTTTAGAAAGTGAAAGACATCCTCCAGCTATTTTTTAAACTTTCCTGTTGAAAAGCAATATCCCAAGTATAAATAGAGTAATGTAAACTCACTTAATAGTGTTTTCTTAGAAAGCTGCAAACTAGAAGGAGTAGTTAATTCAAGGAGTTGTAATGCTGACCCCCCCTATTTAAAACCACTGAGAGCGGGTCAATGATGATGCTGAAAGTCGAGGCCTATCATGGGCTAACGCTGAATCCCAACTGACACTCTATGCCCTACATAGTGCACTATGTAGGGAATAGGGTTCCATTTAGGATGCATGCTAAGTCAGTGCAGGTTGGTACATCACAGTAGAAACAGCTCTCATTAATATTGCATGGGAGTTTTCACAGAGCTCCCTTTCTCGCCCCTGCTTGCTCCCTCCATCTCTCCCTCTGTTACTAATGACCTATTTTCACAGTCAATCTGCGGAGAAATGGGAAGGGAACAGAGGCGATAAAAAGCCCTTCCATTGCTAATGCAAATGACAGAAGGGATAGGTTCCTTTGTGACAGGCTGCTGCCGATCACAAGATTTGTTGTTGTCGAATTTGATTTCTTTCTCGTGGTACACCAATAAATATTTCCATATTTTCCCAAAAAAGCCTAAAGCTGTTTTCTACAAAGTGGAATACTGAAAAGGATAGTAAAAAGTTGGATAACCAAGAAGAGAAAGATTAATCCTTTACAAATAAATTCCCTGGGGCTGGGTATCACAGGAGAATCCTATGGGAGACACCGAGTCTGATAGGGTTTCTTTCACATTTGTTGGGCCTCTTTCTATACAAAGGGCTGCTAACACATGTTGACAGGCTGTTTGATTTAATCGAAAAGCTGGATCAGACCCCTTTTTTAGAAGGATGCTGCGGCTGCCGTTAGCTGGGGTGTCATTGAGGGGGACAGACAGACATTGGCAACAAAAAAACATTGGTCACCTGACCTTAGTTGTATGTGGATAATTTCTACACGGTGGGTTGATTTTATACTCTCTTAGCTGCATGCTGCAAGCAAGCAAAAGGCCTACAGAAATACACATTAATGTAGGCAGTGGGTTAACTGCCTTGTTCAGGGGCAGAATGACAGATTTTTACATTTTTACATTATAAGCTCGGGGATTCGATCTAGCAACCTTTCGGTTACTGGCCCAACGCTCTAACCACTAGGCTACCTACACACTAAAAACCCAAGATATCTATGATGCAGTGCAACATAAACGTAAACAAAAGGTTTCAATAGAAGCTCTTCATATTGACAGAGAGAGATGGATAGACAGAGAGCCTGCTTTTTACAGGACTCAAAGTGAGAAGAACATTAAAGACATACACGTTTGAGAAAAATGGGGTTGGGATGGTAGCTCAGAGCCTTAGTGGTGACACTTTTGATCAAATGTCCCTCCCTTGTCCCCCCCCCCCCCCTCCCCACAAATGGGTCAGCCAGGACTCTGGGAAGGCAGAGGCCTAACAGCCGACGACACGCAATGCATGATAAAAACACAGACAGCAATATGTCAAATCAAATCAAAGTTTATTGGTCGCATACGCAGATGTTATATACAATAGCTCCAACAGTGCAGTAATACCTAGCAAAAAAACAACACATACATAATTCAGAAAAATAAATGAGTTATATATGATGAGCCATGAATCGAATACAGTATATACACTGAACAAAAATATAAATGCAACAATTTCAAAAAACGTACGAAGTTACAGTTAACAAGGAAATGAGTCAATTTAAAGAAATAAATTAGGCCCTAATCTATGGATTTCACATGACTGGGCAGGGGCTTTATTACAGACAGAAATACTCCTCAGCTTGATATGCTACACCTGTCAGGCGGATGGATTAAAGGAGAAATGCTCACGAACAGGGGTGTAAACAAATTTGAGCAATTTTTGCAGGGGGGGAAATAAGCTTTCGGTGTATGTTGGGGATCTGTTTTTTTGGCTCATGAAACATGGGACCAACACTTTATTGGTTGCATTTATATTTTTGATCAGTGTACATATAAAGTGGGTGAAATAGTATGTAAACATTATTACTGACCAGTGTTCAATGACTTTGTATACACAGGGCAGTAGTCTATGGTGCAGGGTAGAGAACCGGGTGGTAGCCGGATAGAACAGTGACTAAGGTTCAGGGCAAGGTACTGGGAGGAGGTCGGTTAGCGGTGACTTAACAGTCTGATGGCCTGGAGATAAAATCTGCTTCTCAGTCTCTTGGTCCCAGCTTTGATGCATATTCAATGTAGCGGACGGCAGGTAGCCTAGTGTTTAGAGCATTGGACAAGTAACCGACAGGTTGCAAGATCGAATCCCCGAGCTGACAAGGTAAAAATCTGTCGTTCTGCCCCTGAACAGGGCAGCTAACCCACTGTTCCTAGGACGTCATTGAAAATAAGAATTTAACTGACTTGCCTAGTTAAAACCTGTACTGTCACTGACTTCTAGATGGTCGGGTGGCTGAGGTCCTTGATGGCCTTCCTGTGACACTGGACGCTGTAAATGTCCTGGAGGGCAGAGAGTGGGCTGACTGCACCACCCTCTGGAGAGCCTTGTGGTTGCGGGCAGTGCAGTTGCCGTACCAGGCGGTGATAGACTGACAGGATTCTCTCATAGGTGCATCGGTAGAAGCTTGTGAGGGTCTTGGGGGCCAAACCAATGTTTTTCAGACTGAGGTTGAAAAGGCACTGTTCTACGCTGTCTGTGTGAAAGGACCATTTCAGGAAGTCAGTGATGTGCACGCTGAGGAACTGAAGCTTTTGACCCTCTCCACTGCGGCCCCGTCGATGTGGATGGGGGCGTGTTCTCTCTGCTGTGTCCTGTAGTCCACAATCAGCTCTTTTGTTTTGTTGACGTTGAGATTATTTTCCTGGCTCCACCCCACCAGGGCTCTCACCTCCTCCCTGTAGGCTGTCCCATTGTTGTTGATAATCAGGCCTACCACTGTTGTGTCGTCAGCAAACTTGATGATTGAGTTGAAGACGTACGTGGCCACACAGTCATGGGAGAACAGGGAGTACAGGAAGGGGCTGAGTACGCACCCCTATGGGGCCCGTGTTGAGGATCAGCGTGGCGGAGGTGTTTTTGTTGCTTACTTTCACCACATGGGGGCGGCCCTTCAAGAAGTCCAAGATCCAGTTACACAGGGAGCTTGAGGGCACTATGGTGTTGAAGGCTGAGCTGTAGTCAGAGCATTCTTACATACGTATTTCTCTTCTCCAGATGGAATAGGGTAGTGTGCAGTGCAATGGCGATTGCGTCGTCCGTTGATCTGGGGCAATATATTTATTGTAGTGGGTCAAGGGTGTCGGGTAAGGTGGAGGTGATATTGTCCTTAACTAGCCAAAAAAAAAGCACTTCATGATGACAGAAGTGAGTTCTACAGGGTGATAGTCATTTAGTTCAGTTAGCTTCGGTTTCTTCGGTACAGGAACAATGGTGGTAATCTTGAAGCAATTGGGATACGGAGAGATTGAATATGTCTGTAACCACTCCAGCCAGCTGGTTTGCACATGCTGTCTGAGCCAGCAACCTTGCGAGGGTTAACACGCTTAAATGACTTACTCACTTCAGCCACGAAGCACGAGCGTCCGGGACCCGCATCGGCGGATTAGTGTTTTTTTCTCCCTCGAAGCGGGCGAAGAAGGTGTTTAGTTCGTCCGGAAGCAAGGCTATGGTGACCGCGACATGGCTGTCGTTCCCTTTATAATCTGTAATTGTCTGGAGCCTTTAAAAAAAATAAAGGAGAGCCGCACACACTAGGAGCTCAGATGCAAAAATGCAATGTCCAACATGTCGACAGAAAAGCTGTCTTCATCAGGGTATAATGACAAACACTGCGGGGTGACTCATTTATATAGTGTCAAAAGACACACACAGGTGTCTAATCATGGCCAGGTGTGGCCTGATATCATTAGTTAATTGTCATATGTTAAAATAGCATACAAAAAACATAAATGGATACCATACGATCATAGATACAATTTGGTTACATAAGCCTACAAACATTTACAATAGCAAAATCACAAGAATGGCTTCCGATAAAAGTCTACGTTGAGAGGGTCTGTGAGATTTCAAAACCATAACTAGAGACTGTCAACAAATACAATAAAGATTTGCTGATTGAGTGAGTTCATAAGTTTACTCAGCACTATCAACACTTTTATAAGCCATAAAATACATGTTCTCTCTACTTCCACTTGTGCTTACAACCAGCACTGCAGCTACAATGAATGAGTACGAAAGTGTATTGATAGGCTTACGTTGTTATTATTGGCGGCCTGGGACTTTTGGCATGAGGCAGAAATAATGCCGTCAGCTGGAAGACAATGTCCCCTTGCTGCTAATTGTCAGTGGAGGAAAGGTAGAGTGGAGGGATGCTGAGAAGTGGACCCTCAGTCTGCTGTTCTCGCCTTCCTTTGAGACAGACCATCAGATGCAGACATCAGTCCAGAAAAAAATATATAAATGCTAGTTATTCAAATGTATGATCACTCAGCTGTGCCTCAAGTAATACAACAACTGATCTATTACCGGTGTAACCATATAGCCTACATCACTTTTTGAAATTAACATTTTTAAATAGAGGTCTGAGAAGAACAATGCATTGTAATTCAAGCAAAGCCAATGTGACAATAATGTATTGGGCGTATAGCCTACTGAACAAACCCCATTGCTATAGTAATGTTTTAATTGGTTAATGTTAACTGGTTCCTTGATCTGATCTATAGGCTATGCTTTATGCCTACTTTTTAATTTATTTTATTTTTACATTTATTTAACTTATTAGAATCCCCCCCAAAATGCATTTTGTTTAAAAGTAATAACTAGTGAAGGCTATTGGTAAAAGCAGCTGCGAGATATGCTTTTTCTCCGTGACCAAAACATGACATTGTGCACATTAAACTGGGATAAAGTTGTAGGTTACACTGGCAAGTAAAGAATATTGGCCAGGGTACATTTAATTATAAATCTGATCATTGCACATTGGGGAGATGTGGGAAGCTAAAAGGCTAGCTCTTTTGCTGTTTTTAGCTAGCTAGCAAGCTGCTAGCGGTGTAGCCTAAGGCAAACTGGCAGGCACAAAACGAGGTAATATAAAACAAACATTCATTATGTAACTACACTGAAAAAAAAAAAATTGCGCAACATGCAACAATTTCTAATTTACAGTTCATATATGGAAAAGAGAAAATTGAAATAAATTAATTAGGCCCTAATCTATTGATTTCACATGACTGGGAATACAGATATGCATCTGTTGGTCACAGAGCAGGTAAGGGCGTGGATCAGAAAACCAGTCAGTGCCTGGTGTGACCACCATTTGTCTCATGTAGTGCGACATCTCCTTAGCATTGAGTTGATCTGGCTGTTGATTGTGGCCTGTGGAATGTTGTCCCACTCCTCTTCAAAGGCTGTGCGAAGTTGCTGGTTATTGGCGGAAACTGGAACACGCTGTTGTACACGTCAATCCAGAGTATCCCAAACATGCTCAATGGGTGACATGTCTGGTGAGTATGCAGGCCATTGAAGAACTGGGCCATTTTCTAGAACTGTGTACAGATCCTTGCAACATGAGGCCATGCATTATCATGATTGATGTGCTACATGCATCAGGTGGGTGGATTATCTTGGCAAAGGAAAAATGTTCACTAACAGGGATGTAAACAAATTTGTGCACAAAATCATATGGGAAATTTCAGGGAACGTTTATTTCAGTTTATGAAACATGGGACCAACACTTTACATGTGTATATATCGTTGTTCAGTATATTATTAAAATATGCAGCTGGTTTTCATTGAAATTAGCTAACAATGGCACTGTTTTAAATGGGATTCTTCTTTGCTTTTACCACAAACATTAAGAAAACAACAAGAACATCTCTGCTAGCAGATACCCATAGACTGTTCATCTGACTCTGGGGGAAGTAGATAAAGGGCCTCATTTCAAAAATCCTGATGCATCCCTTTAATGGGCAGGCTAATTCTGTGGTAAATGAACACTGATCCACAAGGGGTGCTCAGAGCAACGGGGTTAATAACCCAGCCAGACGCAATCAAACGCTGCTTTAGGCCCAAACTAATCCTTGTCTCTGACTCTGTTTGGGCTCTTGTCAGTGTTGCCATGTTTTGCAGCACGGAGCAGGCAGGCACTCCAGGAGGCTAGCTGTCTGAGACTTACTGGGCAGCGCTGTTAAATCTCAGCTTAATATCAGGGATCCTAACAACAATAACAGTAGTTGCATCTCAAATGGCACCTTACTTCCTATATAGTGCACTACTTTCGACCAGGGCCCATAGGGCTCTGGTCAAAAGTAGTGCACTATGTAGGGAATAGGGTGCCATTTGGGACACATCCAGTGCCATCTGAAGTCTGGACTGTCTATAGAACAGGGATGTGACATTTGAAATAAGTCGCTACAAGCAGAGCCGCCTAAATGCGTCATAAACAGAGGAAATGCTTAAAGATCCATTTGCGATTATCCACCAAGCATCTTCTGCATGCATGCATGACTGAGTTTGTGTGAGAGAGACAAGAACACAGTTACTCAGGAGCTTTCTGACACTGCCTACTCCCCTTACACTCAACCCTTAGCTGCCAGGGACCACAGCCAGGGAAGGGACCACAGCCAGGGATTAGTGTGCAATACGATAGGCCTTCGCATGTGACAGGGTCAGGAAGGCCACAGGCCTCCACGGTGCACCAACCCAATGATGACAAATAGGAGGCCTTTCCACACATCATATCTGTCCATTTAACCTGTTATTAAAGTCACTCACAATGTCTGATTGTTCAGAAATAGTATGCTTGTACAGTGGGCCTGGGAAAGAAGCCAAATAGGAGCGATAGAATTTGACTTGGGAATTGGCACTGAGTGAAGTTCGGACTCCTTCTATAAACCAAATCATGTTGTAGGCAGGGTTGATGGGCAGAAATGGCTTAGCTTGAATTCTCTGAGTTATCTTAGGCCTAAGTCCATCTCATAAGCAATGTGTCAGAAACAAAAGTCCTGTATGCACACTGGCAGCTTGATTGCCAACTACTAGGCCGTTCTCTGCGGCCGAGCAGGTCCAGGCATGGACCAGTAACACATTTACATAGGGCCTAGGCCCTACGGGCCTCTCTTCCATTTGGGAAGTGAACAGAGCTGCAGGTCAATTCCAATTGATCAGACAACTTCTCATGAAAATGTTCTCTTAAAATCAGCACTTGATCACCAACTCCTGCTTTCTGTAACAATCCCTTCTATGGTTGTGAAAACAAGCCCTAAGTAGCACATCAAGGAAATTGCTTTTATAAAATGCAGGCTTGTTTTGAAAAAGGACCTCAACTGGAGAGGGTCATTCGATGTAGGCCAGGCTGTGGAGGGCTCCATCTAGGCCAGGGATGGGCAACTTTGATGGGGGTGGGGGGGTAAAAAAAAAACTGAACTCTTCATGAGGGGCTGCAGTGGGGTGGGTCTGCGTACCCACATCCCCACCTGCGAGCAAAAATGTTTGGGTGGCCCCCCTCGTGACAGCGAAGAGGAACATTATAAGTTTAAAGTAAATTTCATGCAATTCTACACATTTTTCCATGTGGCGGAGAGAAAAATGTGCCGTTCTTAATATAGTAACCAATGATCAGTGGGCCCCACCCCGGTTGATAACTCAACCATGCTACTAGTTTAGATAGTTGGCCCCTAGACTAACTTACCAATCAAAAAAATAATAATGCTGATTGAGTGACTGCTGATGCACAACCAAATGTCAAAATAGCACCTTGTGTATTCTAACTCTCAACAGTAAGTTGAGACCCCGACTGAGTTCCACGCAAAAAATATATATACATTTTGTTTATTTGTTTGGTGAAATTGGTCTGTGGCCTACAAAAGGGCCCATGAGCCACCAATTGCCCATCCCTGATCTAGGCTACTGTATATCTGCAGCAGGCTGCTTTTGTGACTACTGGCTAGTCTACCTCTTCACATTTGCAGTTCAGCAACAATGGCCACAGTATTTGAAGACAATGGTGATGAACTGGATTGTGAAAATATGATTGATAAGTAGGTCATGTCTTGTTATCACCATGTGAGGCATAAATTCATATAGTTCTACAAAATGATATCATTATGACTAAGTCTGTGTTGAAAAGCTAAGTGGAAGGGCCTACAAACAGCAGCAAACTAGAAATATTGTGTGTCAACTTGACTAATAATGTGACTGTGTCAATTAACCTGAGTAAAAATTTGCCTGCCCTTTTTCCATGATTGCTTTTTGATTTGATTTATTAAGTTCCCTATTAGCAGACGCCAATGGCGACAGCTAGTCTTACTGGGTTCCGATACATAACAAAAAATACATCACAGACAAAAAAACGTTACAATTTCCATACATGTAAAAACATCAACATGTAGTGTCTGTGCACCAGTTACACATACGTCAGTACATACTACATACACACAAGTTGATCTTCATCAAATAAAGAATTTCAGAGACGAAGTTGGACTACTGCATTACGAAATACAATGCATAGCTTTTTCCTCTTGCTCTACACAACCTCTAAGGAATTGAGACAGAAGTGGCAGCAGTAATCTGGTCCCACTGGGACATGGCTGTGAGATCTGAAAGAGACAAAGATGTCTGGCACCTATTAAACAATGATATAGATAAATAATAAAATAATTTCTGCAAATCAGTGCCAGCTCTACAAAAGGAATGGCATAGGCTATTACTGCCAAGGTAAGATCTGGGCTGATACTACCAGTATTTGAGAAGACATTTTAGGGGGAAATGACAGCAACAGGACAATTTGAACCAACTACCCAGTTACACTGAAAAGGCATCTGCTGCATACAATCTACTAGGACGAAGCATCATCCTCCTAGTTCAGTACTTTCAGCAAGTCCAACACCTTATGGTGGTGGACTGAGTCCACTGTCCATTTTACACTAGGTTTGGTGTTGTATGTACGAGTACCCTACTTGTACTTGATAACAGCACCTCCCTGGCATAATGAGAGGGGGGGGGGGGGGGGGTAGGGTTGAGAGGGAGGGTAGGGCAAGGGCCCTAATCTGGTTCCAAACCCCAGACACACAGGGGAATGTGCAGACTAAGAGAGCCATACGGTTCAACCAAGTTCACACATTTCCAGGAGAATCTCAAGCCCCTGTCCGTAGCCTGCCCTAACACCCACTCGTCAATGCTCCACTGCAGGCAATATGCCAGCTTCACAGCTGAATGTGTTGTCAGCCATCTGCCAGTTGGGGAAATAAGACCTTGCAAGGCTGAGCACAATGCTCTCATGGGTGTGGAGAGAGACTAAAATAGCCTACAGAAGTCAATGTGATGAGGTTTTAGAAGTAGAAGAGGTAGCCTAGCTAGGTAGAGCGCTTTATTTTTAAATGCCCCAACAAAACATTATTACTGTTGGCTATTATATTATTGAAAATAATGTAGGAAAGTTGAAAAAGGACAATTTCATTTATAACAATAGGGTTGACTATATATATACAAATAGGTTGAGCATTAAAGTCAGTAACTTTTATTATTTTAATTATGTGGCAAATATAACACCTCATACCCAACACATCCCTATTTTTTGTTCGATTCAAGACCCCTTGTTTGATATCAGGACGTAAATCACTGATAACGTTACGTCCGGAATGTTGAAACATTCAAACAATAAGCTACAACAGACGAGGCGAAGCAAGAGGGTTTACTCTGCCCAAAATCTGTCTACGAAAAATAGACCACGAAGTGAGTCAACAAAAAATGTAATAGCTAAATTGCTACATGAGGCTTATTTGATAGAATATATCTCCTCAATATAATATCTCATATTTGGCTATAAGAAATATCTAGAGGAAATCACAGAAAACTCCTAAGTTCCATTTTCCTGATAGGGATAACGTAAATGTTTTGTACACATGGTATTGAGTGTAAAACGAACACTACACTGGTTATAGCTAGCTATTAGTTACTTGGTTGTTACTGTTGCAGCATACCAAGTGTAACATTGTAGCTTGTTAGCGAGCTAGCCAGCAATCACTCAACGCCGTTTCCTGTCTCCCAGTATAGCTTGGTCGGTTGCTATTAACTGACGAACTCGTGGATCGTTGCAAATCCCCTCATGCAAACCAGGACTGAAAGCATTGGAAATATATTACGAAACCCACACTACTTACTAACGTGCAAACTTTACATGTGTCTGTAACAACAGAGCTTCCCTTTGCCACCAAATAATGCTAACAGCACTAGGCTCGAGACAAAAGCCTTGTGAATGAAGTTCCTATGCTATGGGGGGTGCAATTCCATCCAGGTACCGCTAGCCGATTGTAAGTATTCAACGGAGTAAATGCGATATTTATAACAATACAGCGTCCCCCAAACTCGGAGGAGAATTACCCGACGTCAGAACATTTTACATTTGAGCTTACCCCTCCTGGTCCAGTTTTCCTTTCTTCTGTGTTTTATTGTAATGGTGTGTTGTTTTACGAAGGCGTCCTGTTCCGGGGTCACATCCCTCCAGTTGGGAATCTGGTGTAACCCTCCAGTTGGAGCTGCGTGGTGGAGCTGGCTCCCGTTGTTGTTTTAGTTCCAGGCGACCACTAGGGGAGCCGTCCGCCCAAAATGTAATTTTGTGACTGACTTTTTTTTATTCATTATTTTGTTATTTACATTTAAGTAATTTATAGACAGGTTAACTGGCGTCACGAAAACTATGCGCAAGCTTCAAAGGGGAAGAAGGCCGTGTGTTGTGATTCTGGATGGCAAGATAGATAGCGACAAGCTGTCATGTAGGGAAGTATAGGTGGCTCATGTCAGCTAGTTGGGGGTTCTCGATTGTAACTCGATTGTATTTATTATTATACTGGTTCCGTCAATTTGGTTAAAACAAATCTAATTCCCGTGAATTTTGCATGATGGTAAAGGACCATGGGCCACACCCTCTCATGCGATGCAAATTGGACACATGCTGGCGCTATAACAAACAATTGAAAATGCAAACTTGGAACGCGAACGCCCCTCATGCTGTGTCCTAGAGACATGAAATTCGGTACATAGGTCCCTCTGCTCACAAGGAACACATTTGCTATAGGACCAATAATGTCTGCCATAAAGGATTTTTCGCCATTTAGAATTGTGTGAAAAACATTCTAAATGCTATTCCTCTAGCACCGAATGACGGATCTGCACAAAACGCGATATATAGTATCTTTAGACCAAGGCCTCGCAACGCAATATTTTCCAGGCTAACATCTCAAACGACATGACTGCTATTGATCAATAAACATTCGCGTGGGCGTGGTCTGAAACATAAATGCATATAAATCAGATATGGATTTTCGTATTTTAACAAAACTTGGTACAAAAGATCCAAACACTGAAGACTCAACATAAGCGGGCACATTCAGATGGACCACATGGTGGCGCTATAACCGGCACATGTTTATATCTCTTGGTCAATTTGACTCAGGATGAACTTTGGCACACATGCTCAGGGATGTGTCTAGCTAACCTGTAAACTATAGTTCAGTTTGGCTGCATGGTGCCGCAGTTGGACAGGAAAAAAACATTTATGAAAGCTCATTGGCTTATAGTGGCCATATTGTTTCAGCTAGTCCTGGAAAATATTGTGTTTTAAGATGTGCATCCATCGATGTGATGCACAAAATGTGACGATCAGTCCAGTGGTTCTGGAGAAGATGTTTAAAGTAGTCAATATCATACAAAATAGTCAGAAATACATCAAAAGCATATTGCATGATCAGTTTGATTTTGAGTTCTGATATTGGCCAAGTGTGGTTAGCAGCACAGAAGTAGCTCATCCTAGGGTGATATCCAATTTGTCCTAATGGTGGCACAGTAGGCCCACAGCTGAATTCCAGAATTTCTGCTTGCAGCTTTATTTTATATCTTGTTCTTGATTAGATACCATGTCTTGTTTTGATGCGTTTTGATCGATGTTACGTCTATGCTAATATGGCTAAAATTCGCAAACTAGGTATCCAACAACGGTAACGATGTATGGGAGAGACAAGTGCAAATGTATTTCTGGTTTCAATAAACCTTGGAGACAAAATATAGTTTTCATGTCAACAATCAAAGCCAACCCTGTCGGTTTTGCCCAATGGTTGTACACGCAACGGTTTTGTTTGTTAAACAACCAACCCGTCTATAGGGATGTAGATATTTTTAAGGACTGCTTATTTCTAAAGAACGAATGAGGATTATTATAGAGGTCAATAGTAGTAATTGGCCTACACAGGGTATAGTGTCCCCTTTTTATTTCACAAACGTGATTCCACACGGTTTAAACAAATTAGCAAATGCCAAATTAAAAACAAAGGCCCTCCCTCCTTCAAGTCTACAGTGTATTTGTGTTGAGTTGAAAGAGCCATAAAGCGCATTAACTTGAATAGGTATAACACAGTATGTTTGAGTCTATCACTTGAACTTCATGATGGTAAAACATTGATTAATAGTATTACTCATTCAGATAATTGATTCAGGTAGTTCAAAAGCAGGGATACATTTCCAGCCAATCCAGTATACTTGCGAGCACAAGGTTCATGGGAAATTAACTATGGTTCTCAAATTCCAATTTTTTTCAGAATAAGTCTATGCACATGTTCAGAGCCCTGGTCATAAATACAAATATATTTGATCATAAAAAGATGCTGCAATGAAAAGCACAGAGGCTGTCCACCATCAATTTATAAAGCTTGAAATGATGATGACAATAATATTGATGATAATGATGGCCGTAATAATAATAAAGACACGGTCATGTATTTCACAGCACATAAAGATTATCAATAGCGAAAACCAAAAAGGCACATATGCCTAACAAAGACATCTTGCTCCACACTGGCCTTTAAAAATATATGGCTATTCTGGAAATATGGGTATTCTGGAACACCCTTAAAGCAGTTCTCTCCAACCCTGTTCCTGGAGAGCGACACTCCTGTAGGTATTCAATCCAACCAAAACTACAAGACGGTAGCTCTCCAGGCACAGGGCTGGAGAGCCCTGACTTAAATGATCACCGTACTCAAAAACTATTGGTAATTTATTCATTATTCCACTGTTAAAGGTCCAATGCAGACATTTTTATCTCAATATCAAATCCTTTCTGGGTAACAATTAAATACCTTACTGTGATTGTTTTCAATTAACGTAGTAAAAAATAAACAAAAATTGCTTCTTAGCAGTGCAATTTCTCAAGCAAGAATTTTGTTAGGACTGTCTGGGAATGGGGCGGTAAAAACAGAAAACTAGATGTTATTGGCAGAGAAATTTGGACTAATTAACCTGGCAGGCCAAAACGCCATCCCACCATAACAGGCTGACATTTCAGGTGGTCTTTTCAAACTAGAAGGGCATTTTCATCATTTTCCCAGTATTATTCCAACCTTAGTGTGAAAATATATTTAAAATCTTGTTTTTTACTCCCCCCCCAAATGGTGCATGTCAGCAGTCAAGTTTTCAAGATAAACCCATAATCACAGTTTTTACTCTGTACTGAAAGTGCTCCATCTTGAAAAGTTGACTGCTGCCATGCAAATACAAGAGATGGGATTGTGGACTAATTAACAAAATACTAAAACATAGTAATTTATTAAAATATCCATTTACCTGGCTATATTAACATTCAGTGCAGATATTACTGAGCAGGTTAAGCAATGGAATGCATATAAAAGCTATTCTTCAATTCATGCTTTTCAGTGTTCCACACAGCAATGCCCTATGTTTTACAATTGACCCTTGTTTGCAATCTGCAACAACAGAAAATAATGGACATACAAGATAAATCAATTAAATAGGCACCAGTGTTCAATAGCAACGCTTCCTCCCCCCACACACACATCCTATGGTTAAAACAATCATTAGTGGATTCTGTCCACAGTATACTCTGATCAGGAGAGAATAGATACAGAATGCATAATTAAACGACAAATGTACATTAATACAGTAATATCATGGTTTGTTTTCACAGAACATCAGTCACTCTACACAGCATTGACACAGCATTTTGAGATGAGAGATAAAGCCCGCTAGGTATGTACAGTATTATTTTCTAGAATAATTTTCTCAAGCATAAAAGTAAAAGGCATAGAGAGGCACATAGGTCAGGACTGCCACTGGGGACAACATACAGTGCATATCTGAAAGCTAAAACATACAGAACTGTCCCTGCATTTTCTTCAAGGTATTGTAGATCAATTCAACTGACCTATCATGAGAATCGACCCTACATCATTTCACAGCATGTAGCAGGTAGCTTATGTATAATGACACCACATAGAGACATTGAAGAGCGACACTTGAGATAAAGAGCTATGGCTTATTACACATTTATTATAGACTCAAACTTGTGTTCTTGGTCTGAAGAACCGCACAAGATCACTTGGTCTGGGGATCACTGTCCAAGTTTTGGGCTTGAGTCCTGGCACCAGTGTATGGGTCTGGGTCTCGTGTAATAGTCTCTGACAAGACCGTATGAATATCAACTCCTGAGTTAAATGGCCAAGTAGCAGTGACTCAAAATCCTGGCTGGCAAAACGTCTTGCTTTACTTATGTGGGAGCAGGGCTGGAATGCAATGTTGTTGAAGGAAATATACTCTTGACTCCATCTCTGTTACAAACAACAGACTGGGGTATCTCATTCCACAAGGTATAAAACATCCCAGATGGCAAAATCTCATACATACACAATAGACAAATAAGACCGTATTCCATGACATTATCATGGCAAAACCTAAAAAGTACCTTTACAAAGAAAGCTTGATTCTTTGTACAAAAACCTTTAACACACTTTCAAGATTTTAAATACAGTGAGCACCGAAAGTATTGGGACAGTGACAAATTGTTTCGTTTTTGTCTCTGTACTCCAGCACTTTGGATTTGAAATTATACAATGACTATACGGTTAAAGTGCAGACTGTCCTCTAGCATTTTAGATGGGAAATTATACAATGACTATGTGGTTAAAGTGCAGACTGTCAGCTTTAATTTGAGGGTATTTTGGGTTAACTGTTTAGAAATTACAGTACTTTCTGTACATAGTCCCCCAATTGTAAGGGACAAAAAGTATTGGGACAAATTCACTTGTGTATTTAAGTAGTAAAAAGTTAGGTATTTGGTCCCATATTCATAGCACACAATGACAACATCAAGCTTGTGACTCTGCACATTTGTTGGAGGCCCTTGCTGTTTGTTTTGGTTGTGTTTCAGATTATTTTGTGCCCAATAGAAATTGATGGTAAATAATGTAGTGAGTAATTTTGGACTCACTTTTATTGTAAATAAGAATAGAATATGTTTCTAAACACTTCTTCTACATTAATGTGGACCATGCTACCATGATTACGGATAATTCTGAATGAATCATGAATAATGATGAGTGAGAAATTTACAGATGCACAAGTATCATCCCCCCAAATACATTATTCCCCATTTATTTCTAATTGGGCCACAAAATATTCTAAAACACAACAAAAACAAACAGCAAATGCATCCAACCAATTTGTAGTCACAGCATGCTACGAATATGGGACCGACTACTTCACTTTTTATTACTTAAATACACATAAGTTAATTTGTCCCAATACTTTTGGGTCCCCTAAAATGGGGGGACTATTTACAAAAGTGCTGTAATTTCTAAATGGTTCACCCGATATGGATGAAGATACCCTCAAATTAAAGCTGACAGTATGTGCTTTAACCTCGTAGTCATTGTGTAATTTCAAATCCAAAGTGCTGAAGTACAGAGCCAAAACAGCAAAACAACGTATCAATACTTTTGGAGCTCACTGTACAACAGAGGATACAGTATATTTCAATGAAAATAATAAAATTCAAAAGTTTAAATTTTTTAAAAAAAATCATAGAATGAATGTAAACCGCATGAAACACTTGAGGTCCTACGTACCTCTCGCTGGCCTGGTCATTTAACTATAATCAATGCGAACAACTTATCAAGTCATTGAATCAATCTCCTATTACAGTATTTCACATATAATTTAACTCCTCTCTCTTACTACTCTCCTGACAAAATGTTCATACATTGTTTCATTAGGCATCATTATTATGTTGTTTGCTCCCAATTTGGTTTGAGACTGTCACTTTCAGGGCGCTATTCATGTGGTGATAGGTCTGGTTGACACGGGGCGTGCCCACGTGCAAATGATTTTCAACCCTGTACTGTCTGTATGATATAGTAACAATGGCAATTACTCCCAATGAAATGTGACTGTCAACAAGTACTTGCAGTTTTGCATCAGTTCATAAACCATAACCATGACTGCCAGTCAGGTGTAAACATCTGTAAAACATTGCCAAATGCTCTTATTTTACGACAAAGACTTCAGTGCATTTTCATTCCTTTTGGCTCCATAAGCTGAAAACCCTGATCAGATCGACAAATCAGGGTATTAAGGTTCAGAACGCTTCTCCGGGCAGTGGCTTTTATTCAAAGTCTGCTATCTTTGGCAAGAGAGTGCATCATCCAGTTCACCTTGGTCTTCCAGCTCTCTCTCAGAGCTTCGTTAAACTTGACTTTGAAATTCTTCAGCGCTTCTTCCTCCGATTTCCCCAAAGCCAATGAGTCCTTAGAAAAGGGTGAGACAAGAACAAAAATATCAGAAGGATGACGGATGTGCCTTTACCATTTAAAACAACTCACATTACTATATTGGTAATCATCATCAATATCATGATCATTAGATTATCATCATCATTGTTAGCAAGGTCCCTGCCACCACCACCATCAACATGATCATAATCACCATCATTGAGGTCCTTGCAACCAACATCATCATCACCATTATCATCAATCACACTAGTCATCAACATCATCACCATCATTACTAGCTGCAGACGTATCCTTGTAACCATCACCAAATCATAACCATATTTTGAAAAGGACACTGATCTCAGGTGTAGGACCTTGCATAGACGTTATCTGACTACTGTGGCTAAAACTAGAGGAACTAACAAGTGTAAAATAGCATAAATCATTGTGTGTGTAGGAGTGATGTACTACAGTATACATAATGCTCCGTTCAACATATCCGGCAATAAAAGGAGGCGCCCCTCTCACCTTTAGGTACTGGATGTCCTTGAAGGAGCTCAGCTCAGGCAGTCCGGCTGCTTTCATCATGGCAAACAGGTTAACAAACAGAGTTCCATTGCGACACAAGATCTTATAGGCCTGCTCACAGCACTCTCTGAACCTGTTGGTGGCACAATACGAGATGTACCACACCATTATAATGGAGCTTCAGGATCACCGTAAAATAAGTATGCATGGTTATATAAGTACGTACAGGTATAAGTAAAATTATTCACAGTTGGGTGCTAACAAATCACCAATAATATGAGATTGACAAATACATTAAGATGATCGGATGTGCCCCCTATAGTCTCTGATTTGGAGTAAAAACAAAACAACAAATGGAATTACATGAATACGGTGACAGATTTGTAAAACATCATTATGTATCTTTCTGTTTTATTTTTTATCTAGATACAACTCTATATTAACAGAGACAATACAGTGTTGGATATGAACAATATATAATACAATATAAATACTATATAATACTATATAACACAAAATATGCCATTTAGCACACGGTTTTATCCAAAGAGTCTTACTGTCATGCGTGCATACATTTTTCGTATGGTTGGCCCCAGCGGGAATTTAACACATGATAGGGGATTGATAGATTTCATGTTTTACCTTTCAAACTTCTCACTGTTGTTGGTCCTCCCTTGTTGGATGACGTGGACAAAGTCGTACGTCAGAATAAAAGGCACACGTTCCCTGTTGATCCCAAATTTGCTCTTGAAGTTTCCCAGAAAGTGCCCAAAGTCAATGTGGAACAGCTAAAAGAGAAAAAAAAGAGGGAAGACAAGCAGGAGATTAACAGATGTTTTCCACACCATCCAAACATTATTATGAAACATCATTATTCGAGATTTCCATTGTAGCTGCAGGCAAGTGAGGTCTTAAAAATGGATCAGATTAAATATGTTGGTAACACAAGTATTGAATAACTCATGAACAAGCCATTAAATGGAAAATAAACTGGATGATCTCCGCTTGAGACTATCCTACCAACGGGACATTAAAAAATGTAATATCTTGTTTCACCGAGTCGTGGCTGAACGACGACGCAGATAATATTCAGTTGGCTGGGTTGTCTGTGCATTGACAGAACACCTACGTCTGGTGTGTGTCTATTTGTCAATAACATTTGGTGCGCGATTTCTAATATTAAGCAGGTCTCGAGGTATTGCTCGCCTGAGGTAGAGTACCTCATGATAAACTATAGACCACACTATCTACCATATTTTTCGTAAACGTCTATTTACCACCACAAACGGATGCTGGCACTAGACCGCACTCAACGAGCTGTATAAGGCCATAAGAAAATAATAAAATGCTCATCCAGAAGCGGCACTCCTAGTGGTCGGGGACATTAAACTTGAATCCGTTTTACCTAATTTCTACCAGCATGTGCAACCTGAGGGAAAAAAACTCTAGACCACCTTTACTCCACACACAGAGAAGCATACAAAGGTCTCACTTGCCATCCATTTGGCAAATCTGACCATAATTCTATCCTGATTCCTGCTTACAAGCAAAAAATAAAGCAGAAAGTACCAGTGAGATGGTTTGGAATGAGTTGGACCGCAGAGTGAAGGAAAAGCAGCCAACAAGTGCTCAGCATATGTGGGAACTCCTTCAAGACTGTTGAAAAGGCATTCAGGGTAAAGCTGGTTGAGTGTGTGCAAAGCTGTCATCAAGGCAAAGGGTGGCTACTTTGAAGAATATAAAATATATTTAGATTTGTTCAACACTTTTTTGGTTACTACATGATTCCATATGTGTTATTTCATAGTTTTGACACCTTCACTATTATTCTACAACGTAGAAAATAGTAAAAATAAAGAAAAACCCTGGAATGAGTAGGCTAAACTTTTGATTGGTACTGTATGTTTAATGATGAATTGAAAAAAGTTGCTTGAATGGCATGAACTCTGCTCTGTTTTTTTGTGCAGCCTGTAGACACTACATCAGTCAATCATTCACAATTTGACCAGGACTTGATAATGGCTAGAATTTCACGGCAGCATCCCCTTTGTGTGGCCGTAATGCACCTTAAAAAAAAATCTATGCCTTTTGCGGCCAGTGACCGTTGTGCCCTTCTCCCTGAGGGCTGCGCACTCCATCATGTGATCAGATCTTTCTCACAGGCTACAAGTGAAGAGACACATTGCCCAACTCCACACGTGCTTATTCAATTCCGAGGTGCATAGAGAAGATATTGGAAGAACTGTCCACATTTACTTTTCATCAGCCAACAAGATGGCTGCCTAATGAACAGCAAAAGCAATCTACTATCCCCATAGCACAAAAGTCAAACTATTCTATTCTGTGCAATAAATAAATATTCCAAACATTCGGGGACAGTTGTGGGATGCGATAGATCCCAAATTAATACAACCACTAGCATCAAAAAAACATTTTTTATGCAATGTGGATGACGCAACAGATCAGAAAGTTGAACTTAAAATGTTGATAAACTATTTGGCTATTTCTTCAAATTATAAGCGCGAATGTTCCATTAGCGGAAAACACCATTATCAAAAGTCACTGCAAATGCAATTATTAATGTAATGCTAATATTATAAAGGTGCATTTTTATGGTGAAAATGATCTTCCCCAAACTGGAAACTCAGCGTTGCTTATCTATGCCAGTTAGGCTTGTAAAACAAATTAATGTGCTTAATTTTAAGAAGTATTGGCCACTTTAGTTGTGATACAAATCTCATTAAAACACATTGGCCTATGGGCTAGGCCACGTGAGGTGTGCGACAATGATTCCAAAAAGTTTTTTAAAAATACATAGTTTCTTATGTTGGGCATCATTCACAAGTGATAATATATAATTCACAATTGATAGGCTAATATTGTCACCCATCAGACTATTCTTGATTTCATCTTGTCTTTACATATACTAAATAATATATGTGTGAAATTTGTTTTGATTTAGAATGAACCATTATCATGCACCTGTATCGAAACAGGGGCAGTGGGAAAAAAAATCTGTCATCTATGCACTTAAATAGCGAATGGAGGACAATTTTCCCCGTAGTTTATTTTCATGCCAGCCAGATAGGCTATACTCCTGTTGTAAATATAAGCAATGTGCTTAATATTAGGAAAGTTGAGAAAAAATATAGTTGGCCTAGCCTATAGAAAGCTGATGGGATTCTAGTCTTTTTATTAGCGGCCATCACTCTGTTTTCTCCCGCAATTGCATTGCCTATAGAAATGTTGCGTAATGGGCTCTTTTTGATTCGATTTTCATATACAGTGCCTTGCGAAAGTATTCGGCCCCCTTGAACTTTGCGACCTTTTGCCACATTTCAGGCTTCAAACATAAAGATATAAAACTGTATTTTTTTGTGAAGAATCAACAACAAGTGGGACACAATCATGAAGTGGAACGACATTTATTGGATATTTCAAACTTTTTTAACAAATAAAAAACTGACAAATTGGGCGTGCAAAATTACTCAGCCCCCTTAAGTTAATACTTTGTAGCGCCACCTTTTGCTGCGATTACAGCTGAAAGTCGCTTGGGGTATGTCTCTATCAGTTTTGCACATCGAGAGACTGACATTTTTTCCCATTCCTCCTTGCAAAACAGCTCGAGCTCAGTGAGGTTGGATGGAGAGCATTTGTGAACAGCAGTTTTCAGTTCTTTCCACAGATTCTCGATTGGATTCAGGTCTGGACTTTGACTTGGCCATTCTAACACCTGGATATGTTTATTTTTGAACCATTCCATTGTAGATCTTGTTGGAAGACAAATCTCCGTCCCAGTCTCAGGTCTTTTGCAGACTCCATCAGGTTTTCTTCCAGAATGGTCCTGTATTTGGCTCCATCCATCTTCCCATCAATTTTAACCATCTTCCCTGTCCCTGCTGAAGAAAAGCAGGCCCAAACCATGATGACCATGTTTGACAGTGGGGATGGTGTGTTCAGCTGTGTTGCTTTTACGCCAAACATAACGTTTTGCATTGTTGCCAAAAAGTTCAATTTTGGTTTCATCTGACCAGAGCACCTCCTTCCACATGTTTGGTGTGTCTCCCAGGTGGCTTGTGGCAAACTTTAAACAACACTTTTTATGGATATCTTTAAGAAATGTCTTTCTTCTTGCCACTCTTCCATAAAGGCCAGATTTGTGCAATATACGACTAAATGTTGTCCTATGGACAGAGTCTCCCACCTCAGCTGTAGATCTCTGCAGTTCATTCAGAGTGATCATGGGCCTCTTGGCTGCATCTCTGATCAGTCTTATCCTTGTATGAGCTGAAAGTTTAGAGGGACGGCCAGGTCTTGGTAGATTTGCAGTGGTCTGATACTCCTTCCATTTCAATATTATTGCTTGCACAGTGCTCCTTGGGATGTTTAAAGCTTGGGAAATCTTTTTGTATCCAAATCCGACTTTAAACTTCTTCACAACAGTATCTCGGACCTGCCTGGTGTGTTCCTTGTTCTTCATGATGCTCTCTGCGCTTTTAACGGTCCTCTGAGACTATCACAGTGCAGGTGCATTTATACGGAGACTTGATTACACACAGGTGGATTGTATTTATCATCATTAGTCATTTAGGTCAACATTGGATCATTCAGAGATCCTCACTGAACTTCTGGAGAGAGTTTGCTGCACTGAAAGTAAAGGGGCTCAATAATTTTGCACGCCCAATTTTTCAGTTTTTGATTTGTTAAAAAAGTTTGAAATATCCAATAAATGTCGTTCCACTTCATGATTGTGTCCCACTTGTTGTTGATTCTTCACAAAAAAATACAGTTTTATATCTTTATGTTTGAAGCCTGAAATGTGGCAAAAGGTCGCAAAGTTCAAGGGGGCCGAATACTTTCGCAAGGCACTGTACATTTGCATTGATGTCAGAGTGATTAGAGGGACAATAGAGTGCTGAGTAACAGGCAGTTAAGCAAGTTTGGTAGGCTACTAATGACCAGCAGCACCATCAGAGCTTGGAGAAGCCTAATTACTGTGACTAAACGGTCATTTGGAATTTGACTGCCTTCGTGACTCGTGACCACTGGTGTGACGGTAATGTGGTCACCGCAACAGCCCTAGGCGTAGGTCTCCAGATCCTCAAAAAGGTCTACAGCTGCACCATTGAGAGCATCCTGATCGGTTGCATCACCGCCTGGTATGGCAACTGCTCAGCATCCAAACGTAAGGTGCTACAGAGGGTAGTGCGTATGGCCCAGTACATCACTGGGGCCAAGCTTCCTGCCATCCAGGACCTCTACACTAGGCAGTGTCAGAGGATTGTCAAAGACTCCAGTCACCCAAGTCATAGACTGTTCTCTCTGTTACCGCACGGCAAGCGGTACCACAGCGCCAAGTCTAGGCTCCTTAACAGCTTCTACCCCCAAACTATAAGGCTGCTTAACAATTAACAAAATGGCCACCTGGACTATTTACATTGACATCCCCTACCACCCTTTGATTTTACACTGATGCTACTTGCTATTATCTATGCATTGTCACTTTCCCTAACTACATATACAAATTAACTCGACTAACCTGTACCCCTACCGGTACCAGTATATATATATAGCCTCGGTATAATTATTTTATTGTGTTACTTTTTTTATTTATTTTTTATTTAGCTTATTTAGTAAATATTTTCTTAACTCTATTTATTGAACTGCATTGTTGGTTAAGTGCTTGTAAGTAAGCATTTAACAAAAACCTGTTGTCTTTCGTGCATGTGACAAATAACATTTCATTTGATTTTTTAAATGCTTTACAGATTATTATGAATGATATAAATTCTTATAAAGTGGCTAGTTTGCATCATTTGTCTTCACTAAAACCACTGCAAAGGTTTTGCTTTCAAACTTTGTTTTTTTTTGAAGTACTTACAGTTGAAGTCGGAAGTTTACATACACTTAGGTTGGAGTCATTAACTTTTTTTTTCCAACCACTCCACAAATTTCTTGTTAACAAACTATAGTTTTGGCAAGTCGGTTAGGACATCTACTTTGTGCATGACACAAGTAATTTTTTCAACAATTGTTTACAGACAGATTATTTCACTTATAATTCACTGTATCACAATTCCAGTGGGTCAGAAGTGTATATACACTAAGTTGACAGTGCCTTTAAACAACTTGGAAAATTCCAGAAAATTATGTCATGGCTTTAGAAGCTTCTGATAGGCTAATTGACATAATTTGAGTCAATTGGAGGTGTACCTGTGGATGAATTTCAAGGCCTACATTCAAACTCAGTGCCTCTTTGCTTGACATCATGGGAAAATCAAAAGAAATCAGCCAAGACCTTAGATAAAAAAAATTGTAGACCTCCACAAGTCTGGTTCATCCTTGGGAGCAATTTCCAAATGCCTGAAGGTACCACGTTCATCTGTACAAACAATAGTCCGGAAGTATAAACACCATGGACCCACGCAGCCGTCATACCACTCAGGAAGAAGACGCATTCTGTCTCCTACAGATGAACATACTTTGGTGTGAAAAGTGCAACTCAATCCCAGAACAATAGCAATGGACCTTGTGAAGAGGAAACAGTAAAATACACAGTATCCACAGTAAAACGAGTCCTATATCGACATAACCTGAAAGGCCGCTCAGCAAGGAAGAAGCCACTGCTCCAAAACCGCCATAAAAAAGCCAGACTACGATTTGCAACTGCACATGGGGACAAAGATCATACTTTTTGGGAGAAATGTCCTCTGGTCTGATGAAACAAAAATAGAACTGTTTGGCTATAATGACCATCATTATGTTTGGAGGAAAAAGGGGGAGGCTTGTAAGCCGAAGAACACAAGCATGGTCGCAGCATCATGTTGTGGGGGTGCTTTGCTGCAGGAGGGACTGGTGCACTTCACAAAATAGATGGCATCGTGAGGTAGGAAAATTATGTGGATATATTGAAGCAACATCTCAAGACATCAGTCAGGAAGTTAAAGCTTGATCGCAAATGGGTCTTCCAAATGGACAATGACCCCAAGCATACTTCCAAAGTTGTGGCAAAATGGCTTAAGGACAACGAAGTCAAGGTATTGGAGTGGCCATCACAAAGCACTGACCTCAAGCCTATAGAAAATTTGTGGGCCAGAACTGAAAAAGTGTGTGCAAGCAAGGAGGCCTACAAACCTGACTCAGTTACACCAGCTCTGTCAGGAGGAATGGGCCAAAATTGACCCAACTTATTGTGGGAAGGTTGTGGAAGGCTACGCGAAACGTCTGACCCAAGTTAAACAATTTAAAGGTAATGCTACCAAATACTAATTGAGTGTATTTAAATTTCTGACTACTGGGAATCTGATGACAGAAATAAAAGCTGAAATAAATCATTCTCTTTACTATTATACTGACATTTCACATTCTTAAAATAAAGTGGTGATCCTAACTGATCTAAAACAGGGAATTTTTACTAGGATTAAATGTCAGAAATGGTGAAAAACTGAGTTTAAATGTATTTGGCTAAGGTGTATGTAAACTTCCGACTTCAACTGTAAGTAAAAATGCTTGAAAGTACTACTTCAGTCGTTTTTGGGGGTATCTGTACTTTACTATTTATATTTTAGACATCTTTTACTTTTACTCCACTCTATTCCTTAAGAGAATAATGTACCTTTTACTCCATACATTTTCCCTGACACCTAAAAGTACTTATTTACATTTATAATGCTCAACCAGGACAGTATTAGTGGCTCTATCAATATAACACTTTGTGTTGGAGTGTGCCTGTCTGTCCATTTAAAAAAAATAAGATAATCGTGCCGTCTGGTTTGCTTAATATAAGGAATTTGATGTATAGCATTTACTTTTACTTTGTACTTTACGCAAGTATGACAATTGAGTACCTTTTCTACCACTGTACTTGAGTACATTTAAAACCAGATACTTTGGGATTTTTACTCAAGTAGTATTTTACTGGGTAACTTTCACTTGAGTCATTTTCTGTTAAGGTATCTTTACTTTTACTCAAGTATGACATTTTAGTACTTTTTCCACCACTGGTTTTAGATGACGACATTCTGGCATGTCTGCCTTGTGATTGATTCCCTTTTTGAAGTTACTAAGAAAGTCTGTCATTGATCCCAAACCATTGTCACTGCTGTTGCCTAGGGTTGTGTTTTCAAGACAATTAGCATTGCTGTGTGTAGTAAGACGTGTCACTTTGTGGTAGAACTAACTACTACGCATATGCATCTATCCATCCAAAAGTATGTGGACACCCCTTCAAATGAGTGGATCTGGCTATTTCAGCCACACCCATTGCAGACAGGTGTATAAGATCAAGCACACAGCCATGCAATCTCCATAGACAAACATTGGCAGTAGAATGGCCTTACTGAAGAGCTCAGTGACTTTCAACATGGCACCGTCATAGGATGCCACCTTTCCAACGAGTTTGTTCTTCAAATGTCTGCCCTGCTAGGGCTGCCCTGGTCAACTGTAAATGCTGTTATTGTGAAGTATAAACATATAGGAACAACAAAGGCTCAGCCGCAAAGTGGTAGGCTACACAAGCTCACAGAAAGGGACCGCGGAGTGCTGAAGCACTTAGCACGTAAAATTTGTCTGTCTTCGTTTGCAACACACACTACAGAGTTCCAAACTTTCTCTGGAAGCAATGTCAGCACAATAACTGTTCGTCGGGAGCTTCATGAAATGGGTCTCCATGGCCAAGCAGCCGCACACAACCCTAAGATCACCACCCGCAATGCCAAGCATCGGCTGGAGTGGTGTAAAGCTCGCCGCCATTGGACTTTGGAGCAGTTGAAACAGGTTCTCTGGAGTGATGAATCACGCGCGTCACCATCTGGCAGTCCGACGGATGAATCTGGGTTTAGAGGATGCCAGGAGAATGCTCCCTGCCCCAATGCATAGTGCCAACTGTAAAGTTTGGTGGAATAATGGTCTGGGATTATTTTTAATGGTTCGGGCTAGGCCCCTTAGTTCATGTGAAGAGAAATCTTAATGCTACAGCCTTTTATAGACGACTCTGTGCTTCCAACTTTGTGGCATCAGTTTGGGGATGGACCTTTCATGTTTCAGCATGACAATGCACCTGTACACAAAGCGAGGTCCATACAGAAATGTTTTTTCAAGATCAGTGTTTAACAACTTGACTGGCCTGCACAGAGCCCCGGACCTCAACCCCATCGAACACCTTTGGGACGAATTGGAAGTCCGACTGCGAGCCAGGCCTAATCGGCCAACATTAGTGCCCAACCTCACTAATGCTCGTGGATGAATGGAAGCAAGTCCTCGCAGCAATGTTCCAACATGTAGTGGAAAGCCTTTCAAGAAGAGGTAGAGGCTGTTATAGCAGCAAAGGGTGGACCAACTCCATATTAATGCCCATGATATTGGAATGAGATGTTTGACGAGCAAGTGTCCACATACTTTTGTCATCTATCGATCCATCCACCTATCACATGTAGTAGAGTCAGTATCATAGTTTTTGAGAGGTCAAGTGTGATTATTTTGACTTACTGGCATTTCCATTGTCTGTCTAAGAATAAGTGTTAATCAGTTTACTTTATGAATGATTAATTGTGTAAGATAAAAATGCTAAACATTTTTGTTTCTTAGGTATAAACAATGAGTTCTATTCCTACCAGGAATGCCCACTCTAATCAGACTTATACAAATTATCAAGTTTCTACACATAAAAAGAAATCCTGTGCATCTCACCTGCCCAGTCTCCTTGATCATGATATTGTCGTTGTGGCGATCTCCGATACCCAACACGTAAGTGGCTACACAGTAACCAGCACATGATAGTGTGAACTCCTCAATGGCCTGGTCAAGTTTATCCCTGCTGACAAAATAGATGAGAGAGAGGAGAGACCACATGGGATCAGTTTGCTTTCTCCGCACTTTCTTTTATCCCTTCCTCCATTGAATGTTATATCTCTTTACCTTTCTCTCACATTCCCAAGTCAAGTGGACACAGTGGGGTACGCACGCACACACTTGACCCTCTCTCTCTCAATATAGTTGAGGCATGAGGCAGGTTTTTGTCACAGCTCGTATTATATATTTGCAGGGAAGATTCGGAGGGTGACAGATGATTGACAGCCATGTTACACGGTCCTGTCTAGACATCTATTGGGTTCACTATGTTAAACTATTACAGCTATTCCCCATTCCATTCTAACCAAGAGGCTTTAACACTTTGCAGCTTCTGTGTGATGTGGAGCTGTTTTGACAGCCCTTGTACTGCACCCACCCAACATTACTTATATAACGCCAATAGTTTATACATTATTTAAAGGTTTAGCTTGTCTGTTCGAAACATTGGTTATTAGGTTATTCAATTATTGCATCTGAGCAATAATAGAGTGTGTGTCTCTCCTTTTCTTTTTCCAAGTGTTCTACTCCGCTAGCCAGCACCTCGCCTAAACAGGTGTTCTACTCCACTAGCCAGCACCTCACCTAAACAGGTGTTCTACTCCGCTAGCCAGCACCTCACCTAAACAGGTGTTCTACTCCGCTAGCCAGCACCTCGCCTAAACAGGTGTTCTACTCCGCTAGCCAGCACCTCGCCTAAACAGGTGTTCTACTCCGCTAGCCAGCACCTCACCTAAACAGGTGTTCTACTCCACTAGCCAGCACCTCGCTTAAACAGGTGTTCTACTCCGCTAGCCAGCACCTCGCCTAAACAGGTGTTCTACTCCGCTAGCCAGCACCTCACCTAAACAGGTGTTCTACTCCGCTAGCCAGCACCTCGCCTAAACAGGTGTTCTACTCCGCTAGCCAGCACCTCACCTAAACAGGTGTTCTACTCCGCTAGCCAGTACCTCGCCTAAACAGGTGTTCTACTCCACTAGCCAGTACCTCGCCTAAACAGGTGTTCTACTCCGCTAGCCAGCACCTCACCTAAACAGGTGTTCTACTCCACTAGCCAGCACCTCGCTTAAACAGGTGTTCTACTCCGCTAGCCAGCACCTCGCCTAAACAGGTGTTCTACTCCACTAGCCAGCACCTCGCCTAAACAGGTGTTCTACTCCACTAGCCAGCACCTCGCTTAAACAGGTGTTCTACTCCACTAGCCAGCACCTCGCCTAAACAGGTGTGCGTTTCTTTTGCCTCCAGATTAATCTTGCAAAGCCAGAAATGTAATTTTTTTTGCGTAATTGCATCAGATGCTCGATTAGCTTCTTGGGGGAAATGTATGAGAAAAGATACTAATGAGACTCCACCCCACTAAATGGAAACTGTGAGCCAAAGAATTGGCCAAATGTCCCCTTGCCTTCCGAAATTCAAAAGATGAATACACCTGAATTCACCTGCGAAATCGTGATTTGTCTAAATGATAAGTGACAAACATCTGCGCACTGGGAAAAAAGTTCCTTGTTAGTCGTCGCCTCCCACAGCCTGTTGACAGACGCTACGATACCATCCTATGTTACGTGTGCCTGTCTATGAGAGATTAGGATTGAGGTCCCGCCAGTCAGCATCAAAGGCAACTGCAAAAACGCTGTCACAACTAGCCAGTATGATTGTCTTGGATTTAGAGGTTTAAACAGCTAATAAGCTCAGAGCTGGTGCAATTCACCTCTAAGGTCAAATCATAGGTCCAGTTTAGCATGTTTGAGAGCTACCCTATCTGTAATTAGTTTCTTCGAAGATATACACTACCGGTCAAAAGTTTTAGAACACCTAATCATTCAAGGGTTTTTCTTTATTTTTTACTATTTTCTACAATGTAGAATAATGAAACTATGAAATAACACATATGGAACCAAAAAAGTGTTAAACAAATCTAAATCTATTTTATATTTGAGATTCTTCAAATAGCCACCCATTGCCTTGATGACAGCTTTGCACACTCTTGGCATTCTCTTAACCAGCTTCACCTGGAATGCTTTTCCAACAGTCTTGAAGGAGTTCCCACATAGGCTGAGCACTTGTTGGCTGCTTTTCCTTCACTCTGCGTTCCAAGTCATCCCAAACCATCTCAATTTGGTTGAGGTCAGAGGTTGTGGAGGCCAGGTCATCTGATGCAGCACTCCATCACTATCCTTCTTGGTTAAATAGCCCTTACACAGCCTGGAGGTGTGTTGGGTCAATGATAGTCCCACTAAACCCAAACCAGATTGGATGGCGTATCGTTGCAGAATGCTGTGGTAGCCATGCTTGTTAAGTGTGCCTTGAGTTGTAAATAAATCACAGACAGCGTCACCAGCAAAGCACCCCCACACCATAACACCTCCTCCATGCTTTACGGTGGGAAATACACATGCGGAGATCATCCGTTCACCCACACCGCGTCTCACAAAGACACGGCGGTAGGAACAAAAAATCTCCAATTTGGACTCCAGACCATAGGAAAAATTTCCACTGCTCGTGTTTCTTGGTCCAAGCAAGTCTATTGGTGTCCTTTAGTAGTGGTTTCTTTGCAGCAATTGGACCATGAAGGCCTGATTCACACAGTCTCCTCTGAACAGTTGATGTTGTTATGTGTCTGTTACTTGAATTCTGTGAAGCATTTATTTGGGATGCAATTTCTGAGGCTGTTAAGTCTAATTAACTTATCCTCTGTGCAACATAGGTAACTCTGGGTCTTCCATTCCTGTGGCGGTCCTCATGAGAGCCAGTTTCATCACAGTTTTTGCAACTGCACATGAAGAAACTTTCAAAGTTCTTGAAATGTTCCATATTGACTGACCTTCATGTCTTAAAAAATGATGGACTGTCGTTTCTCTTTGCTTATTTGAGCTGTTCTTGCCATAATATGGACTTGGTCTTTTACCAAATAGGGCTATCTTCTGCATACCCCCCCTAACTTGTCACAACACAACTGATTGGCTCAAACACATTAAGAAGGAAAGACATTCCACAAATTAACTTTTAAGAAGGCACACCTGTTATTTGAAATGCATTCCAGGTGACTGCCTCATGAAGCTGGTTGAGATAATGCCAAGAGTGTGCAAAGCTGTCATCGAGGCAAAGGGTGGCTATTTGAATAATTTCAAATATAAAATAGATTAACACTTTTTTGGTTAGTACATGATTCCATATGTGTTATTTCATAGTTTTGATGTCTTCACTATTATTCGACAATGTAGAAAATATTAAAAATAAAGGTGTTCTAAAACTTTTGACCGGTAGTGTAGTTGAAGATATTTTCAGATTACACTAAGTATACCAAACATTAGGAAGACCTTCCTAATCCCCCCCTAAAAGCTTCACTTTCACCTGGTCAGTCTATATAATGGAAATAGCAGGTGTTCCTAATGTTTTGTATACTTAGTGTATATATTTTGTCCTCAGAACAGCCTCAATTCATCAGGGCATGGATACTAAAAGGTGTCAAAAGCGTTCTACAGGGATGCTGGCCCATGTTGCCTCCAAGCTTCCCACAGTTGTGTCAAGTTGGCTAGATACCCTTTTGGGTGGTGGCAAATTCTTGATACACACGGGAAACTGTTGAGTGTGAAAAACCCAGCAGCTTTGCAGTTTTTGACACAAACCGGTGCGCCTGGCACCTACTACCATACCCCGTTCAAAGGCACTTAAATCCTTTGTCTTGCCCATTCACCCTCTGAATGGTACACAATTCATGTCTCAATTGTAGTAAGGCTTAAAAATCCTTCTTTAACCTGTCTCCTACCCTTAATTTACACTGATTAAAGTGGATGTAACAAGTGACATCAATAAGGGATCATAGCTTTCCTCTGGATTCACCTGGTCAGTCTGTCATGAGAGAGCAGGTGTTCTTAATGTTTTGTATACTCAGTGTGTATTGAACAGATAGAGACAGTGGATGACAGTGGGAAAAGATAGAGAGAGGTTGTGTCAAAGGGCAGTAGGCTCCATACAAACCCATGCCGTCACCGTAGACATGACTGCTAGACCAGTGTCTCTGTCACACTTACTCTGGGTTCTTGGATTTAAGCCAGTTGAGCAGGGCGTCTTTGTTGAAGGCAGCAGTCGCGGCACTGTTGCTGTTGTTGCGCTGGATGTTGGCGATGGTGTCTGAGTTTTTCACCACCTCAATGAGGCCTGTCTTGTTCCCGGTGGAGAGGCAGCCGTAGGGGATCATCCTTACAGAGACAGTAGAAAAAGTTAATTCATAAAACATTATAAGGCCTATTATATGCTCATAACAATTAATAACGTATAACTGTATGCCCTAAGTACATTGTTACAAAACCATCATATAAATTTTCCCCGAACCTGTTCCCAGTATGTCTGTAGGACCGTTTGACTGCAATGTCACCTACTGAATTCAAATCCAGGATTCCTGCGCGCCACAAGCAAAACCCTAGGTATTAGCTTATGGGGCTAATGCAGGTATTCAATGGGTCTCAAGCAAGGTTACTCATCCTGTAAGTGTGGTTCACTGAACCCACCTCTGAACCCACAACTAGGTCCACTGCTAAGCAGGGGTTGATACCAGTTCATGAAACAGAACCAAAAACAGAAAAATAATCCAGTTTTTCAAGGAACAGAATCAGAACCATGAACGAAAGTGGTCTATACTGTTCTGGAACAGAACCGTTATTTTAAAAGCATGGGAACCGGTTAATAATGTTATTTTACATTACAGGATTTTTTTCCAGTCCCACAACAAACACAATAAAGCACCAATGCAAAGCCCTCCCCTCTGTCAATCAGAAACTTTTTCCAGTGTCTGTCTGCCAGCTGAAAATCTTTGCCAGTGAATGTGTGTAGGCTACCTGCTCGTCACCTTCCGAAGCAAAGCTGTAGTCTACTTACATTATAAGCATGATTCAGAAAATAGGGAGAGATTTTTTATTAGAGAAGAATGGATTAACTTTTTCAATGCTAGTTCGGGATACTATAATTATCACATTTCACATTGGCTTTATTAACTACAAAAAGGTAAGATGTGTTTTTAATTCTGGTGCCAACTCTGAAGTCATTAAAAGTTCCTGCATAGAAGCCACTCCTCTGTAGGTATAATTCTGTGTGCCTAATTTAGATAATGCATGTTATCACAAGATGCCCAGTGCTTCAAGCCAAGCCGCCTCCTCCACTCACTCTCGCTTGTCTTTCCATCACAAATGTAAATAATTCACTGAGCTATAGCTTTCCCTCTCCATAGCAAGCTTTTCTATCCACAAAGTAATTTAATGTTGAGCTAAATGTTAAAATAATAATAATAATACACTGCTCAAAAAAATAAGGGGAACACTTAAACAACACAATGTAACTCCAAGTCAATCCCACTTCTGTGAAATCAAACTGTCCGCTTAGGAAGTGTAACGGATTTGAAACGGCTAGCTTAGTTAGCGGTGGTGCGCGCTAAATAGCGTTTCAATCGGTGACGTCACTTGCTCTGAGACCTTGAAGAAGTGGTTCCCCTTGCTCTGCAAGGTGCGCAGCTTTTGTGGAGCGATGGGTAACGATGCTTCGTGGGTGACTGTTGTTGATGTGCAGAGGTCTGGTTCGCGCCCGGGTATGGGCGAGGGGACGGTCTAAAGTTATACTGTTACAGAAGCAACACTGATTGACAATCAATTTCACATGCTGTTGTGCAAGTGGAATAGACAACAGGTGGAAATTATAGGCAATTAGCAAGACACCCCCAATAAAGGAGTAGTTCTGCAGGTGGGGACCACAGACCACTTCTCAGTTCCTATGCTTCCTGGCTGATGTTTTGGTCACTTTTGAATGCTGGCGGTGCTTTCACTCTAGTGGTAGCATGAAACAGAGTCTACAACCCACACAAGTGGCTTAGGTAGTGCAGCTCATCCAGGATGGCACATCAATGCGAGCTGTGGCAAGAAGGTTTGCTGTGTCTGTCAGCGTAGTGTCCAGAGCATGGAGGCGCTACCAGGAGACAGGCCAGTACATCAGGAGACGTGGAGGAGGCCGTAGGAGGGCAACAACCCAGCAGCAGGACCGCTACCTCCGCCTTTGTGCAAGGAGGATGCAGGAGGAGCACTGCCAGAGCCCTGCAAAATGACCTCCAGCAGGCCACAAATGTGCATGTGTCTGCTCAAACGGTCAGAAACAGACTCCATGAGGGTGGTATGAGGGCCCGACATCCACAGGTGGGGGTTGTGCTTACAGCCCAACACCATGCAGGACGTTTGGCATTTGCCAGAGAACACCAAGATTGGCAAATTCGCCACTGGTGCCCTGTGCTCTTCACAGATGAAAGCAGGTTCACACTGAGCACGTGGCAGACGTGACAGAGTCTGGAGATGCCGTGGAGAACGTTCTGCTGCCTGCAACATCCTCCAGCATGACCGGTTTGGCGGTGGGTCAGTCATGGTGTGGGGTGGCATTTCTTTGGGGGGCCATTAGGTACCGAGATGAGATCCTCAGACCCCTTGTGAGACCATATGCTGGTGCGGTTGGCCCTGGGTTCCTCCTAATGCAAGACAATGACAACCTCATGTGGCTGGAGTGTGTCAGCAGTTCCTGCAAGAGGAAAGCATTGATGCTATGGACTGGCCTGCCCGTTCCCCAGACCTGAATCCAATTGAGCACATCTGGGACATCATGTCTCGCTCCATCCACCAACGCCACATTGCACCACAGACTGTCCAGGAGTTGGAGGATGCTTTAGTCCAGGTCTGGGAGGAGATCCCTCAGGAGACCATCCGCCACCTCATCAGGAGCATGCCCAGGCGTTGTAGGGAGGTCATACAGGCACGTGGAGGCCACACACACTACTGAGCCTCATTTTGACTTGTTTTAAGGACATTACATCAAAGTTGGATCAGCCTGTAGTGTGGTTTTCCACTTTCATTTTGAGTGTGACTCCAAATACAGACCTCCATGGGTTGATAAATTTGATTTCCATTGATCATTTTTGTGTGATTTTGTTGTCAGCATATTCAACTATGTAAAGAAAAAAGTATTTAATAAGAATATTTTATTCATTCAGATCTAGGATGTGTTATTTTAGTGTTCCCTTTATTTTTTTGAGCAGTGTATATATATATATATATAAAAGGATTTTAGAGGTTTAAAAAGGAACAGAAAGGAACGATAAAGAACAGTATTTATTTTTGGTTCGAACCAGTTTAGAACTTTATTTTGCAGGTCGAAACAGTGAAATGGAACAAAACAAATAATGGTTCTGTTCAGAACGAAACGATTGGAAAATAATTTTGGTTCCAACCCCTGCTGCTAACACATACCTTAGATCTAGTCCCTCTTTCTTCCAAAGGATTTCCATCAGCTGGATCATTTGGAGGGTCAACATGTCTTGTCGGAGATCTGAAAGGATAGAGGTTATGTCAGGCTAAAGGTACATTTATATCTAACCGAAATGGGATGAATATCCCAGATGCAGACTCCATAGAATTTTCTCCAGGTGGCCAGACTTGCAATTTAGGCCAGTATGATTAATGCTCCCAATGGCATTCGTGCAAAATTAGCATGATTAAAGGTCGGTCTGAAGAGAAATAGTTCATAACTTTAAATTACAAGTGACAGTAGCTAATATTCCCGCATTGGACCAATATAAATGCGACATAACTCAATACACACAAATCGATGGGCCATGGAGTGGGGGATTACACCGCAAATGATTAATCTATGAACAAGTGTTTATTTGTTGCATCTTTTCAAATAACTGCATGGCCATAGATTAGGTAAATACAGTAGAAAAAGGGTATATTTTCTAACCGGTGTAAGAACAGAATAACTTAAAATTCTTGAAGGCATCTTCTTTTTGGAGTGGTTCAGAAAATAAAGAAATTAACATAGTAGCTTGGGGATACACACAGTAGACCTAGCTACTAGGCTGACTGGACGACGATAGCACAACATAAAAAAGCAAACTTAAAAAATAGTGCTACTCTCCATGGTGTTGGCCATGGTGTCTCTGATCTTAGCTGAGGAAGATATCTAAAATACTTTATGGAGCAGTGGGTTGTGCGTAGCCTAGGCTACAGACATTGGCTAGCAGATAGGCAGCTAATTAACCTAGCTAACTACATTGACGGAACTTTGAGATAATCTGGAGGGTCCAGGGTGAGTCTCTTTAGCTCTCCAGTTCAATGGTATTGCCCATGAAGCCAGTACTGGTTCTTCTCCAGCCTCGACATTAGTCCCGATGCCCCTGGTTCTCTCAATCTGGATACTGCTTGCATTCTGCATCTCCATGGATACCACCAAGGATGCACTTCAGATTAGAGGTCGACCGATTAATCGGAATGGCCGATTAATTAGGGCCGATTTCAAGTTTTCATAACAATCAGAAATCAGTATTTTTGGGCTCCGATTTGACAAAAAAAATTGTTTATACCTTTATTTAACTAGGCAAGTCAGTTAAGAACACATTCTTATTTTCAATGACAGCCTAGGAACGGTGGGTTAACTGCCTCATTCAGGGGCAGAACGACAGATTTTCACCTTGTCAGCTCGAGGATCCAATCTTGCAACCTTACAGAACTAGTCCAACACAATAACGACCTGCCTCTCTCTCATTGCACGCCACAAGGAGACTGCCTGTTATGCGAATGCAGTAAGCCAAGGTAAGTTGCTAGCTAGCATTAAACTTATCTTATAAAAAACAATCAATCATAAATCACTAGTTAACTACACATGGTTGATGATATTACTAGATAATATCTAGCATGTCCTGCGTTGCATATAATCTGACTGAGCATACAAGCATACAAGTATCTAAGTATCTGACTAAGCGGTGGTAGGCAGAAGCAGGCGCGTAAACATTAATTCAAACAGCACTTTCGTGCGTTTTGCCAGCAGCTCTTCGTTGTGCGTCAAGCATTGCGCTGTTTATGACTTCAAGCCTATCAACTCCCGAGATGAGGCTGGTGTAACCGAAGTGAAATGGCTAGCTAGTTAGCGTGCACTAATAGCGTTTCAAACGTCACTCGCTCTGAGCCTTCTAGTAGTTGTTCCCCTTGCTCTGCATGGGTAACGCTGCTTCGAGGGTGGCTGTTGTCGTTGTGTTGCTGGTTCAAGCCCAGGGAGGAGCGAGGAGAGGGACGGAAGCTATACTGTTACACTGGCAATACTAATGTGCCTATAAGAACATCTAATAATGAAATACAAATGGTATAGAGGGAAATGGTCCTATAATTCCTATAATAACTACAACCTAACACTTCTTACCTGGGAATATTGAAGACTCATGTTAAAAGGAACCACCAGCTTTCATATATTCTCATGTTCTGAGCAAGGAACTGAAACGTTAGCTTTCTTACAAAGCACATTTTGCACTTTTACTTTCTTCTCCAACACTTTGTTTTTGCATTATTTAAACCAAATTGAACATGTTTCATTTTTTACTTGAGGCTAAATTGATTTTATTGATGTATTACATTAAGTTAAAATAAGTGTTCATTCAGTATTGTTGTAATTGTCATTATTACAAATATATATATATATTTTTTAAATCGGCCGATTAATCGGTATCGGCTTCTTTGGTCCTCCAATAATCGGTTGACTAACACACTCCCACGAAGAGGACAGTCATACACATACAATACATATAATATAACAATAGTTAAGGCGACATACAGAACCAACACCACCGGTCACCATTACAGTGCCCCCCAAAAAATGCAAATACAAAATATAACCTAAAAAAATTATGTATCATGTGGAATCCCCTGTGTTATTTGGATTTCTCACCATCTCCGTTCTTGAAGATTATGCCCACAGTGTCCCCCTGCACCCATTTGTTCTTGTACATGAGCCACAGGGGCTTCATCTTGGAGTCCATGAACTTGCATCTGTCCGCACTGCAACATCAAGCAAATTTGTTGACACTGGGAGAATACTTCTCCCTATATAATATAATTTTACCCATTTGTAGGGAAAAAAATACACAACATAGTTATTTTTAACACATCATTAATTAGAAGATGCTGAATGTGGCTATCAGTGCCCTTAAAACATGGAGGTGCATGATGTTTCCGTGTGTGTGTGCATTCCTGGGTGTCTGTCTGTCTGCAACTTTGTGTGTGTCTGTGAGTGCGTGCCTTCATCTGTGTGTGTCAGGTACCCACCAAATCTCTGAGAGCATGATGCTGGGATTGAGCGGGGACAGCAGATATGAGAGGGCCTCCATGTAGGCCTCCTGTTTGATACACAGCTTCATGTCGTCTGTCATCTGCTGGCGCGACGTCTTCTGCCAGCCCGACTTCACAAAGTCATTCAGAGCCTTCATCTTGTTCAGAGCCTCATTCTGCACCGAGAGACAAGGAGGAGGGAATATTGATAACGTTTTGGGATAGTACAGTCGTGGCAAAAAGTTTGGAGAATGACACAAATATTAATTTTCACAATGTCTGCTGCCTCAGTTTGTATGATGGCAATTTACATATACTCCAGAGTGATCAGATGAATTGCAATTAATTACCAAGTCCCTCTTTGCCATGCAAATTAACTGAATCTCAAAAAAAATTCCACTGCATTTCAGCCCACAAAAGGACCAGATGACATCATGTCAGTGATTCTCTCGTTAAAACAGGTGTGAGAGTTGACGAGGACAAGGCTGGAGATCACTCTGTCATGCTGATTGAGTTTGAATAACAGACTGGAAGCTTCAAAAGGAGGTGTTGCTTGGAATCATTGTTCTTCCTCTGTCAAACATGGCTACCTGCAAGGAAACATGTGCCGTCATCATTGCTTTGCACAAAAAAAGCTTCACAGGCAAGGATATTGCTGCCAGTAAGATTGCACCTAAATCAACCATTTATCGGATCATCAAGAACGTCAAGGAGAGCGGTTCAATTGCTGTGAAGAAGGCTTCAGGGCGCACAAGAAAGTCCAGCAAGCGCCAGGACCGCATCCTAAAGTTGATTCAGCTGCGGGATTGGGGCACCACCAGTACAGAGCTTGCTTAGGAATGGCAGCAGGCAGGTGTGAGTGCATCTGCACGCACAGTGAAGCGAAGACTTTTGGAGGATGGCCTGGTGTCAAGAAGGGCAGCAAAGAAGCCACTTCTCTCCAGGAAAAACATCAGGGACATACTGATATTCTGCAAAAGGTACAGTGATTGGACTGCTGAGGACTGGGGTAAAGTCATTTTCTCTGATGAGTCCCCTTTCCGATTGTTTGGGGCAGCTGGGAAACAGCTTGTCCGGAGAAGACATGGTGAGCGCTACCATCAGTCCTGTCTCATGCCAACAGTAAAGCATCCTGATACCATTCATGTGTGGGGTTGCTTCTCAGCCAAGGGAGTGGGCTCACTCACAATTTTGCCTAAGAACACAGCCATGAATAAAGAATGGTACCAACACATCCTCCGAGAGCAACTTCTCCCAACCATCCAGGAACAGTTTGGTGATGAACAATGCCTTTTCCAGCATGATGGAGCACCTTGCCATAAGGCAAAAGTGATAACTATGTAGCTCGGAGAACAAAACTTCGATATTGTGGGTCCATGGCCAGGAAACTCCCAGACATGAATCCCATTGAGAACGTGTGGTCAATCCTCAAGAGACGGGTGGACAAACAAAACTCCACAAATTCTGACAAACTCCAAGCATTGATTATGCAAGAATGGGCTGCCATCGGGGCGGATTGCAGAGGCCTTGAAAAAGAAGGGTCAACACTGCAAATATTGACTCTTTGCATCAACTTCATGTAATTGTCAATAAAAGCCTTTGACACTTATGAAATGCTTGTAATTATACTTCAGTTATACTTCAAAAACATCTAAAGCCACTGAAGCAGCAGACTTTGTGGAAATTAATATTTGTGTCATTCTCAAACCTTGCTAACCACATTCTTTGTGTTCTCGACTCAAAACTGTATTGTTTCATTTTTGCACCTACTGGTTGGTCATTTCAAATGGGAAGAAAACCAGTAGGGGAGCCCATGCAATTGTAACAAGGGGCAATTGTAACATCTTGACTTTCTCCAAACATAAACAAGATAGAGATTAAACTCACACAGTACATGCCCATTTAGGTTATTGCTTGAAAAGTTTCAGCAAAATATCTCACTATTGGGCCTCCCGGGTGGCGCAGTGGTCTAGGGCACAGTGCTAGTGCTGTGCTAGCTGTGCCACCAGAGACTCTGGGTTCGCTCTGTCGCAGCCGGCCGCGATCGGGAGGTCCATGGGGCAACGCACAATTAGCCTAGCGTCGTCCGGGTTAGGGAGGGTTTGGCCGGTAGGGATATCCTTGTCTCATCACGCACTAGCGACTTCTGTGGCGGGCTGGGCGCAGTGCACGCTAACCAGGTCACCAGGTGCACGGTGTTTCCTCCGACACATTGGTGTGGCTAGCTTCCGGGTTGGATGCGCGCTGTGTTAAGAAGCAGTGCGGCTTGGTTGGGTTGTGTTTCGGAGGACGCATTGCTTTCGACCTTCGTCTCTCCCGAGCCCGTATGGGAGTTGTAGGGATGAGACAAGATAGTAACTACTAACAATTGGATACCACGAAATTGGGGAGAAAAGGTGGTAAAATTAAAAAATAAAAATATGTCATGAGCAAATGTTTGTTTTTTAGGGGTGAATGTAGTATTTTTTCCCCACCGGTTGTATTGTTCTTATGCTGTCTTGAGCATTAATGTCCAAGAATTCAAAATAGCAACATTTTCATCACTATGTGTTGGCTAAACATTGGCATGATTGACATGTGTTGTCTATTGCTAGGCACATGAGGTTTTGTCATGGCTGCTGGGTTGGGGGTAATTGTAACACAGTGTTAAAATGATCCTGAGCCAAGCAGCAACATTTATTTTGTATTTATTTTTTTAACTTTAAGGTTGTATGAATTATACATTAACTATACAATTACTAACTTTAAATAGCCTTGGGGTCCTGTACAGTGCCAAATAAGTTGTAAACAGATATATTCTGGACACCATCAGACATTTCAGATGTTTTGAGAGCTACCGAATGGCCATGCATACTGTTACTGTAAATGTTGGTTAAGTACATAGAAATACTTATATTTCTTGCAAAATTATTACATACAGTAGGTCTATAATATGATAATTCATAAACATTCATTTTATCAAAGTTAAGTGAATTTATTTTGTTTATTTTTTAGGTGTTACATTTAACCCCACCTACTGTTGCAATTGCCTCTGACACAGCGGCAAATGTAACATCCGGACTTTTCGGATTAAAATCAATATTGTGATCAGACCATCTTATATACAGACCTATAAATGGTATGAATGATTAGCGGACAGATGTACGTTTCTCATATAAAAACATTAGTGGCCTAGTTCGAGTGGTCTCTGAGCAATAAAGTCAAATACAAAACATGTTACAATTGTCCCCAGTCTCCCCTAGTCCTCTACACATGCTATTTCTAAGGAATCTGGCCATTGAACAAAAGACATGGTCAAATATCATGGCCAGATGTCTAAGAATTAACAAGTATATAGTCTCAAGGTGTGCTCACCTGTTTACATAAGCTCTTGATGTGATAGATGTTGCCCCTGCAGTAAGCCTCTAGAATCAGGCCGAAACGCAGACTGACCGAGGATACGTGCATTTCTGACCTGGAGTGAGAACAAAGGCTTCTGTCACAACTTCTACCAACACCACCTTAGTGTTCAATTCATATACAGAGTTATAAGTGCTTGTTCCACAATCGTGAGCACACACATGGCTGGTCCGGGCCGTTCTAGACGAGACAACAAAAAAAAATCCTATCTGGACCAAATCTGAACCAAACATAGACATCTAAAAGGCATCGGTGTCGGTCCGTGCTTACTGAGGTATAGCCTACAGTGTCGAGTGATATTTAATTTTATGAATGCCCATCTATGTGGTAGGCCTACCGTTTGTAAAATACCAAAAAAAGACGTCCAAAAGATGTTGGCGTCGGTCGATGCTTACTGGGGTGTAGCCTACCATGTCGGACCACCGTTTGTAAAACAGGCCATTGGCTTTATTAGTCCTGATTCAAGTTTAAAGTTGTATTGTCACATGCACAAGTACAGTGAAATGCCTTCTTGCAAACTCAAAACCCTACAATGTGATAATCAATAACAATGTAATACTAGAAAAAACACGAGAAATAAAAATAAATATGAAGAACACAATAAGTAAGTAAGCAAGCATACTATATAAAGGGTGAATTCCAATACTATATTTACAATGTGCATGGATACTGGAGTGATGGAGGTAGATATGTATAGGTGTAAGGTGACTTGGCAACAGGATATAAGATAAACAGTAGCAGCAGCTTGTATGTGAGTGGGTGTGCATAAATGTATGTGCATATTATGTGTGAGTGAGCAGTGAGTGTGTGTGGTACTATTGCCATACCAGGCAGCGATGCAGCCAGTCAAGGTGCTCTCAATGGTACAGCTGTATAAGGTTTAGAGGATTTGAGGGACCCATGACAAACTTTTTCAACCTCCTGAAGGGGAAGAGGCACTGTCGCTCCTTCTTCACGATGTGCATGTGTGTTAGGACCATTTTAAGTCTTTAGTGATTTGGACACCAAGGAACTTGAAGTTCTCGACCTGCTCCACTGCAGCCTCGTTAATGTGGATGGGAGCGTGCTCGCCCCTTTGTTTCCTGTAGTCCACCATCAGCTCCTTGGTCTTACTGACGTTGAGGGAGAGGTTGTTGCTCTGGCACTATACTGCCAAGTCACTGACCTCCTCACTGTAGGACGGCTGATGATCAGGCCTACCATCGTCATGCTGTCAGCCAACTTGATGATGGTGTTGGAGCCGGGCGTGGCCACACAGTCGTAGGTGAACAGGGAGTACAGGAGGGCACTAAGCACACACCCCTGTGGGGCCCCAGTGTTGAGGGTCAGCGTGGCAGAGGTAATGTTGCCACCTTCACCACCTGGGGTCGGCCCGTCAGAAAGTCCAGGATCTAGTTGCAGAGGGATGTGTTCAGACCCAGAGTCCTCCTTAGCTTGGTGACGAGCTTGGAGGGGACAATAGTGTTGAACGCTGAGCTGTAGTCAATGAACAGCATTCTCACATAGGTATTTTTATCTAGGTGGGTGAGGGCACTGTGGAGAGCAATTGAGATTGCATCATCTATGGATCTTTTGGGGCGGTATGCAAATTGGAGTGGTGTGTCTGGGATGGTGAAGTTAATGTGTGCCATAACCAACCATTCAAAGCACTTCATGATTACAGAAGTGAATGCTACAGGGCTGTAGTCCATATGACATGTTCTTGGGGACAGGAATGATGTTGGTCATCTTAAAACATGTGGAGATTACAGACTGGGACAATGAGAGGTTGAAAACTACAGTGAATATGCCTGCCAGCTATTCTGCGCATGCTCTGAGAACGCACCCTGCTTGCTATACAGTCGGGCCCCACAGCCTTGACATGATTAAAGACCTTTTTCACGTCGGCCTTGGAGAGTGAGATCACCCAATCCTCTGAGTCTGTGACGACACTCCCACCTGGCACGATGTTGTTGTTATCATGTTTAAATGCATTGAGTTCGTCTGGTAGAGAAGCATTGTTGGGCAGATCACGGTTGGGTTCCTTTGTAAACCGTTATGGACTGTAGCCCCTGTCACATTCGCAGGTGCCGGAGCCTATGTAATATGATTCCAACTTACTCCTATATTGTCCTTTGCTCGTTAGATGACTCTGCGGAGGTCAATGCGGGACTTATCGTACTTATTCCTGTCCTCGGCCGTAGCCTCATGGTTGTCTACTATAGCTCTGTGTGCGGTAGCCCTGTCTTTTAGTTTAGCGCCAACCTCCGTGTTAATCCAGGGCTTTTGATTGGGGAAGCAGCAAACCCTCACCGTGGGGACAACGTCGCCGATGCATTTTCTAATGAAGCCAGTGACGGAGGTGGTTAGCTCGTCTATGTTAACGGCGGAGTATCTAAACAAATTCCAATCAGCGCTAGCAAAGCAGTCCTGTAGCATAATCTGTGATTCTGGTGACCATTTCTCAACAGAGTGATTCACGGGTACTTCCTGTTTGAGTTTCTGCATGTAAACAGGAAGCAGGAGTATGGAGTTATGATCTGATTTGCTGAATGTCAGACGAGGGAAGGTTGTTAATGCTAGTGGCATTGGAGATGTGTTGATGGAAGTTGGGCATCACGTGTCTTAGTGACATGAAAATAAAATGGGTTGACACTTCCTGTGACTAATCAATTTGGCTATTTAAGCTCTGAATATCAGCTACCCAACTTTATTTGCAATGTGTTTACACAGCGGGAAATGCAGAGGTGCTTTCTTTTTCGCTATGATCAGCTCGTCAAAAATAGACAGATACAAACTTGAAACCACCGATCATAACAATTTAGCCCACAGGATTTAACTCATAGACAGCAGTTGTGAGTAGCCTGATTACATTGCATACTGTCCATTTTACATTGATCTGTCCTGTTTTTAGGATATGTTGTTCTCTTTCTCACTCACTCACTCACTCACTCACTCACTCACTCACTCACTCACTCACTCACTCACTCACCTGAGATGCCAGAAGAGGAAGTGACCTATCCTCTTGTTGGAGAGGGCTCTCTCTAGCAGAAAAGTAGCAAGGTCACAGTCCAGGTAAGACTCATACTTCAGAACCTGAACCAACTGCAGCAAGTACTGGAGCAGCTCCTCATCTCTGTTGGGAGGGAGATTAAACAGAGTCATTTACAGCAACATTTTCACAATGTTGTGAAAACAATTATTTTTTGCCAGCTGAGCAACCAAGTCATTTACAGGCATCCAGTATGGTTGGAACTTGTTGACACTTCTAAAAACCAATTCTTAACATTGTTTTCTCACCATTGTTAAAGAGGTACCACTTGTTTTGATTTTTGATTTGTACCACTTGTTTGTATTTCAGGAGGAAAAAACCTATACATCCCTATTTAATCATGTCACTTTTTGTCTGGAGTTTGAGTACCTATCAAAATGAAAAGCAGAAAAGAGGCCATGGCGAACGCCAAAGGATAGCTCTCTAGTCACCTAGGGCTGGTTTCCCAGACATGGATTGAGTTTAGTCCTGGAATAAAAAGCACTTTCAATGACAATTCTCCATTGAACATGCTTTTTAGTCATGGACTAGGCTTTAAGCTACAATATGTAACTTTTTGGGGGACCCGACCAAATTCACATAAAAATGTATGTTATAGATCTGTCATTCTCATTAAAAGCAAATGTAAGAAGCAGTAGATCTGTTCTGTGTGTGGTATTTCTATACTTCTTACATTTAGTTTTTGTGTCTTTTACTTGTGGATTTGTACACCAGCTTCAAACAGATGAAAATACAATATTTTTGGTTATGGAAAATATATTTCACAGCGGTTTAGATTCTATGCTTGTTTTGTCACATAAACTGAAATTAGGCAACCTATTCACATTTTTTTTAAACCAGGAAATGGCAGAGCGATTTCTGCATAGTGCAACTTTAATCTGTGTCTGGGAAACTACGCCTAAGGTTACAATACCTCAGCTTCCTTAGGCATCTGATGGTGAAGGAGCGGACCATTGGGTCAGGGAAACTGTAGTCCAGCAGCTCCAGGGCATGGAGAGCAGGGAGGTCCGGCCATTTCTGCAGAAATGCCACCATCTGGACATAATGGCACAGGTCAGGTTTTTTGACATTGAACCTACTGGAACTTTAAATTCATTTTCAGCATACATGAGCATTGCTAATGCATACTGAAGGCATGAATCAATTTGAACATGATAATGGAAAATAATTACATATTTAATAATTGCAAAAACAGATGCACTGCATACAGTGCCTTGCGAAAGTATTCGGCCCCCTTGAACTTTGCGACCTTTTGCCACATTTCAGGCTTCAAACATAAAGATATAAAACTGTATTTTTTTGTGAGGAATCAACAACAAGTGGGACACAATCATGAAGTGGAAGGACATTTATTGGATATTCCAAACTTTTCTAACAAATCAAAAACTGAAAAATTGGGCGTGCAAAATTATTCAGCCCCTTTACTTTCAGTGCAGCAAACTCTCTCCAGAAGTTCAGTGAGGATCTCTGAATGATCCAATGTTGACCAAAATGACTAATGATGATAAATACAATCCACCTGTGTAATCAAGTCTCTGTATAAATGCACCTGCACTGTGATAGTCTCAGAGGTCCGTCAAAAGCGCAGAGAGCATCATGAAGAACAAGGAACACACCAGGCAGGTCCGAGATAGCATCATGGTTTGGGCCTGCTTTTCTTCAGCAGGGACAGGGAAGATGGTTAAAATTGATGGGAAGATGGATGGAGCCAAATATAGGACCATTCTGGAAGAAAACCTGATGGAGTCTGCAAAAGACCTGAGACTGGGACGGAGATTTGTCTTCCAACAAGACAATGATCCAAAACATAAAGCAAAATCTACAATGGAATGGTTCAAAAATAAACATATCCAGGTGTTAGAATGGCCAAGTCAAAGTCCAGACCTGAATCCAATCGAGAATCTGTGGAAAGAACTGAAAACTGCTGTTCACAAATGCTCTCCATCCAACCTCACTGAGCTCGAGCTGTTTTGCAAGGAGGAATGGGAAAAAAAATTCAGTCTCTCGATGTGCAAAAGGTGGCGCTACAAAGTATTAACTTAAGGGGGCTGAATAATTTTGCACGCCCAATTTTTCAGTTTTTGATTTGTTAAAAAAGTTTGAAATATCCAATAAATGTCGTTCCACTTCATGATTGTGTCCCACTTGTTGTTGATTCTTCACAAAAAAATACAGTTTTATATCTTTATGTTTGAAGCCTGAAATGTGGCAAAAGGTCGCAAAGTTCAAGGGGGCCGAATACTTTCGCAAGGCACTGTATGTATCCCAAGGTAACTAAATCTCTGGTTCAACCAAAGTTCCTCTCATGGAATTTTTTAAAGAAAAGTTACAACATACTGGTAACTGCCAAAATAATGGAAACACTTTAGTAGATGAGGGACACAAAGTATATTGAAAGCAGGTTCTTCCACACAGGTGTGGTTCTTGAGTTAATGAAGTAATTAAGAAAACAATGTAAACAATATGCCACGGCCGTCTCAGTCACTAGTTCTCAAATCATATGGGAGATTCTCGAGCGGCGCCTGAGACAGCATTTTCCACCACCATCAATAAATGGGGGAAGAATGGTGTCGTATTCCTGCAAGAGTTGTATAATCTATGCCAAGGTGCAGTGATGCTGTTCTGGCTCGTGTTGGCCCAACACCCTATTTAGACAATTTATGTTGGTGTCCCTTATTTTGGAAGTTACCTTTTAAGTCAAGATGCAGATGATAATTTCACTTGCATTGCATTAACTCACACCTCAGTTGTCTTTGCGAGAGGAAAGTGTCCTACCTGTGCTACATCCTCGTGCTTATTCCATTTTGTGATGAGGAGAAGTTTGGACAGACTCTCTGGGTAGCGCTCCCGCACCACACCGCGTAGCTTCCACAGAAGCTCTTTCTCGTCCTCAAAGAACTCTGTGTAGTTCTTATTGTCTACTATTTCCTTTAGCTTCATATGCTGGGCAGCACAATACAAAGACAACAGGGAAGGGGTTGAGTGAACATACTGTAGATCTGTAGGTACTAGAATGGTAATTTCTTAGCAATGAATCTATACTTGCAAAAGTAATTGGAAAAAACACTGGTAATTGTGAGGAACATAATTTATACGTAATGGTATTGATAATGAATTCAAAGTTCAAACATACAATAAGATAATACAAATAATAAATGGTTTATGCGTTTTAAAAGTTTAATGTGGTTTTCAAAGGATTACTTTAATGTAATCTTATACATTTCAAACAAACAATAGAGAGTCCCTTACCTCTACCTTGGTGGCTATAACCTTCCCTCCATTTTTTTCTAGGTCCCTCAACTGAAAATAGGAGGAGCATACAAATGTGTAGATATCTTAATATAGTTCTAAAAATACAATTTCTAATGTCTAATTTCATAAAATCTATAGTGAGATCTAATATAGATGTTTTTTTTTTACATGTACAGTACAAGATGGTTACAAGTGTAATGGTTACAAATGTACGAGGTTGGCTACAAATGTACAATGTCAACTATTGAAACGTGTGTGCAATATAAGGTGTACCTTGTCGAAATGGGGGTAGTAGAGAGGGTGAGGTCGGATATTGGGGAAGCGAATGAGGAGTCCTGCTGCACTATCAACGTTGGGATTTTTCTCCACTGTGCCCATTGGATTCAAGAGGTCGCCTTTATCATCTGTGAGGCCAAATTAAACCGAAATAAACATATTCAGCTATTAGCTAAATCGATGTGTTAAAGCTGCAATCAGCAGTAGAAACAATACAGCGTTCTCCCCACCACTGTGAGATGGGGCTGGAGAAATGTAACCATTCTCAAATTCACAGACAGAGCTATGAATGCAATGACTGTCCATCCATGATAATAACATTGCATTTACTTTGTTTACAAAATAATTGGGATTCTAGGAACATATCAATAATTTGGATGTAACAACTGCTAAATGGATGTACCAACTGCTGATTTCCTATTTAATGTTCCAAGCCTTAGTGGTTGGAAGCCTTGTATTTTTTGTCATTGCATGGGGCAAATATCTAAAGGCCAGATTGTAAAATAAATAGAAAACACATATAACACAAATGGAGTTATTATGGGGCCAAATCCCGAACTGAATGGCCCATAGGTGATGATATGATGAGCACTTCAATGTCAAAAGCGCAGCCCCACCACTTTGTTTGACGTAGAGCTTCAAAAGTCTGTACAAAAGTGTTTCTCAGCATATGGCAAAAAATTTGCCTAAAGGACATATGACCTCCAACATATCTGATTTTCTTACCTTTTGTATGTTTGAACAAACATTGAAACATTTCATGAACCAAAAATTTGATTCACTCAAAAGTATGACGATATTTTAACGATCCCTGTCGCTAATGAGTTTGCGAAAAGCAAAAAATGTCATCAACAGATGACCAAGAAAATGTCAAATTTGTCCCCACCCCAAACACAACTAAACTAAAAACGATTGAACTGTTATTTGATTCATCAACATGATACTGATTGAGCGGCTTAAGGACACTACAAGAAACGTTCACTCCGAAGCACATATTGATATTTCCAAAATCATCACAACCACTTTGTAAAGGAATAGTGGCTACGTCAAACATAACCAGTCGATGGCACTATAAAACCCTTACATGCATATTTTCAGTAAATGTAGTGGTAAAGTGTAAATGTGAAACAGATTTTGACCAGCCTCACTCCTTTTTTAGTATATCAGTAACTACATTTTTTTTAACACGTAAAAAAGTTTTTTTAAATCTTTATTTTTGCAGCATTTAAATGTCACTCCTTATCCCAGATATATATATATATATATAAATAAAAGTTGCACATTTGTTGTAATTCAAATGTAAAAAATGTTGTTGCTGCTTTTTACATGTATTATTACTACCCATTTTATGACATTTTAAACAACTGTAGGTAAATAGTACAATGATTAAAATTGTATCGGAACAATGGCGTACATTTTGCAGTTCATAAAACAACTAGTTTGTGTGTGTGTGTGTGTGTGTGTGTGTGTGTGTGTTTCTACTGTACCAGGGACTGAAGGCCAGGTGGAGAGAAGGAACTCCCCAGTCTTCAGCTGATCCTTATAGTCAAACACCATGGTGTTTACCCAGGCTAGTGGACAGTCCTGGTGGAAGAAACCACATAATGAGGTGACTGTTAATAAAGCACAAATTGAATGCCGAACTTCCATGCTTTGACTTTCTGCTTTGCGCCTAGGTTGAGGATAACAAAAGTTAAGACAAAAGGATTATAATATCCCATAACTCTTTGCATTCATGCGGAAGAATTCTAAAACTAAGGGACCATGAATCTGTTTATTTTTGAATGCTTCCGCATGTGAATGACGTTGGACGTTGTCTTAACCTGGATATCTTCAACCTAGCTTTGCTCCAATTGGGACCCTCAAAATGGCCCCAGTCCATCCATTATAGCATCATGACTCGAATGGGAACGTCCATTCTAATTCTATGGGAGAAACCCCATGGTCATGTTCAGTAAAGGAGGGGAAAAAAAAGTGGAATGGGAGGTACTACCATAACTAGTCCAATAAGAACAATACTGTTTTTCTCGTCGCGAAACGTTTTGCTACGGTGTGCCCTAATGAACACGACCAAGGTTGATAGTCATTAGCACACTATTTACAAATTCAAACTTTCTAACCTGTTTTCATTTACATCTGTTTAGAAGAACCCAAATGTGTGTGAGTACATCTTGGGCTTCATTCAATCAAAATCAGTATGTGGCCCACAGTGTCACTAAGTTGAAGTTTGGATTCTTTCAATCAATAACACACGTTGTGAAATAAAAATAAATACAACTTGATATTAAATTCAAACTGGATACCTGGCTGCATGGGAGGAATGATGTGTTGCCATAAACTGGAAACTTCCAGATTGATTAAATGGAGCCTCCAGTCTTGAAATGAATGACTGAGAATGGCAATGGTGCAATGAACAACATACTTATTCTTGCACCACCAAAAAGCACAGTCACTTTGCGAAAGAGTTTCCACTGTGGTTAACGAACAGGTCTTCATTCGTATAATAACTGATATCATTATGTCTCGCAAGCCATTTGTGTTGTAGGCCTCTATGGTTACATTAAATTGCTTGAAATGCATTTCAATATACAGCATACATAAAACAATACAAGACACAATATCTAATTGGCCATTACAAGTATTTCAATTAACTTCAGAAACTGTTAAACACTTGATATTAGAGTTATAAAATAAAGGTTAATTGAGTTGTCATTGTATTGTAAGTATTGCATGATTGTAATGAATCATAAATGTCCAAATCTCCCTTCCTGGCACAAGGTTTAATGAGAATGACTTGTGGTAAATGGTCAGGGGAAAGCGCTTCTCAAGCTAAGGCGGGAAAACCAATATAGTGCATCGCTCAGCTGTGAACTTGCTAAAAAAACAAGCTAAATTAAAATAAGCCGATGCGAGTGGCCATGGCTAGCCAAAATAACTTCTCGCTTCCTGTTGTGTGTTCCAAATGGCACAGTGCACTACATTTGAACATGGCCCTATGGACCCTGATCAAAAGTATGCATTATTCAGGAAATAGGGTGCTATAAGGGATGCAGGCCCGCTGTCTGGCCTGCTGAGAGGACTTCTCCTCTGGGTGACGGAAGGGAGAAGTGGCCCAGAAAGCAGAAGTGGAGTCGCTGAGGCCTAGCTCCCCACAGCACACATGTGGCCTCGCACAATGCCTCTTTTAAACCAGGGCGTATTCACTAGGAAGCAACAGGGCAAAACGGGGAGGGAGTAGCCTTGTTTTTGTAGCAAAACATTTTCAATTGCAAAAGGTTTTTTCTACAGTGTGCACTAATGAATACACCCAGGACTGTGACAAGAGCCACGTTAAGAAGGGGAAATTGAGCCCAGGCCTCAGTGTACAGTATTATACACAACAACTACATACACGTTCCACTTCCTGAAAGCAATGGCAAACAAGTCCATAGTAACCAATGGCATGGGGATTCAAAGAGGTGGTGTTAACTGTGTGTTCATGTCTAGAAGTGAAACTATTATGGCATTTCGCAGGAAAGGGGAACATAAGAGATATCCTTGACTTGATCGAAACAAAACAAACTACACAGAACACAGACATTACTTTTTTCTGTATGTCCTTATAACAGCCATATGACACATGCAAACTGCTTAGTAGGTACATTTTCAAATAAACTGACAATGGGGTCGGAAGGATGAAAAGATAAGTGAACAAACATTTGGGTAATGTTTCTAAGCAGATATACATTGTTACATGCTTTGGTTTTTCCATTTATGTTTTGAGGTTGGACTTTAGCGTATATAGCTCATTAGCACATAGGGGCACCGATTGGTGTCACCTCATTGGTCATGTGTTAAAATCAAATCAAATCAAATTGTATTTGTCACATACACATGGTTAGCAGATGTTAATGCGAGTGTAGCGAAATGCTTGTGCTTCTAGTTCCGACAATGCAGGAATAACCAACGAGTAATCTAACTAACAATTCCAAAACTACTACCTTATACACACAAGTGTAAAGGAATAAAGAATATGTACATAAAGATATATGAATGAGTGATGGTACAGAGCGGCATAGGCAAGATGCAGTAGATGGTATCGAGTACAGTATATACATATGAGATGAGTATGTAAACAAAGTGGCATAGTTTAAAGTGGCTAGTGATACATGTATTACATAAAGATGCAGTAGATGATATAGAGTACAGTATATACGTATACATATGAGATAAATAATGTAGGCTATGTAAACATTATATTAAGTAGCATTGTTTAAAGTGGCTAGTGATATATTTTACATCAATTCCCATCAATTCCCATTATTAAAGTGGCTGGAGTTGAGTCAGTGTGTTGGCAGCAGCCACTCAATGTTAGTGGTGGCTGTTAAAGAGTCTGATGGCCTTGAGATAGAAGCTGTTTTTCAGTCTCTCGGACCCAGCTTTGATGCACCTGTACTGACCTCGCCTTCTGGATGATAGCGGGGTGAACAGGCAGTGGCTCGGGTGGTTGTTGTCCTTGATGATCTTTATGGCCTTCCTGTGACATCGGGTGGTGTAGGTGTCCTGGAGGGCAGGTAGTTTGCCCCCGGTGATGCGTTGTGCAGACCTCACTACCCTCTGGAGAGCCTTACGGTTGTGGGCGGAGCAGTTGCCGTACCAGGCGGTGATACAGCCCGACAGGATGCTCTTGATTGTGCATCTGTAGAAGTTTGTGAGTGCTTTTGGTGACAAGCCAAATTTCTTCAGCCTCCTGAGGTTGAAGAGGCGCTGCTGCGCCTTCTTCACAATGCTGTCTGTGTGGGTGGACCAATTCAGTTTGTCTGTGATGTGTACGCCGAGTAACTTAAAACTTACTACCCTCTCCACTACTGTTCCATCGACGTGGATAGGGGGGTGTTCCCTCTGCTGTTTCCTGAAGTCCACAATCATCTCCTTAGTTTTGTTGACGTTGAGTGTGAGGTTATTTTCCTGACACCACACTCCGAGGGCCCTCACCTCCTCCCTGTAGGCCGTCTCGTCGTTGTTGGTAATCAAGCCTACCACTGTTGTGTCGTCCGCAAACTTGATGATTGAGTTGGAGGCGTGCGTGGCCACGCAGTCGTGGGTGAACAGGGAGTACAGGAGAGGGCTCAGAACGCACCCTTGTGGGGCCCCAGTGTTGAGGATCAGCGGGGGGGAGATGTTGTTACCTACCCTCACCACGGGGGCGGCCCGTCAGGAAGTCCAGTACCCAGTTGCACAGTGCGGGGTCGAGACCCGGGGTCTCGAGCTTGATGACGAGTTTGGAGGGTACTATGGTGTTAAATGCTGAGCTGTAGTCGATGAACAGCATTCTCACATAGGTATTCCTCTTGTCCAGATGGGTTAGGGCTGTGTGCAGTGTGGTTGAGATTGCATCGTCTGTGGACCTATTTGGGCGGTAAGCAAATTGGAGTGGGTCTAGGGTGTCAGGTAGGGTGGAGGTGATATGGTCCTTGACTAGTCTCTCAAAGCACTTCATGATGACGGAAGTGAGTGCTACGGGGCGGTAGTCGTTTAGCTCAGTTACCTTAGCTTTCTTGGGAACAGGAACAATGGTGGCCCTCTTGAAGCATGTGAGAACAGCAGACTGGGATAGGGATTGATTGAATATGTCCGTAAACACACCAGCCAGTTTAAATGTTTTACTCACCTCGGCTGCAGTGAAGGAGAGTCTGCATGTTTTGGTTGCGGGCCGTGTCAGTGGCACTGTATTGTCCTCAAAGCGGGCAAAAAAGTTATTTAGTCTGCCTGGGAGCAAGACATCCTGGTCCATGACTGGGCTGGTTTTCTTTTTGTAATCCGTGATTGTGTGTTACACCTGTGCTGGTTGCAGTCTTGTTATTGGGAAGGTGATTTAATTTTGCTCCACCTTTTTTGGTTTGCTTGTTGGGTGTGTTTTTTTCTCCCCAATTTCATGGTATCCAATTGGTAGTTACAGTCTTGTCTCATCGCTGCAAATCCCGTACGGACTTGGGAGAGGCGAAGGTCGAGAGCCGTGCGTCCTCCGAAATACAACCCAACCAAGCTGCACTGCTTCTTGACGCAATGCCCGCTTAACCCGTTTGCCTCTTCTTGGGCAAATTTAGTGGGCACTCATGGTGGGTGTCTTTTAGGTTCCAGTTGTTCTCGCTAGCCAACTTTCATTGGATGCCCACATGAGTGTCTTTCAGAATCCCTCCTAAAACCCCACCTGTTTTCGTTTTAGTTGTTGATCAGTGACTCTTCGTTAGTTCCCCCTTCTGTTTGAGCGACATTTTTGGTTTTCTTGCTGGTGAACGTAACATACACCTCCATTTAAAGTATCCACAGCTCTAAATGTAATGTGAAACACAGTGTAATAGCCATTTAAAGTGGAACTGACAGCCTTTTAGCAACATTACATTTGACTAAAATCTGTTCATATATACCCCTAGTGATGCAAATCAATTTATAACATTTTTGACATGACTTTTTCTGGATTTTTTTGTTGTTATTCTGTCTCTCACTGTTCAAATAAACCTACCATTAAAATGATAGACGGATAATTTCTTTGTCAGTGGGCAAACGTACAAAATCAGCAGGGGATCAAATACTTTTTTCCCTCACTGTATCATACACTACAGCTGAGGAACAATGGGAATGTAATTCTGCTTTGAAAGTTGATGAACTTACAGTGCCTTGCGAAAGTATTCGGCCCCCTTGAACTTTGCGACCTTTTGCCACATTTCAGGCTTCAAACATAAAGATATAAAACTGTATTTTTTTGTGAAGAATCAACAACAAGTGGGACACAATCATGAAGTGGAACGACATTTATTGGATATTTCAAACTTTTTAACAAATCAAAAACTGAACAATTGGGCGTGCAAAATTATTCAGCCCCCTTAAGTTAATACTTTGTAGCGCCACCTTTTGCTGCGATTACAGCTGTAAGTCGCTTGGGGTATGTCTCTATCAGTTTTGCACATTGAGAGACTGAAATTTTTTCCCATTCCTCCTTGCAAAACAGCTCGAGCTCAGTGAGGTTGGATGGAGAGCATTTGTGAACAGCAATTTTCAGTTCTTTCCACAGATTCTCGATTGGATTCAGGTCTGGACTTTGACTTGGCCATTCTAACACCTGGATATGTTTATTTTTGAACCATTCCATTGTAGATTTTGCTTTATGTTTTGGATCATTGTCTTGTTGGAAGACAAATCTCCGTCCCAGTCTCAGGTCTTTTGCAGACTCCATCAGGTTTTCTTCCAGAATGGTCCTATATTTGGCTCCATCCATCTTCCCATCAATTTTAACCATCTTCCCTGTCCCTGCTGAAGAAAAGCAGGCCCAAACCATGATGCTGCCACCACCATGTTTGACAGTGGGGATGGTGTGTTCAGCTGTGTTGCTTTTACGCCAAACATAACGTTTTGCATTGTTGCCAAAAAGTTCAATTTTGGTTTCATCTGACCAGAGCACCTTCTTCCACATGTTTGGTGTGTCTCCCAGGTGGCTTGTGGCAAACTTTAAACTACACTTTTTATGGATATCTTTAAGAAATGGCTTTCTTCTTGCCACTCTTCCATAAAGGCCAGATTTGTGCAATATACGACTGATTGTTGTCCTATGGACAGAGTCTCCCATCTCAGCTGTAGATCTCTGCAGTTCATCCAGAGTGATCATGGGCCTCTTGGCTGCATCTCTGATCAGTCTTCTCCTTGTATGAGCTGAAAGTTTAGAGGGACGGCCAGGTCTTGGTAGATTTGCAGTGGTCTGATACTCCTTCCATTTCAATATTATCGCTTGCACAGTGCTCCTTGGGATGTTTAAAGCTTGGGAAATCTTTTTGTATCCAAATCCGGCTTTAAACTTCTTCACAACAGTATCTCGGACCTGCCTGGTGTGTTCCTTGTTCTTCATGATGCTCTCTGCGCTTTTGACGGACCTCTGAGACTATCACAGTGCAGGTGCATTTATACGGAGACTTGATTACACACAGGTGGATTGTATTTATCATCATTAGTCATTTAGGTCAACATTGGATCATTCAGAGATCCTCACTGAACTTCTGGAGAGAGTTTGCTGCACTGAAAGTAAAGGGGCTGAATAATTTTGCACGCCCAATTTTTCAGTTTTTGATTTGTTAAAAAAGTTTGAAATATCCAATAAATGTCGTTCCACTTCATGATTGTGTCCCACTTGTTGTTGATTCTTCACAAAAAATACAGTTTTATATCTTTATGTTTGAAGCCTGAAATGTGGCAAAAGGTCGCAAAGTTCAAGGGGGCCGAATACTTTCGCAAGGCACTGTATAACCTTACTTATGAGAAAATGGCCCTTGAATGTTTTGGTACCTACTGGAAAGCCTACCAGAAAGATTGGCCTTTAGTACATTCAGAGCGTTTCGCTCTCGGAGCGTTCAGAGCGCACACTGGACGCTCTGGCCTAAAAGTAGGGTTAATCCAAGCATTCTGAACTAACAGCAGCAGTCAATCATCCAAGCTAACCGGCTAACGGTGGCTAGCTTGCTAACTACTTCCAGTCACAAATGAGAGAACAGCTCACTGACCATTTTACTCGCCTTAGCAGAGCTGGTTAGGCTGTTTTTATGTTATCCAGATCGTAGGTGACTGCAACTGTGCTGAATGGCAACAATTGAATTACGTTTTTTTGCCTAAGTTTACTGACACCGGCCATATTCAAGGGGGGTTGAGCGTTCGTAAATTCATCAGTTATTCTGCGCTCTGGCACACTCAGACGAGAGTGCTCTGAAATCGGAATAGATAGCCAGAGTGAATTTACTGTCTATCGACAGTTGTCGCAGTGAAGTAGTTACTTGCATAGTGGAGTCTTTTGTTTAGACAGCTAGCTAGCTAAACAATTAACCATAATCCCAATTTATAACATTACTACCCTGCCTGAATCTGCAGGTAGCTAACCAACCAAGCAGGATCTAAATTAGCTAGCTAACATTAGGCTATAACTAGCAATGCAAATGGCTCTGAGATACGGATAATATTACTAAACAAATCACACGCAACGTTAGCATCAGTACACTTTAACATGAAATAAATGACTTTCTGACAAAATTAGAAACATGTAATATCTGAAAATGTAGCTAGCTAGACTCTCTTCCTCATACCTCTCTGTTACGGGTGCCATGGTTGCCCTTAGTTTGAAAATGTAATCCAGAGACAGGTGTTTTATAGAACAGCCTTTTGTGTGTTCTCTTTTCTACTCCGTCTGCATATTTGCAATCAAACGCCAGAATTTTCCTTAGCTAATCTCTTTAGCTATCATACTCTAATTCCACTGATTTAAAAACTCAATCCTCCAGAAAGTGGAGAGCAACACTTATGCAGTTCTACTATGTGATATCTTTCAAAAAAGCTGCGTTATAAAGGATTACCTACACATACTGACCAGCTCATATTATAGACAGAAGCGTGCTACATGGCAGTCCAATCCGAACTCATCTGTCGGCATGTCCAGCCAACTCATTAACTCAGCCAATCATGGCTAGCGGGGAGGTTGCTTAGTTTCCGTGGCTAAACCAACTAGGCTCATAATATAACAACTTTATTTGTATTTACAGATGGCATACAAGTTTGCTATAAAGGCACATGAAAGGTCACATGTTCCAGAAGGCATTTATGCCAAAAAACGCTCCTATGAAGTAGTGACGCGCGACATACACCTTGTTTCCTGAAACGACTCACAAATACTTACATACACCTTAGCCAAATACATTTAAACTCATTTTCACAATTCCTGACATTTAATCCTAGTAATAATTCCCTGTCTTAGGCCAGTTAGAATCACCACTTTATTTTAAGAATGTGAAATGTCAGAATAATAGTAGAGAGAATTATTTATTTAAGCTTTTATTTCTTTCATCACATTCCCAGTGGGTCAGAAGTTTGCATACACTCAATTAGTATTTGGTAGCATTGCCTTTAAATTGTTTAACTTGGGTCAAACGTTTTGCATAGCTTTCCACAAGCTTCCAACAAACAATAAGTTGGGTGAATTGAGCCCATTCCTCCTGACAGAGTGGTTGCAACTGAGTCAGGTTTGTAGGCCTCCTTGCTCACACACGCTTTTTCAGTTCTTCCCACAAATTTTCTATGGGATTGAGGTCAGGGCTTTGTGATGGCCACTCCAATACCTTGACTTTGTTGTCCTTCAGCCATTTTGCCACAACTTTGGAAGTATGCTTGGGGTCATCGTCCATTTGGAAAACTAATTTGCGACCAAGCTTTAACTTCCTGACTGATGTCTTGAGATGTTGCTATAATATATCCACATAATTTTCTTTCCTCATGATGCCATCTATTTTGTGAAGTGCACCAGTCCCTCCTGCAGCAAAGCACCCCCACAACATGATGCTGCCACCTCCGTGCTTCACAGTTGGGATGATGTTCTTCGGCCTGCAACCCTAACCCTATTTCCTCCAAACATAACGATGGTCATTGTGGCCAAACAGTTCTAATTTTGTTTCATCAGACCAGAGGACATTTCTCCAAAAAGTATGATCTTTGTCCCCATGTGCAGATGCAAGCCGTAGTCTGGCTTTTTTATGGCGGTTTTGGAGCAGTGGCTTCTTTCTTGCTGAGCGGCCTTTCAGGTTATGTCGATATAGGACTCGCTTTACTGTGGATATAGATACTTTGTACCCGTTTCCTCCAGCATCTTCACAAGGTCCTTTGCTGCTGTTCTGGGAATGATTTGCACTTTTCGCACCAAAGTATGTTCATCTGTAGGAGACAGAATGCGTCTCCTTCCTGAGCGGTATGACGGCTGCGTGGGTCCATGGTGTTTATACTTGCGTACTATTGTTTGTACAGATGAACGTGGTACCTTCAGGCATTTGGAAATTGCTCCCAAGGATGAACCAGACTTGTGGAGGTATACAATTGTTTTTATCTAAGGTCTTGGCTGATTTCTTTTGATTTTCCCATGATGTCAAGCAAAGTGGCAGTGAGTTTGAAGGTAGGCCTTGAAATACATCCACAGGTACACCTCCAACTGACTTATGATGTTAATTAGCCTATCAGAAGTTTCAAAAGCCATGACATAATTTTCTGGAACTTTCCAAGCTGTTTAATAAAGGAAGAGTCAACTTAGTGTAACTGTAAATACCACGGGAGTCATCTTACATTTGGGAACTTTACAGTCCTATTGACCAAAGAACCATGAAAATGTATCCTCTCACTCCCACATCAACAACAAGATGAACAACTACATGCTAGCCAGAGCTATATTAGCTGAAATCTAATGAGGGAATATTAGTTAAACGCTCTCAAACATTTTTTTTAATTGCACTGATAAACAATGGGGAATAGTAGCCTGCTCGTCCTTCTGCAGCTTGCCTGCCAATGCATGCTTGTCCAAAATATTGAGTCATTGAAACTTAAACAGTGCATCCCGAATGGGTGGAGGCAGCAAACAATGTACCAGACAAGCTGTGATTTATAACCTGATAACAATATATTTTGGACTACCAAGAAATGTATTGATGAATTATATTAACCATGCATTGAACTGCATCCATCTATTCTGCCAACAATGCCTTACTGTACGTGATGGAATTTTCAGTCAAATATAATCTAGTTTTAAAATCTCTTAGAAAGTTTGGTATTTTTGTACTGATATGATTGTTTCATATCTGTAAAGTAGTTAACACACTGTCAGTTCCACTTTAAGGAAGTTGTCTTTGCAATGAAAGTGGAAGTACTTAAGAGAAGAGGTACATACAACAAATATCTGTGGGTTGGCTTAGAAACGTCATTTATAATTCCTTGAAATTGACGCTCTACTCTTCCTTCCTTGGAGTGATAGTGTAGCAGATAAGAGTAGAAGCGAATAAAATGCTTGCACAATCCAACAGCAAAACATACACCGCCTCCTACACACACACACACACACACACACAAAGAAACATGTTTTGTTCAGGCAAACAAATACACACACTGACACTCACCCACACAGACACCCATGCAACCACAGAAACACAAAGTGTGTCAGAGCACGTTGAAATAGCAACATGGTTGTAGCTGCAAAAATAGCAGGCACCCCCCCAAGTTAGACAAATATCATACCCCAAGACATGCTAACCTCTCACCATTACAATAACAGGGGAGGTTAGCATTTTTTGGGGAGTATAATATTTATGCCTCTAACTTTTACTCATTGTATCATTTCAAATCCAAAGTGCTAGAGTACAGAGCCAAAACAACAAAAGATGTGTCACTGTCCCAATACTTTTGGAGCTCACTGTAAAGCAGTTTTACGTGCCAACATTTCTTCCGAATTCAGATAGGGATTTCATGAACAGTGACATATGTTCTTCAACTAAAACTGTAGTGTCCCCCTACCCCCCCCCCATTATACTGAATTCTCAGTCAGTTTTCTTAAAGGTGCAGTCCGGGATCTTAACCCTTAACACTCGTGGGAATTGGCCTATATGGATAGGGTGAAATATTTCTTACAGAAGAAATATGAAAAGTATATGCATAAGCATAAGTAATTTCAATGCACTTACGACTCAAAGAAGACTCTTCAACTATAGGAGCTTTTTGAGCTCTACTAGCTGTGCCGTTGAGGAACAAGAGCAAGCACACTTGTAATTGTTTTGTTTGGAACACAACCCTGCATCCTCGCACTCACACAATTGCTGTTGTTGTTTACACAATCCAAAAACAGTCCATTATAAATTGCAATCTGGTTCAGGTGGGCATCATTTCAAAGCTTGCTCTACTGCCAATATGACTAGCTAAATTACAGTGCCTTCAGAAAGTATTCATATCCCTTGACTTATTCCATATTTTGTTGTGTTACAGCCTGAATTCAAAATAGATTGAATAAAAAAAAATCTCACCCATCTACACACAATACCCCATAATGACAAAGTGAAAACATGTTTTTAGAAATGTTTGCAAATGTATTGAAAAAGAAATACAGAAATATGTCATTTACATACGTTTTCACATCCCGAGTCGATAGATGTTAGTATCACCTTTGGCAGCGATTACAGCTGTGAGTCTTTATGGGTAAGACTAAGAGCCTTGCACATCTGGATTGTACAACATTTGCCCATTATTCTTTTTAAAATCATCAAATTGGTTGTTGCTCCTTGTTAGACTGCCATCAAAACATGATGCAGCCACCACCATGCTTGAAAATATGAAGAGTGGTACTCAGTTATGTGTTGGATTTGCCCCAAACATAAGGCTTTGTATTCAGGACATCAAATTAATTTGCCACATTTTTTGCAGTTTTACTTTAGTGCCTTATTGCAAACAAGATGGATGTTTTGGAATATTTGTATTCTGTACAGGCTTCCTTCTTTTCACTTTGTCATCTAAGTTAGTATTGTAGAGTAACTACAATGTTGTTGATCCATCCTCAGATTTCTGCTATCACAGCCATTAAACTCTGTAACTGTTTTAAAGTCACCATTGACCTCATGGTAAAATCCTTGAGCAGTTTCCTTCCTCTCCGGCAACTGAGTTGGGAAGGACGCCGTTATATTTGTAATGACTGAGTGCATTAATAAACCATCCAAATTGTAATTCATAACTTCACAATGCTCAAAGGGATTTTCAATATCTATTTTTTTCTACCAATAGGTGCCCTTCTTTGCGAGCATTGGAAAACCTCCCTGGTCTTTGTCGTTTGAAATTCACTGCTCGGCTGAGGGACCTTACAGATCATTGTATGTGTGGGGTACAGAGATGAGGTAGTGATTTAAAAATCATGTCAAACACTATTCTTGCACACAGCATGAGTCCATGCAACTTATTATGTGACTTGTAAAACACATTTTTACTCCTGAACATATTTAGGCTTGCCATAACAAAGGTGTTGAATACTTTTTGACTCAATGCTTTTAGTTTTTTAATTCATTTGTAAAAATTCCACTTTGACATTATGGGGTATTGTGTGGCCAGTGACACAAAATCTAAATTTAAGAAATGTTTAATTCAGGCTGTAACACAACAAAATGTGGAAAGGGTAAAGGGGTTTGAATACTTTCTGAAGGCACTGTATAAAATATGATCTTACAGTCTAAGTCTTCCACAGCGCAATTCAGAGAAACGCATCCTAATTTCAGTGCGCATAGTAAGGAGTTTATATGCGTGTATTCAGGTGCGGGTTCCATGGCACATTTTCTTCACAATAGACTAACATAGGCTCATTCTGTTCAGAACAACTCAAGGTTTGACGCCATGTCATCTTGTAACTGTACATCAAACATAGTGATCATAAACGTTGGCACTGTATATGACATGAGTTTTATGATATGGAAAATTGAAGTGCACATTCAGACTCATGGGTGTTTCGCTTGCATGTATGACATCATAGCGATATTTATTATAATTATCAGCGTCTAAACTTTCAAAATACATAGTCCCCCTAAGGGATGGGGGCAACTTCTTGTCGCGTGCGGTGCTCAAGAACAGAACGTCTGTCAGTCAAAACCCATAAAGCGATGTGAAGCACAGAGCCTGAGCTCTGACGTCATTTATATTATGTTAGTGTACAGTCACTGAGTTCCAATTTAGGCACTTATCAGTGCCCAAATCCTGCAATTTTCAACACGTATACAGGTACAAGAGTAAAGGGTTACGCACTTACAAAATATACATTTTCGGGGATTGAAATTATACAAAAGCTCTAGACCATCACGTTAACAGGTAGCTGTTAACGTGATGGTCTAGAGCTTTTGTATAATTTGACGAAACAAAACCCTGCTTTAAGAGCTGCCTCCCCCAGACCACATATACCCCTGGCAGCAGTGGTACGAAACCCCCGTTCTGCCACTTACTGTATCCTCATCTACATTTTTAACTCTCTTTTTTTAATTCTCTCTCTGTCAATAAAACTTGTCAAATTCATTCAAAATAGATATTTTTAAACTCTGCTTTCTTGAGCTCTTACACATCGACATTGCATTTTGGCACACCAGAAGCATATTCATTTCCAATGGAACGCTGCATTTGCCTTGCAGCATTGCGTTGCAGGGGCAGTTGCAGTGCGCTCTGTGTGGTGCATACATTGGATTTATCGAACATATGCGTCAAACTGTATGCGTAGACGGCTTGTTGATAGAAATTGTAAAAGAAGGTGAATGGTTAACTTTTGTTGCACACATATCCAGATGATGCTGCGTACTATTTTGCGCAATGACACTGTCGTTGTGATCAAGGTGTAACAGCTCTCACAGCTGCAGACTTACAGCTTTCTTGTTCTTCTTTTTGGTGGAGCGGGGCTTCTTGGCCTTCTCGATGACGGCGTAGAGAGCAAAGCACAGGCGGCTCATACGAGGCAGGTCGCTCACGCTGATGTCAAACACCAGCTTCTGGTCCCACAAGGGCTCGGAGCACACGTTAACCTCACCGCTGGTCACTACCTTACACAGCAGCTCACTGCCGTGGAACAGACCTGCCTGGACGACCAGCTGGGAGACACAAACACGTGCATAAACGCATGCACACGCACGTACACACACACACACACAAATAATAAGAACCCACATGAGAGACTGAGTTGGACATCCTTGTGTTAACTGATCTGTTTTTTTTCTTTTTTTCCACAAAGCAAATAAAATAGCTTTTGGTAAGGTATGGTACGGTGTCTGAATCTGTTCTTTCATAAGCAATGCATACTGCCTTCATAAGAACAATAAATGGCTACAGTAAATGAAAAATCATGAATGAACAGTGGAGTCTATTTTTCCAATGTGATTAATTCAATATCAAGCAGTCAATTCCTCAAGGTTCAGTGTATTGCCTACCCTGGATATATTCAAACCAGGCTGGGTTGTAGCCAGATTAGAAAAGTACTGTGTGCGTATGACCCAAATGACACCCTATTCTCTACATAGGGCACTACATTTGACCAGGTCCCATTGAGTTCTGGTCAAAAGTAGTGTACTACATAGAGAATAGGGTGCAATTTGGGACGCACCCTGTATGAGTGGATATTTCCCCCTAGGGTATCTTGGCAAATTTCTGCCTGCCAACAATGTGACAGGACAAATAATTTACTGTGAGTCATGCTCGGCTCTGAGGTAAGAGTCCGGAAGTGCACTTACACAACAACCAATCTAAACAGTAACAGTAAGAAAAAAGCTGAATCAAACACACACAGACAAAACATTAAGCCAATTCCCCATGTGTTTTTCTTGGTTGTTCTTTTACATCCAATTCACAGGATCCAAGTTAAACAACCTTTCTATAATGAAAATATGACATGTATATCAAATCATTTGCAGCATAGTCCATTTCTACATAATATTGCCCAGTTATTCAATGCAATATCAACAGTACAGTATCACAATTCTATGTAGAGTAATTAGAGGGCGGAGAAACTCAACAAATTTCAAGATAGGTCAGAGCCATCAACATGCCCTATCTGCAATAGTAACGACAACCATCTCTCCTATCAACAAAAAAAGTTAAAGTGGCGAGCGAGAGCGCAAAGCCTGTCCTTTTCTAAGAATCTAGGCACCAGAGTGTAACGTGAAAGCCAGATAGGCCCTCCCCACTTCCTGTTTTGTAGAGTTTTAACCAACTGCCTCTGATGAATTATGGGAAATGTGCGGTAAGGGTCATATGACCCCCATCGTTTACATTTCACCTCTCCTTTGTACACCCTAAAGTGAGATATTGGTAAACAACTCGAAGCTGCACTTCATTGAGCAACAGTCAGAGCGCGAAAGCCCACATGAAACCACACCAACCTTCATTCCTTCATCTGCGTTGACTCTGTAGCCTTGTAGCAAGTGAATGTGGAAAGGCTCCTCAATGGACCACAAAGACGACGTGTTCTGCTGATAGTAAGAAAGAAATAGGACATGTGCTTAGATTAACATTGAAATTGTTTCCTGCTTTGTGTGAATTATTAATGTCAGCGTGACATGCAAGGCCCAAAATGTGATTTTTTTTTTACCTTCAACAACAACAACAAAACATGAGAAGAAAAGAGGAACTAAAGCTTCCAAAAGCTGAAGCTGATACAAGGCTAACCTGGTTCATCTTTTCTGTGTTGGTATCAATTATGGGAAGTAGAGTTTTAACCAATACAAAACTACACACACAAATGTATTGTCATTTAGCAGCATTGTGTGTGATAATTGGGAGAGATAGGTGCTACCATTTCAAAGCTACACTGAAGATCATACAACTAAGGCAGACAGTAAAAACCACTAACAACAAGAAAACTCAGTGAGTTCAAATCAGCAAAGTTCATGCACGTAAAAAGTGTAAAAAGTAAATGATTTCAGGCAGACCCCCCCCCCCCCCCCAGCATGGCATGTCAAAGTCCATAACACTGGCTGAGGAACAACTGTAAGAGGTACAAAAAAGGTTGACATTCTGTTAATAAAAAATGACTGTGGTCCCAAGTGGCTGACCACTCACCTTTTTCACAGGTAGAGGGGGGGGCTTAGACAAGGAGCGACTCTTGGACACCTGGCTGCCCAGGCAGCCCTGCTCCTCCTGGTATTTGACAACGGTGGAGTGATGAACCATGGTCAGGTGGGGGGTTTGACCCCCTCTCAAACAGGAGAAGATGTACTGAGGAAGGAGTAGAGAAAGGAAGAAGGGAAGAGAGGAAGAAGAAGGGTTGGATGTCAACCGCACATATTTCCCGGGGTCCAGATTACTCCGGGGAGAAGTTTCCCCTAGGTACAGATCTAGGATCAGCTTCCCCTCCCCCAATCCTAATTCAATTGGTGGGCAAAATGCAAGACCAGCGTCTAGGGGTGACTCCACCCTACTCTGTCCAGATATTCACTGGTGTGTACTCATGTTCAAGAACTGGAGGCTGTTATTTACTGAAGCTTAATAATGCAGCTGAAATATGTGCAATGCAGTTCCCTTCTGAGGGCTGCTAGAGATATGAGTCATCGTTGGTCTGAAGGTAGCAGGAGTTTCAAAACCAACAACGGAGTCTCCTGCCACCGAAACATTGAGTCATTCCACTAGAGACCAGAGAGCCAAAGGCTCTCATTACATACCTAGCATATACAGACAAAATAGATCACATTCACAGAGCAGACAGAGGCAACATGTAGACAAAATAAGAAACAAATACAGACCAACTCAGACTTAACATACCAGGCACAACATATTGAATAAACAGTTAACATCAATGGAGAAAATGGGTAAACTCAAAGTGAAGTAAGCTTGTATTATTGTGTTTACTCACTTTGAACTGGCACAGGGGGTATTTCCCGTATATGAATTCCCACCTCCCATTGACCTGTAAAGTGTAGTCCTCTGGCTTCTCCTGTCGCACTGAGCGAAACACAGTGGCCTTCTTCTTTAGGGCACTGCGCATTAAGATCACCGGCAGGTCCTGGGGCTCCTGCTGAAGCATAAAGCTTTCCTACAGAAAATAATAGATTCATTTTATATAACGGTTTTCATTACAATCAGAATTTCAACGTCACTTGAAAAAATATTGATCTGGTAATTCTTGAACGATGGTCTTCCATAGCTTCAGATGATAGGCAGTTTGAAAAGGCAGTAGCTTGATAAAAAAAAAAAAGCTTTCTTTTCAAGCTAAGTCCTTTATGAGTGCTGTTTACAGTACATTTTGTAGTTACGTTTGGTATGAAGGCTACTCTATAAAATAATACTTTAGACAGTAGGCTTGGTAAGTATATCATGTAGTAGCTATAACGTCAAACTGTGTTCTTTCCATCGTCACTATGGCCGTTTTTGTGCAAAAATGTCACATCTTAATGATTTTCTGTTTCAACTGTTTCTTTTTTCTTTCTACATTCATAGTGATTCCGAACTGTTGTTTTGAAGACTTGTAAAGTGACAGTGAGTGGTGTTTGTGGTGTGTGGGAGGGGAAGGGAATTTCCAAAGTGTGAACGTTTTTTAAATTTTTTTATACCTAAAGTCATCCTCCAGATCTTAACTTGGTCTATGCATTGGTAGAAATTCTGAATTTTCCAGTCAAAGATATCATTGCTGACAGAAGGTGAATATTCACATCCCAATCCAATCACAATATCCCATGTCCCTTCCCAAATTCACAAAAAGTAACTGATTGATTTACTAGGACAAACATTAAGAATAAGAGTAAAAAAGGCCAGAGGAACAAGGCACTTACATCGCTGGCCTCAAACTTGACATTGACAAAGATCTTCTTAGTGCCTTTTGTCTTGATGCCCCCAGGCTCTGCCAGGGAAACACATGGCTCTAGATCACACGAGAAGCTGTACTCCATCCACTGGTACCATGGCAACCGCTGGCGGTCCTGGGCCTTCTCTTCACAGAAGGACCGCATCTTGGTCCGGAACTCGTTCACCTCATGGTTCTTCTGGGAGTCAAATTCGTGCAGACCTGAGAGACATGAACAGGAGTGGACACAAGGTCTGGTGTTGGAAACGAGCAGGATACAGTGCATTTGGTGATTCAGTGACAATGAGCTAATAACCAATTATGCCAATTCACATCTATGTTTGTTAGGTGCCATTTTCAAAAAGCTAGTCCTAAGATGTTTTCCACTAACTTTATGCTACCTCTACCCAAGATCTAACAGGCCTAGGTGGGTTTCCCAAAGCATTTGCAGCTAACGTAGTAAATCATTTCTCTCGATGACCCACACTCACGGCACTCGTAGACCAGAAAAGTGATTTTCATTAGTTCATACATCGAAGATTGGCCGTCAAACGTAGATTTCATAATTGTTATTCTCTCGTGGCTGTGTGGACTAGATTGTGGAGAGAAAATACATACAACTTAACCTATGACTACTTAGGGAAAGAGGTGATGTAGACCTTTGCCAATCAGGAGGCTGATCTGGGTGTTGGTGAGCTTCTCCACACGGTCACCCTCCCGTGCCACCAGCCTCAGGACAGACATGAAGAGCCGGACATCACACAGACGACGGGTCTCGTCTTCTAGCTCCTCACGCTCTGCCGTCGAGTTGATGCAGGTGAACACGTAAGCGTCCGCGTCGCTCAGCGCTCCATACAGGGGCTCGCTGCTAGCGTTCCTCCACACCATCTATACAAACACACAAGCACACACAGGGTTCATAACCAATATGAGCAATACTGACCATTTACACACCCAGTCACATTCTGACTGGCAAATACACAGAGTAGCTGACCATACCCAAACACACAAATCAACTGATCACACCATGAGAAAGAGGAAGCTGACTGCACACACTAGAGCAAGAAACAACACCATTTAAAATGAACAGGAACATCTACAACACTACTGGTACTGCATTCAAATCAGGTGTTATAAATGGAGTATTGCATGTTTTAAAGGGGCAATCGGGGATTCAAACAACAAAAAAGTGGTCACGCCGCCAGGGTTTTTAAATCTCCATCTTAAATTAATCAAAATTACAAAACATTAATTTAATTATAAAACAAGTGATCACCCAATTGAGTAATTTACAGGGGAAAGTCTAAATGCCTGTAAATAAAACCACAAAATCTCTGAAGCAAGCTGCCAACAGTATCCTTATTTAACACATATAAATCAAACAGTATGAAGAGGCATGACTGTTGGCATAGAAACAGGCAAATTCAATGGATTTGGGGGCATTTTTGACTGCTACAGCAAATTGTCAGACAGATTTGTATTAGAGAGATGAGACATTAACTCTCTCTACCGCTGTACCATCACATCCAAACATGCCCGTCCATAACAAGCTACAATTCAATAGGTAGTGAAGTTAATTTATTAATCCAACATTTATCTAAAGAGGTAGGTTACTGAGAACAACATGTTATTATAATGACCTGGCTATACCTGGTTTTTACTTCAAAATAAGACTAACCATAATATTAATAACAGTAAATATATGTATTTTATATACCGCTTTTTATTACAAGTAGAATCTCAAAGTCACCCAATATTTCCTAAATATGACTGTTTCTTTGAGATTCATTGTGAATACCATTTGGCACTAAAATACCAGTTCCATTTTGGTACTAAAGGAATCAGACCTGCTTTACTGCACTGAGCTGGCTCAACTCCATCAGACTCTCCACAGAATAATACTCATGTCAATCAACAGTAAATGCAATACAAACATAGAACAATTTCAATATATGACAATATACTGTATGACCCAAACCTTTTGCACATGCATTTTTATCGATTTCTTGTCATTTGCACGTGTAATTTTTATCGATTCAATATGATTTGTTTCCATGTTCAAGCAAATTAACAATATCTGTAAGGTACCAAAAATATGACAACATACAGGTCTCTCTTGATACGTGTGCACATTTACACAGTCAGCTAAACGTGGGTCATGCAGCCACAGACCGGGAAACTAGGACTTACTTTTTTGATGGCCCCGATGGTGTCATTGCGAGACACAGGGAATTTCAGGAAGATCCCGGTGGGCAGCAGGAAGTCCATCATGATGTCATGGTCCCCCTCCTTCTCCCACTCGCCCAGCATCCCATACTCCCCCGGGGGCATCGTGACGGTCTCTCATTTACTGTCAGCTCCACTGCTGTATAACGGGAAAGGAAACCCAGCCGGCCATTCAGGACACAAAGACAACGCAGCAACCTTAATTAATGCTCAATATAACGTGTTATGTATGTAGCTACCATAGGTCTACTTGTGAGCCTACGAAGTTAGCAGCATGCCTACTAACACCATAGCAGGGCTAGGGTCAATTCAATTTAAATTCCGTCTAATATGGAAGTAAAATTGAATTCCAATTGCAAAGAAATGAACATTTGACTTTCTTTACTTCCTGAATAGACTGAACACAAATATAATTGACCCGTTACGTGGATAACCCGTTGTGTGCTGCGTCTGCTATGATGTCTGAATGGTCGGCTGGAATTTCTGTTTACTTCGTGAAATGTAATAAAATTGACTCCAACCCTGTTATGGTCTTAGTAGACATGCTGCTAGCTTTGTAGGCTCACTTGTAGGCTTATGTGTAGGCCAACTTTATACATCGTATCTCACGTTTGATATCACAGGAAGGCTTATGTTTCTAGGCATAAATGGGGGGCAACAGCTCCATGGCTGAAAATTATATAAAAAATACAATTATTATTAGAATATGAAAATTATTATGTTTATGTTATTTTTAAAGACATGGTAGCCTACTGAATAGTAAGTATTGGTGAAGGCCTACTACGATGAACCAGATCCCTTCAAGCATTCAGCCCTGTCTCAGAATCGAATAGTGCCAGTCACCAGTGGGGCATAGAAAGACTCACAATGGCAGTAAATGATTATACCAAACTAGCAGAACATTGGGGGTTATGGAGATGTAAAATTAGAATGTCAAAAACATAATTTGAATGTGTTTGTCAATTTCTGAATTCTGTATCTATTCAAAAAATGTGTCAATTCTGTGCTAATGAAATGATTAAACCTACTTGAGTGCAGCCTGCAGTGCTTACGTACAGCCAAGACAGAGGCTGACATTCTGTTAAACATTTTATCCGTTATTTTACGTAGAACTATACGTAGGCTAACTGTGGAAGTAATGTACCCCTACAACAATATACATTGAGTAAAATACTAGCCTATAGCACAAAACATCAGCAAGATTGAAGAACAAAATACCTGTAACTACAGGAGTTCAAATGGTCGTGCATCAAAATGGTCTAAAAACGAAAATTAAAATAAGGTCCCATGCCCCAAAAACGTTGTCAGACTGTGCAATACATAAAGCAAATGTATGTTTCACACAAAAGATAAGTCAACATAGCTACTGTATTATGGTTCAGTCACTTTATCTGCTACAAGCCAGTTGCTCATCTCTTCATCTTCTACCAGCGCTGGCAATGCTTTTCATCCATTGCTAAATAGCGTGCCCAAAAAATGATTATTATGGTTCTCCGTCGTATCACTGTTCTCCCACACAAGACACAAGATAATTTTCGCAATTTGCTTTATAACTGAAAGGTTCCTAGGCGAGAGGAGATCCTTCAGTGCGTAGTCAGTCTATTCTAAAGGAACGGCGAGGTGCGCTCACTGCTCGACAATGCGCTTTGCCTCATCATCGCGGAACACGCCAAGGGAACGTCTACAAAGTTTGTTTAGACTAGGAAGTGTGTGTGTGTGTGTGTGTGTGTGTGTGTGTGTGTGAAATAATATTCATGCATAGCCTATCAGGACAAAGCATTTGCAACACAACTGTGAGGCAAAGACTTCAAACCAAAATGTGTTAAACATCTATCAATCAATAAATAATGCATTCATTCACATAAAAATCCATGTCAGATTAAACTCAAGCTTTCTCTAAACACAAATCTGTTTTAACGGACTCCATATAACACAACCCTCTTCACAAAATGCTTCCTTAAAGATTGGCCACTGATAAAGTCAAATTTGCTACAATTCATACCAACATGTAGATTGATTCAGTGTGGTGTAGGCTTAATCAAACAGGGATTGTAGCCTGAGTGTAGTTTCCCATCAACAAACCGTATACAGTACATTGTCTCCTCATACTAGACAAAGCTGATACAGATCAGATCAAACATCATGCAGTCCCCAAGCAACCAACACAATCGATTTTCAAAATTCCAAATAAGGACAAGGGGAAAAAACACAGTAATTACTTCCTAAACAGGATACCCAGCATGTAAATGCCTTATGTCTCTATTCAATGAAGATCAGTTGTTCTAGGGTGAAACTGCCAAATAGATGTGCACTGTGCGCTTACCATTCATGTTACAACTAAACCACCAACTAGATCAGTTCGGCACAAAATTAGGAAAGGGTTCAATGACGTTAGCCATTCAGAAAAACACGGATATCCAGTTTTCATCATGTGGTACAATTCCAGTAAACTTCTCTCTCTAACCGTTAACAGAGCCAACAGTTTCCTGCTTTCAGTGAAGGAAAACCCACAAGATACACAGAAATAGTAGAAACAGTAAAATGATGAATAAGCAACATTCACCAGGGGCCTACTAAATCAAATCAAATCAAATCAAATTTTATTTGTCACATACACATGATTATCAGATGTTAATGCGAGTGTAGCGAAATGCTTGTGCTTCTAGTTCCGACAATGCAGTAATAACCAACAAGTAATCTAGCTAACAATTCCAAAACTACTACCTTATAGACACAAGTGTAAGGGGATAAAGAATATGTACACAAAGATACATGAATGAGTGATTGTACAGAGCGGCATAGGCAAGATACAGTAGATGGTATTGAGTGCAGTATATACATATGAGATGAGTATGTAAACAAAGTGGCATAGTTAAAGTGGCTAGTGATATATTTTACATAATTTCCCATCAATTTCCATTATTAAAGTGGCTGGAGTTGAGTCAGTGTGTTGGCAGCAGCCACTCAATGTTAGTGGTGGCTGTTTAACAGTCTGATGGCCTTGAGATAGAAGCTGTTTTTCAGTCTCTCGGTCCCTGCTTTGATGCACCTGTACTGACCTCGCCTTCTGGATGATAGCGGGGTGAACAGGCAGTGGCTCGGGTGGTTGTTGTCCTTGATGATCTTTATGGCCTTCCTGTGACATCGGGTGGTGTAGGTGTCCTGGAGGGCAGGTAGTTTGCCCCCGGTGATGCGTTGTGCAGACCTCACTACCCTCTGGAGAGCCTTACGGTTGTGGGCAGAGCAGTTGCCGTACCAGGCGGTGATACAGCCCGACAGGATGCTCTCGATTGTGCATCTGTAGAAGTTTGTGAGTGCTTTTGGTGACAAACCGAATTTCTTCAGCCTCCTGAGGTTGAAGAGGCGCTGCTGCGCCTTCCTCACGATGCTGTCTGTGTGGGTGGACCAATTCAGTTTGTCTGTGATGTGTACGCCGAGGAACTTAAAACTTACTACCCTTTCCACTACTGTTCCATCGATGTGGATAGGGGGGTGTTCCCTCTGCTGGTACACACATGCACACACACAAACTACCACTAAATCCACACTGACTTAGCAAACAATGACTCCATTCCCATGGAAAGCGAAACTTAAACCAGAATAGTTAAAAGGCCATTCGTAATACAATTCAAAACTTGCCTTGAGGCTACAGGTATGTGATTCTGCGATCAGAAGTGCTTCCAAAGCAACCATAAAAAAGGATTTCAACTCTCCGCTACTGTAAATACAAGCTAAAAAGGCTCCCCGTTTCCAAACACAGGTCATTTCAAAGGTTAGAATCTATCCATGATCAAAGCAAAAATAGATCGGATTCAAAGGAAAACAAAAGGGTATAGTAGCAGCGTACTTAGTTCAAAACTGTATGGTACCGCCATACCTGAGCCCTAGCTGAGCCATAATGCCAAACCACTAAATAGGTGCACTGAGTGTACATTTCCATGACACAGACTGACCAGGTGAAAGCTATGATCCCATATTAAATCCACTTCAATCAGTGTAGATGATGGGGAGGAAACAGGTTAAAGAAGATTTTGTAAGCCTTGAGACATGGATTGTTTATGTGTGCCATTCAGAGAGTGAATGGGCAAGACAAAAGATTTAGATGCCTCTGAACAGGGTATTGTAGTAGTTGCCAGGCTCACCGGTTTGTGTCAAGAACTGCAACGCTGCTGGGTTTTTCATGCTCAACAGGACATCCAGCCAACTTGACAACTGTGGGAAGCATTGGAGTCAACATGGTCCAGCATCCATGTGGAATGCTTTCAACACCATGTAGAGTCCATGCCCCAATGAATTGAGGGCAAAATGAGGGGGTGCAACTCAACATTAGGAAGATGTTCTTAATGTTTTGTACACTCAGTGTATAGTGAAGGGGAACATGGGAAAAAGGGGTGTGCCCAGGTGTGGCTCCATATTGCTTTCCCATGATAACCATAATAGAAAACCAGTAACATGATTTCATCAACCATACTCCATAATTCAATATTCATATTTATATTTGATTAGTCAACATTTCATGATTCTAATTAGGCAAAACAAACATTTATCATGAGACAGAAAGTAAGGGAATTTGGCTCCAACAATAGTACTATTGTAGAAAATGGAAACCGTCAGACTCAAGTCAGTGAACTGCATGATCTGAAATGCCCATAAGAATCTCTTCCTTATTTACACATTCCCAAGACCACTGTCAAAAAAAGATTGAAGTTTAACGTATATAAACATGTAGGATGATATAGTGTAAATGAATTTTTTTCTGACAATATAGTATAAAGAAATAAGATACCAAATTAGAATAAACAAATATTAGACGAAAACATGGACAGTACTAAGAATTCCAAAAATATATAAGTGAATCCAAAATGCACACACCTTAATAGGGGTGCTGTATTATCTTACCTTGGAAACCATTAGATAGAGGGGCTTAGGTATAGCATTTTACAATCAATGTGAACAGCTGGAGGACTTGGATCAGAGTCTAAAAACACACCAATGTGTAACAAGAGTGCACTTACAACCAGCTGGTGAAAACAGGAAGTTAGTGTGCAGAAGAGAAACTGCAAGCCATATAAAGTTACAGACCCCATAGCCCTTACCCATCCACCATCACTGAGCAGTCACCAAAGTGCAAGACAATGCATGACAAAATCCAATCAAATTTAAAAAGTTGGTGCAAAAGGGGTCTATAGAGTACCTCAGTATGAGTCATAATATCCATAAAACCTAGTGGTCAAACAGGGAAATGGTTCCAATCGTTTTTCCACCATTCATTTTTCCCATAGTGAGATTTTTAAAAAAAATTAAAATAAGGGCTGTGTTCATGTAGGCTTACCCTGGACGTTTTGATAACCTTGTATATCTCTCAAAGAAAATGTGACTTTTATCAATATATTCACCTGTATTTACCCCCAACATATGACAGTCACATTAGCAGGTAATTAGAATATCCTGAAGAACTACAAATGCCATGATTATCTGGATGAGACTGCCAAATCAAGGCAACGGTAAGAATCTCTGGATTAACTACCTGTTAGCTAAATGTGGTAATGAATAAATTGGCTAGATTTCTTTAAATGGACAATTCTGTAAACTGCCTTGTGCAAGTTTTAAATTGACACAAAGGGGATCATACATGCTCATGACAAGTCTCACAATGCATTGTATCATAATGCATTGTAATTTCAGGCTTGAAGTAGTGTTACCTAAAAGATAAATGTATACAGAATGGATGAAAGCTTAAAAAAATGTCAGATTTAATCTTAAATTACCACAAACTGTATCCATCTTTGATGGGCTAATAATGGAAGTGAATATGATATGATTTGTCCCCAGTCGCATGTGTTTGCATGTTCCCTAGTGGGAAGTTGAAATGACTACAATTCTGATTCATTTTAGTGCCACGATATGATTTGGTTTCCCAGACACAGGTCTAGCCTAGTTTTTGGAATCTCAATTGAACTGTGTTTGGGAAACTGTCTCTAAGTGTTAGGGCTGCACAATATTGGCCCAAAAATCTAACTGCGTTTTGTGTTTCTCCAAATATTGCAATTGTGATTTGACTTGCGATATACTATAGATCAAAACACTTTGGTGAACTGTTGGAATCATAGAAATATAATTATTTATATTAAGACGCAATTTGGAAAGCAACAACATTCTTGTTTGGAACAGCATGCAAACTTATCGTGAATCTAACAGTGAGGAGGAAGAACCATAAAAACGGATGTTACACACAGCTGAGTGGGGTTTCAAAATATTGCATGCCTCTAGTACATTTTCCTCAATTCCTCACAATTTGCTTCAGGTCAGAGAACGTTTTGCAGCTTTAAAGCTAATGCTCTGCAATTCTACACATTTTGCTATGACCAATGCCATGTTCATATGAGATCTGTGTGAGAGTGATGAACAACATTTATGGGGGCCCCCTGGAGGTCAGGGCTCCTGAGCACATGCGTTGTGTGCCTGGTTGATTAATTTGGTGATGTCTAGGCCTACCACAAGGTTTTGATAGCTGGTTAGACTACCTTACCTAGCAACGTAAAAAAATGTTAGCTGACATGGGCTAATTGAGTGACTGACATAACCGGGAAACTGCTAATGCACCGCCGAACGTTTTAACACTCATCAGTAAGTCCTTTTTCCCCCTGGGTCGGGGCCCCTTAGCAGACGAGGGGCCCTAAGCGCAGCACGTAGTCTGCATCAAGGAAGCGGCTTTGCTCACGAGCTCAAGGTGATGGCCAAACTTGTCTAGTATAGTTGAACATTGTAGGAGCAGAGATCATTTTGTTGCCTGCTCACCTGGCTATTCTTGATGTTCAGTTGTTAGTTGCCATTTTCAATCAAGACGATACTGAGTAACATTTCATAGGACATAATCCGGGTCAGTCTGACATTGAAGTCAGTTCATGACTGTTTTATGATGTCCATAAACAAATCACATCTGTTGTTGTGGTTCAGGGTGCCATTTGGAACATACACTTTTTGTCTGGCCTCTTTATACTCGCCTCCCAGTATTTGTTTTTAGGCAGTAGCTACTCTTCCTGGGGTTCAGCAACATTAAGGCAATTATATTCAAATTAAAATATTACATCACATTACATTTCATAACATTTTTCACAACACATTGTGTTCCTTCAGACCACTACTCGACTACCACATATCTACAATACAAAATCCATGTGTACGTGTGTGTAGAGTGCGTGTCTTATCATGTATATATTTGTCTGTGCCTGTGTGTGTGTGTCTCTTCACAGTCCCCGCTGCTCCATAAGGTGTATTTTTAAATCTGATTCTACTGCTTGCCTCAGTTACCTGATGTGGAATAGAGTTCCACCTAGCCATGGCTCTATGTATTACTGTCTTCAACCTCAGTTTGGTTGCTATGTGTGTCAGTCTTGTTCAATATCTTTACAAATGATGTCTATTTGTACTGATAGTGAAATATCAACTAAATACACTCCCCTACGTATTTATTTGGATAGTGAAGCAAAAACTTTAAAAACTGGCTCCATAGTCCAGCATTTTGGATTTGACATCAAATGTTTCATATGAGAGTATTGTCATAAATATCAATTTTACTGTTCACAAATGAAAGCACTATGTATCTAGTCCCCCGTTTTGAAGGTGTCAAAAGTTAGTCACTTTTGACTAACACCAGTGTCACACACACTAGGGAAATTGTAACCTCTGTATAATCAAAACGGTTGCTTTGTGAGAAGTTGTTCATGTTAAATTAGCCATTGTTATGTATATGTGGGATGGTTAGTTTCAGTGGCCTGGCTTTGGCCTCAAATTAAAGCAGGTGTGCCGGAGCCATGGCCCAGTGAGACACTGGTGCCGTTCAGCTTAGATGGAAACAGAAGACCCTGAGCCTTTTGGATAAAACACAGGGATAAAACACAATCTTGGAGTCTATTAAAGTTGTCAAAAGCTTAGTATTTGGTTACATATTCCTAGAACGCAATGACTACATGAAGCTTGTGACTCTACAAACTTGGATACTTTGGCAGTCTGTTTTGGTTGCGTTTCAAATTATGGGTCTTTCTATAAACTAGGGTATCAGTGAGGATTTCCTACCACTTGACAACTTTTTACAGCTGTTGATGAATCAGCAATAATAATCTGCCAATTTTTTCCATGTCATTACATTAAAATATAAGGGGGATCATAGATATATTCCAAAAAATTCACAAGTTGATTAAAAACCTGTTTCATCCTTTATCATGGTTTTGTCTTGAAAGATTAGTCCAAAATCTGATCTAGGAAGGAATTTTCCAAGTCAAGTGACAAACAGCTGTTATGATAGCGCATGTGATTCAACATCCCAAGTGCTGGAAAAAAAGGTTTTTGAGAACAATGTCCAGAATATTTGTCGCTCTCATTCGTTATGGCGGGGAAGACAGTTGTGCCTGGATCCACGTAGGATCTAATATTCCTAGTGAATTGATGTTGATCATCTGTCATTGGCTGCTTGATTTACAGCAGGGTATAGTTAGATGTAACAGAGAAAACGTCACGGTAATGTGTTCATGTTTTCGTGCCTCGGATTGGACACAGTCTGTGCGCAATTGTGTAGGATAGACTATTGAGCAACACCCAACGCTATTCCTATTAATTATTATGGATATAATGACAAAAAATCAGAGTAGTGATCTTATTCACAATATGATCTGGTAATGTAATAACATGAAAAATTCATTTTGTTTTCCATGTTACACCTGCAAGTTTAAACAATAAAATGGTCTTGAAGTGGCCTAGCCTACTTGGAGCTCAGAAATTCAAGTACTGGTTTACGCCTTCCTTGAAAATCACACAGGTCTTCAATTTGGTGCTTGAAAAGTCCTTGTAATTATTGTAGCCAATTTATAATTTCTCCCTGCTGCCTTATAATTTTCAGTGATTTCCATTTTGATCCGTTTTTGTGGCCACTTTCATTTGTTCAATTGAAGAGTGTTGTGGTAAAACCACGTGTTATTATGAGCAGGGATTCTCAAACCTTTTCACTCAGGGCCCCTCACTTCCAGCATTGTGGAACATCCCCCACATCTATTTCTATGGGCACAAACACTGTTCTTGATAAACTCTTCACACTCTTGTTGTTGGAGAGAATTTTGCAGGTTGAAAGCTTATTTCCTGCAATTCTACACATTTTGTCATGGGGTGCAAAGAAAATGTTGCAATTTGTAATTCTATACATTTTGCCATGTCTAATGTGTATTCATGTGATATTTGAGTGACTAAAAAATTACAACAATATCTATGGGCTAAATAAAAAAACGTTAGCTAACTCGGGCTGGCTAATCTGGTCATTTCAGACCATTTATAAATATCTCTCTAAGGTATGCAATGACTAACATGACAAGTGTAACTGATGATGCACTACCCAACTTCGAAATGGCACCTTGTGCATTCTACTATTACAACTTTGAAGAGTAGGTTTAAACCCAGACTTAGTTCCTTTAAAAAAATATTTTTTATAAAAATGTAATAAAACACCCCTGCGCCCCCACAGACCCCATAGTCCACCGATTATGAGGAAGGGAACATCTAATGTTTTCTTCCCATACAAATCATTCCATGAAAAAAGGAACCTGGTTTTAGGTAACTTTCTCATTATAAAAACATTGTTGAGATTCAAAATGGTGAGATTAATTCTAACGCTATTCATGGCTTTATTATTTAAAAACCGTCAACATTTTTCTGTAGCCTTGCATACATCCAAACTATTTAGTCAGGCAATGTCCACATTATTCTCACATATTTTAGAATGTAATAGTAATTTGAGTATCGATGCATTGGCAGGACCATTTTTAAATATTTTTTTATTAAAGTGGTAATGGCCTACTTTGGCACTTTATGCATGTTCTATATTAGGCTCTGTATGTACATTTATATAAATTATACACTTGTATAACATTGAGGTCCTTCAAAATTACAATTAAGTGCTTGAGAAAGTCCATGAAAGGCCTTGAATTTGACTTGCCAATGTCTGTACAAACTCTGCTTAAAGGACGTATAATAGGTCTACAGTGTATTCGGAAAGTATTCAGACCCCTTCTCATTTTGTTTCGTTACAGTCTTATTCTAAAATGGATTATATTATTTTTCCTCAATCTACAGACAATACCCAATAATGACAAAGCGGAAAAAGGTTTAGATTTTTTAGCAAATTTATTACAAATAAAAAACATGAATACCTTATTTACGTAAGTATTCAGAACCTTTGCTAAGAGACTGGAAATTGAGCTCAGGTGCATCCTGTTTCCATTGATCATCCTTGAGATGTTTCTACAACTTGCGAGTGCACCTGTGGTAAATTCAATAGATTGGACATTACTTGGAAAGGCACACACCTGTCTATATAAGGTCCTACAATTGACAGTGGATGTCAGAGCAAGAACCAAGCAATAAGGTTGAAGGAATTGTTCATAGAGCTCCAAGACAGGATTTGTCGAGGCACAGATCTGGGGAAGGATACCAAAACATGTCTGCAGAGTTGACGGTCCCCAAGAACACAGTGGCCTCCATTATTCTTAAATGGAATAAGTTTGGAAACACCAAGATTCTTCCCTACAGCTGGCCAACAGGCTAAACTGAGCAATCGGGGGAGAAGGTCCTTGGTCAGGGAGGTGACCAAGAACCTGGTCACACTGACAGAGCTCCAGGGTTCCTCTGTGGAGATGGGAGAACCTTTCAGATGGACAACCACCTCTGCTGCACTCCACCAAGCAGGCCTTTAAGGTAGAGTGGCCAGATGGAAGCCATTTCTCAGTAAAAATGGCACGACAGCCCACTTGGAGTTTGCCAAAAGGCATCTGAAGGACTCGCAGACCATGAGAAAGAAGATTCTCTGGTCTGATGAAACCAAGATTGAACTCTTTGGCCTGAATGCCAAGTGTTACGTCTGGAAGAAACCTGGAACCATCCCTACGGTGACGCATTGTAGTGGAAGCATCATGGTGGAGGGATGTTTTTCAGAGGCAGGGACTGGGAGACTCTTCATGATCGATGAAAGATGAACGGAGCAAAGTACAGAGATTCTTGTTGAAACCTGCTCCAGAGCGCACAGGACCCCAGAATGGGGCGAAGGTTCACCTTCGAACAAGACAATGACCCTAAGCACATAGCCAAGACAATGTATGAGTGTCTTCGGGACAAGTCTCAATGTCCTCCAGTGGCCCAGCCAGAACCAGGACTTGAACCCGATCTAACATCTCTGGAGAGACTTGAAAATAGCTGACCATCAATGCACCCCATCCAACATGACAGAGCATGAGGGGATCTCCATTGAAGAATGGGAGAAACTTCCCAAATACAGGTGAGGCAAGCTTGTTACGTCATACAGAAAGACTCGAGGCTGTATTCGCTGCAAAAGGTGAAAATGTGATATTAGTTGTTTTTTATTTTTTAAATTGCAAACAATTTGGGAAAAAAATGTTTTTTGCTTTGTCATTATGATGTATTGTATTTAGATTAATGAGGGGAAAAAATATATTTAATACATTTTAGAATTAGGCTATAACATAGTGTGGAAAAAGTCAAAGGGTCTGAATACTTTCTGAATGCACTGTATGTCGTTGTATAGGAGTTACGTACGGGTCAATTTGGATATATTCACTATTATTCCTCTAACATGTGGAACTGCATGAAAATATTAATTTTTGTTTTAATTTTGATCCCAATGACACACACAGGCCCTAATATCTTTAGAAAGACTCCTTATGTGCCCAATACAAATGAATGGAGTCACTTCTATTGTAAATAAGTATGTTCCTGAACACTTCTCCATTAATGTGGATGCTACCAGATTATAGATAATCATGAATGAATCCTGAATAATGATGAGTGAGAAAGAGGCATAAATATAATACCCCCCCCCCCCCCCCCCCAAAAAAAAAATGCAAACCTCTCACCATTACAATAACATGGGAGGTTAGCATGTTGGGGGTATGATATTTATGCCTCTCATTATTGAAAATTCATTCATTAATCACATTTCAGAAATGTCTTTGTATACACAATTAGATGATTTGGCAAAAGTTTCTATATAGATTGTTCAACATAATATACTCTATGTGCATATCAAAGTTCCAGAGTGGGATCTCTGCTAGTTTTAAAGTTATGGCCCATTTAACATATAGAAATTGGCATAGTAGGCAATGTAACCAATCACAGCCCTGCAAATCAAGGCGACCATTTTGAATCCATTTTCACATCCACTCCGTTTTAAATGCTTACAAATTGGATCAAAATTCTAAAAGTAGCAGAGATCCCACTCTGGAACTTTGATATACCCGTAGAGTATATTATGTCCAGCAATATTAAACAATTAGTCAAATGTTATATTTTCAATATTTAAGTCTATATTTTTCAATATTCATAAATGTTTGTGTCATTGACATCAAAATACTAATATTACAGAGCAAGCAATAAAGCTTCATATTACACCAAGGTCTGCTTTGTAGCACCTAGATTAAACATGAAGTTGTGAGAGGCCCGGGTAAGCCCAAAATGTCATATGCCAACTAATTATTTCTCAGTCATACTTTAAAATGTGAAATATATGTAAACATTCCTTCCTCCAAAGGACCCTTCTGTGGATTAAATGATAAGATCCCCAAAATGTTATTTTTGGTTCTAGCTTTTCATAGAATCTCCCACTTAAGATCTCAAATCCAGAATGCTGTAGTATAGAGCCAAATTAGGAGTTTCAGCTTCACTGTCCCAAGTAAATGAGGGGAGTGTATATTTCTTCATACACAGAATTCCAAACCTACTCATAATTCACTGAACATAGAAAATGCATTGTACACATCTAATGTCTTAGAGATGGTCATAATGAAACTACAAAGCTAATTTCATGAGTTGAACAGAAGCACAAAATCTATTTCCTCCAACAGACTTGTTATTCCTTTGGCTGATTATCTGACAACATGAAAACAATTGTAAGAAACTTATCAAGCAGAAATACAGATCAAAACTCAGCTAAGCAACAAGCAAATGCAGACCTAATTAGGCAAAAGCAATGGTAAGTAATTCTGGAGTATTATTGTGAGGTGCTTTCTCTACCACATGGGGGAGCACTTGTGAAGATTAGAAAGCGGTATCAAGTTACCTAATTAAATTACAATTGATATTCAATTTCAGTAAATTGAGCTGATTCGCTTTTTCATTGACTTCATCCTAAAACATGGATTTCTGTAAATGGGTCAACAAAGCACACCAAGTCAACATTTTATTAGACAAATCATTTATTGAAGTACAGAAATCCTAGGCATAACACCAAAACAAGTCACACAGATTGATGTGTTGATTCCTAATACTGACAATAGATAACTAAGTGAAAATTCAACCAGACATTGCATTGTTACTTTCACACTGTAAAATCAAACACATTAGAAAGTTAAAGTTATACCTTAAGATGTAAGATAATTGAATATTAGTCCATAGTTCCTTCTAAACTAAGAACAGGAAAAAAGGGCAAATATTAATCAACTTGACAGACTAAAATAACAAGGAACAGATGGTATAGTATTTACAATTGTACATGTTTGTCATTTTAGACCAATAACTTTTATGCTATACAAATAGTAACATTATTCAATGTCATTAAATTAAACATTGAGTGCAACCACAATTCCAAGATGAGGTGTTCATGACATGTCAACATCCTTTAGCTTGGAGGCAGAATAAGTCTTTGTAAGGACTAGGCATCTCAGTCATGTAAACTATTTTTCTGACAAAAATATATATTCTTACAATTATATCAATATCAGTGCTTTTGGTTTATATATGAGAGCAGGACGAGCACTTTTCTGAGTTTAAGTCCAAACAAGCACTCCAAATGCTTTAATTTTCGACTATGGCTTTATCACAGTACACAAATTACATTATACAGTATATTACATGATAAACACTTTTCCCTACAAACTTACAACACAATGCAATGCAGTTAGCCAGACGTGTTTGTTTTTTCAGAAAGTGTTTTTCTACAGTCAAGATAACACAATTCAGTTACGGAGAATGAACAATAAAAAAATAAAAAAAACAGTTAAGCAAGTAAGTACCAACCCATTGTGATCTGCACAAATATAAAACATTCATTGCCAAGCACAGAACCATTCATCACACATCATGGACACACTTATTAGTCCTTAATTACAATAGTTATGATTTGAAAGTCAAGGTAGTGTTTATGCATGCTGTATTCTTAAAGGAGAGTCAATCAAGCTCTAAATCATATTAATACAAAATAACCTAAGAAGAACCTACAAATCAAGTGTGCTCATTCGTAGTATAAAGATATAAAGCAAGTGGACATTGTCTTTATAGAAAATCTACGCCGCCGCAATCCAATGGTATAGATATCATACGTCCTTATCAAACTGTGTACTGTATCACCCCAGCCCAAACTGGCTCACAGTGGAAAGAAAATATGAACATTTTCCATTCGTTATTCCAAAGAGTTATCATTAAGATATATAGGCCTAGTCCTTCAGTGAACACATTCTATGAGTTTCTCAAAAAAACGATCCCATCACCATTCAGACCCAGTCTGACATTTTAGGAAACAAAAATGAGACGTGTGTGGGTGTGTGTATAACATGCTTGTATCAACAATACATGTCTATTGCACATTTCACAGCATGACCAAAGTGTAAAAAATAATAATAATAATTCCCTAAATAAATACAACAGTACCAAGCAATTGTAACTTTTGTCAATTTAAGAGTTACTTTAACATGCTCAGTTGTTCAAGTTGATACATTTTAAGGAGTCAGATATTTATACCAGCAGGAACGAGCTTAAATATTACATTACTAGGTCAGGTCATATTTCAGGGACAAGAGAGAACGTTTCAGTCAGTGTTGTGTGAAGTAAGATTGCATCGTCTATGCATAGCCTAAGTCCTGACGAAAATAAATGGAGTTGGGGTAAAAAAAAAAAATCGACAGTCGTATCGCAATCCCTACTTTTGATGATATTGTACTTATTCTATGACTCCAAGTATCAATTTTAAAATGTATATATTATTAACATTATTTCAACTTCTCTAGCTTGTTATTCATCTTTTTAAATGGTGAACCAACATGTTTTCAGCACTTATTTCCATGACTGATCAGAACTCCGTTTCTCATGGCTCTTATCCCTCTGCAGCAGACATGTTGAGCAATATGTTTGGAACATCGACTCGCAATACATATATATATAATTGAGAGAGTCGCAATACATATTAGCACCGATAATATCGTATCGTGAGGTCCCTGGCAATTCCCAGCCCTAGCTTGGACATATGGCAAGATGCATTTGTGAGTGTCTTTGGCTGAGCTGCGAACACAAATAGCCAGAGAGGGGAAAGGATGACTCACCCTGTAATGCTGTCTGTCTTAGGACCATGTCGAGTGATGTCACAGGTTGTGAAGGAACCCCCCCCCCCCCCCGTGGTCTACAAGCGTGGCCGCAACATTGGCAAGAGCCTAATGAGATCTGACCTGCCCATAAGCTCACGCAAACATTCTTGGCACCCATTCCAAATGGGAAATTCAAATGTTGTTCCTGCAGACAATGCAACAGCACTACAAAAACATTTTTCACCGACATGCAGGCTGAAAAGTTTGTTAGTGGTGTCATCTCCTCCCCTGTTCGTGTGGGAAATCTTCAGTTGGACAAAATAATCCTTCCCAAATGGGACTAACAAATGTTGTTCCTGCAGACAATTAAAAACGAATACCTGAACACCGCAGCAGCTCAATCAGGTAAGAACACTGGCTACCCAGTAGCAGTTCACTTTGTTGAAGCTAACCATCCTATCGCCTTCGTCAAATACATCATATCGAGCAGCTTACTTTAACAAGGAGGAGGTAACATCGAGACCCTACTGCTACAGAGGGATGCCCACTCGAATTCTGATCTTAAAACGCTGATGAACATGTCTACTTAATAAACATATGTCCACAGCTTATTAGCTTGCACATATCATACTCCCATTAAATTGTTGGGGGCATATTATTTATGCAACATTATTTATTTTTATACCGGTTGTGAAGGACTGAGGTGTGTCTCACCAGTTGCGATACAGGTAGAGGGAGGTGAAGAACAAGTTGGCGCTCAGGCTCGCTAGGAGGATGCCCGGCCAAAGAGAACGACCCAAGAGACCTGCAAACCACAACAGAGAAAACAAATGTCAGTGTGACCGACCTGGGTACAAACCTGGGTTGCCTGTGTGCCACAAGTGTGTTATCACTCTGAGCTAAAGCCTAGGCATTTTCTCAGGTAACTAGGAAGGCAGGCCTATCAGGCAAGGTTACTCGTCACAAGACCTTGGTTCCGAACCACCTTTAATTTATATGTCTGATTTCATTGAAACGTAGATTGGGTACATTTCCTGCCAATCTTTCTTATATTTGTCAACCATCATCCATAACCAAACAAGCAATTAAATAATGACAATGTCTTTGGTTAGATCTGATTATTAGATTTCTCTCTATTAGATCATTACTAGATATCAGTGCTCACCTTTCCATCCGGGGGTGCTGTCCATGCCTCCTGTTGTGGTGTCCACCATACAGGCTGAGGAGCCTGAGGAGCTGCCCCGTCTCTTCTCACGCTCCTCTGAGATTACACTGCCCTCCTTCAGCAAGGAGCTCAAGTCTGGAATCACACCGCAGTGGAGCCATGCGTCAGTCAAACACACATGCACCCGAAGTCAGTCCTTTCTCACAGCTATGATATCAGACTATGTTAAGTGAGTCATCGAACACATAAGACTAAAAAGAGATGAAATGGATAGATGCTAACACCAGTAATTAACATAAAGCATAAAAATCTTGAGAATCAGTGTAATCCCGTCTCCTTCTACAAAACATGTAACATGGAAATATTAGCCTATAAATGTTACCTTTATTATACTTTTGTTAAAATGTTTATTCTATACTACTGAGCCATTTACTTTGTTCGTTTTCTTATTTTTTTATAATTTCTTATTGTTGTTGCATTGGCAAGAGGGAAACAGCAAGTAAGCATTTCATTGGATGGTGTATACCACGTGTATCCTACACATATGAATAATAAAACTTGAAATATCACATTTAGTGTACGATCTTTGAATACAACCACACATATTCATGCTTAAAAATATACATTCATAAACGCATATCTACACCCAGTGGTTCGTACCATTACTACTGTGGTATGGGGATACGTCTGGCAGGTGGAAGCTTCCGCTGTGAAAAGGGGCGGGCTCTGCTGAGAAGTGGTGTGGCAGGGTCGGGGTGGGTGGGGGCTGGTTCTCTGTGTCAGATGAGAAGAGGCGGAGTTTCTGTCCACTGATGTTGAGTCTTGCCGGGCTGATGAGGGGGCGGCGGTGGCGAGAGCTGGAGCTGGACGTGACTGAGCCAGCAACCGAGGGGGTCGGGGAGGGGCCTGGGGATGACGGACGGCTCCCAGACTTCAGGGAAAAATAATCTGCTCCGAAAGAAAAAAGGTGGAAGTTGTTTTAGTCAAATCTATGCAACAACTGCAAAACTCATTTACCTGTTCTATGTTATTAATAGCAGATTTTAACATGTTACATCGAATGTTGTGCAAGATCAAAAAGATGCTAAAGCAGGGGGTTCCACGAGAGAGAGAGATTATATATATATATAAATAAACAAAAAAATGAATAAATATTTGTTGAAATGTTTTTATAAATATCGCTAGCAACAACAGAAAATTGCATACTTGCAATAGAAAATATAATATATTATTTGGTGTCAACTACCTTGCGCACACTACAGGCCTTTATGCTCAAATTAGTTTTGTTATTCGAATCCGTTTTCGACCACTGAGTGTCGTTACAAGTGACCGAATCGTAGCAAGTTACAGCAAGTTACAAGTGACCGAATCGTATGTGTGTGTGTTCAGACTGCAGTCATTTGCTGACAAGGCTATGCTAGTTGTCATAGTAACGACGGGTGTGTGTGCAGTGGTATAGGCTGATCGGTGGTGGTGCTTGTGCTTCCTATCACTTGCTGACAAGGCTATGCTAGTTGTCATAGTAACGACGGGTGTGTGTGCAGTGGTATAGGCTGATCGGTGGTGGTGCTTGTGCTTCCTATCACTTGCTGACAAGGCTATGCTAGTTGTCATAGTAACGACGGGTGTGTGTGCAGTGGTATAGGCTGATCGGTGGTGGTGCTTGTGCTTCCTATCACTCAGACATTATGTAGCAAGCTAAGTTGATAAACGGTGCCTGCCATGGACCGTTTCCCAGTTGCTTTGAATGTTCAAATCATAGGGTAAGAACACATAAAGCCTCAAAGGATAACATGATCCAACTTTCAAAATGAGTCCTTTTTGGCTAGTCACAGCAGTCAACTAGCTAGCTGTTTAGCGCTCTAGCACATTCACTCATTTGTTTGAAAACAATTAACAAGCTAGTTAGCTACCACGTGTTCTAGTCAAACTGTCAACAGAGTAGCGAGAAAGCAACAAGATATGTTGAATAACAGTCTAAACACGACTTGAGGACAAATACAAAATTGCTAATAAATAGGATTTGAGTCACTTCAAACTTCCATTGTGAACAAGGCTTTACATATGCTTTGAAAAAGCACCTGTGAGTACCAGTCACAGCAAGTGCTGCTGGTAATCTTTCTTGATTTAAGACATTCAATTTTGGCTAACACCATGCTCACCGTTGTTTACACAGCTGATATTACCAAAAATGTGTTTAGAGTAAGCCTATTAGTTAGAAAGGTATGTTAAGAGTTTAAACTTCTTCCAATTATAATGTGGGGTCAAAATAAAAAACGATCTGCCAAATCTATTATTTTAAAATGGTTATTACTTCTTCTTGCTATTATCATTCACCTGATAAGAAAACTGTTTTGCTAACATATGGGTCAACGGTTTGCCTGGGTGGGGGTCTCTGTGCAAGAAAAGGTTACCTTAAATTGTTCTACTGCAAGAAAAAAAACCCAGAAAAAACAGAGTGTTGTAGATAATCTAAATTGCAACATTTATCCACTGCTCAATGTTACCTGAAGGTGGAGAGTCTTTGCACTGTGAAGGTGGCCTACTTCCACTGAACAGGTAGCCGGAATCTAAAATACATGATGAGCACACTATCAATTAGAACAGGGTTTCCCGAACTTGGTCCTGAGGGCTACCCCTGGGTGCACGTTTTGGTTTTTGCTCTAGCACTTACACAGCTGACTCAAATAACCAACTCATCATCAAGCTTTGACTATTTGAATCAGCTTTGTAATGCTAGAGCAAAAACCAAAACGTGCACCCAGGGGAGGGATCCAGGACCGAGTCTTGGAAAACCCTGAATTAGAACATTTCCCAGTCAAATAAACCTCCATGCAACATGCATACAAAATAATGTAAGTCATTCAGTGATCTTTGTAGGCATGTTTTAGAATTCTACTAGCTAGTTATCAATGTTGTGAGGCATGTAATAACCGCGCCACTTAACCCTGTTACTGCCTTATGTCATTGTACTGTCCTCCTTATGGTATAACTAATTTGATAGTCAGCCAAGAAAGTACCATAGAAGTGGAAGCTACACAATTAAATATGAACACCGGGTGGCGCTGAATCACAGTGCATAGAATGAAAGGCAGAACAGTCATGTACAGAACCCGAAAGACAACCTAAGGCGCCAGCCATCTTACTTGTTCTGGCGAGGGATGGGATGGTGCCGAGGTACAAGGCTCGGTTGAGGCGACCGGGCAGGGAAGAGGGAGAGGCTTTGCGTTCTCGGGGGCTCTTCTGTCGATTGATGAGCTGGGAGAGGTTTGGGGGTGGAGTAGGGATGAAGGTAGAGGAGGAGCCAGGGGAGATGGGAGAGAGCAGGGGAGCCTGGCCACCATACAGCGAGTCCACAGAGCTACCGGAAAGGTACCTGCAACAGAAGAAGAGCACAATCGATCCACCACTGAACTCGACACCTCTGCAGATAGCTATGCGAATTGAAAATCAGTAACAGGGTTTTCCTTCCGTTTTTTGTAAATACATTAATCAAAATGGAGAAGAGACTTTGCAGGTAGAGGTGGTTTGGGGGATTTTAACATGGCCAATATTGTTAACAATAGGGATGACAATTCCAAATCAAATTCTCTGTATTGTCCTCCAGACAATTATTTATTAAAAGGCCCAGTGCAGTGAAAATTCAGTTTTTATATCATATTGTACAACTGATGAAACGAACACTGAAAGTGTGAAAACGTGATCAATGTTATTTCCTGATAGATTATATTTTCAACCAGCAACTACATAGGACCTTCTAATCAGCATGGTGACATCACCATGTGGTAAATTGGTTAATAGACCAAGAGTTCCACACCTCTGCCAATAACAGCTAGTTTTCCACTCTCCACTCAGTCCACTCCCAGACAGTCCTAGCAGAATTGTTGCTTGAGAATCTGTTGGCTAAAAAGCTCTGACCCTTTTTATTGTAAATGTATTACGTTAAGGTACTTAATTGTTACCCAAAAATGACTTCATGTCGATATAAAATGGCAGCCTTGTGCCTTTAGACATTTTTAATACTGTGAAATCTATTGTGCTAGAAATGTGCTTTGCAAATACAATAAATATTACATCTGTAAAATAATATTTTCTAATTACTTTACAGATGTAATATTAATAATTGTATTTGTAAAGGTCCAACTAGTCAAATTGAAGGTTAGAGCAAACAATTTCCACAAAACAGACAATTGAAAATGAGCTACAATGATACCTGCATTGCCCCCTGTACATAAATTATAAAACGGCGGGGGGGAGAAACACAAATCGAGAAGGATCACATTGTATTTAACAGTGGATTAAAGTTAGACCTTGCATCCATAGCTTTGTTTATGAATTTGAGTGGTTAGATTTCTCTAGCCCCAACCCTCAGCTGTTAACCAAAACATTTGCAGGATGACCACTGTGTTAACTGCAGATTGCCCCTTAGTAAGGGCAACTCAACATCATTAATGTAGGTAGACCTATTAAATCCTGGTCGAGGTCGATGACAGTAACCCTTTGTCTGACAATTGGTGACCCAGAGTATACCCCAATCCACCCTGCCAATACTTATTCAAGTGTACATTAAGGCAATGGTCAGACAGGATCAAACAACCCTTCTATCCAGCAGTGAATGTTAGACACGGGATACTGTGTATAGTGATGAGGCTATATGCAAATAGGAGCCATTGACAGTCTATCCCAGCTGTCTGACAAACATGAACCAGCTGACAGTGCCTGTTATACTAGTGGCAAACACAGAACAATTCATAAAAGTTCTTAGTCAGGAGTACACACACACACACACACACACACAACTGCCACATCCATTTAGTAGCTTACTTACATTCAGTACACACAACATTTATTTAAGCAATAAGGCACGAGGAGTGGTATATGGCCAATATACCATGGCTAAGGGTTTTGTCATACCCGTGGTATACAGTCTGATATACCACGGCTGTCAGCCAAATCAGCATTCAGGGCACGAACCACCCAGTTTATAAATAGATCGAAATAATGTTATATAACACAGTACACCAGCGTTTCCCAAACTCAGTCCTCGGGACCCCAAGGAGTGCATGTTTTGGTTTTTGACCGAACACTACACAGCTGATCAAAGCTTAATGATTAGTTCATTATTTGAATCAGCTGTGTAGTGCTAGGGCAAAAAACAAAACGTGCACCCCTTGGGGTCCTGAGGACAGAGTTTGGGAAACACTGCAGTACACTATACCCCCTTCAAATCTAGGCTACTTGGCGCTGACAGAATGTAGTGCTCCCTTCCTAAGCACATTAAAAAGGTAGGCTAGACTATACTAGTTAAGGTGAAAACCACAGAAATGTATTTTGTAAAGGTCAAAACACAGGATTAACAGTGACTGGAACATCAGACATCCTTTTCTGACAATTGCACCTGTTGAATGTCCACCGTTTGTCAGTGACCACTATGTGCAGGTGATTGCAAACACACAACAGCTACTTGCTACTTTTAGCTGTTTCTCTTTGCGGTGTGTCTGAGCTATAACATTTTTTAAAGGTAAGGGTTAAGAACAGGTCAGGCATTTTTCTCACAAAAGAATGGGATAAATAGAAAAGGCATAACATTTCAGTAATTTATTTAATTTGATTTACAGTGATCCAGCATACATGGTTTACTAATACAAAATGAACCCAATAGGCTATATGAAGGGTAGTGACAACCTACAATATTCAAGATGCAGTACCCAAGAGAACGCGTTTCAGTTGGAATATGCTACAGTTTATTTTTTAGAATGGACGGAATAGCTTAAATAGTTGCTTTACCAAAAATATAGGAAATTCACATAAATGGGCATTGGGTATTACATGAAAGCTTATATTGTATGTTTTGGAATACGCATTAATCCTTCCATACTCATATATTAATGATAAGATAAAGTACCATAAATTATTTGGTGTATTAAAAGGGATAGTTCAGCCAAATTACACATTTCTATTTTTTTGTTTCCTTACCTGTAAAGCAGTCTTTGGACAAGGAGAAGTAAGGAAACAAATGGATTACTTATTTTGTAATTCGTCTGAACAATCGTTTTAATCTTGGGGAAAACTTCAATCTCCCTTCAGGGTACTGAATCTTTTAGTGTTTCAGCACTGCAACACATACACAGTATAAAAAGGTAAGCAAAAAAATGCACTAGATTCAACACTAATTAGTTCTTACTATCACATTGTTAGCGGCACACATAAATAATGGGCACAAATAGTTTTAAGTTTCATAACCTACAGTCGCCAATTTGGCATAAACTAAAATAACTATCAAGTAATCCCTTGTTACTATGGTGAATAGAAACATACATAACATACACAAGTGACACTAAGAGACGTATGCTCACAACACAGTTAAAAGAATAAGGTTAGGCAAATGTTTGCTAAAAACATTGGTTGAGATAAACAATAGTTGTTAGTATCCATTGAAATCAGGTATACTAGCATACTCATATGATGAAAAACATGAAGAGTCAAGTACGCTTTCAGAGGCAAATGCCAAACTACTAACAGAGGGAAATGTGCTAGAACCCGTTAAATACATTTGGCATTGTAACGCATATTACATAAATATTAGCTACATACTCATAATATTTTTGCAGACTGAAAACTCTGTCAAAGCAATGTAACAATAATTGGACAGCATCTGTATCACAGAAATCCAGATTTTCACAACCGACTGTGGGTATTGTCTCAAGATAGGTTTTCAGCCAATTAGCGAAAGATTTAATGATATTCTAAAATCTGCATTAAACAATATACACGTGTTTCCATCTAACTGACTTACTGCACAACATTTACTTTTGCGGTTAAATTCCCATGTACTGAATTTAAAAAATACAAGTTAAATGAGTTTCCATCACATTTTCAACTCTGATGGTTTCGTCAAAAACTGTTGCATTAAATAGCAAATGTGCCCACTATGGTCTTGACACATGCACTCTTGCCAACAGCTGGCAGATTCAGTGCTGTTAGGCTACCTACATGAGATTATTATGGGTAAGAGACAGATTATTTGTCAAAACGGCAGCTAAGCATCGATGATTATGTCACCAGAATAACACCCTGGATATTTATTGGAAAGGAGAAGCTCATCACCATGCACTTTTTTTCATCAGAATGTATTTAATCTGGAGCCTAATAAACTGCATGCTTTCCCGAGTCGTGGTGTGAGGACAACACGTCGCGTAACTCCAAATTCATATTCAATATGATGCGTTTTATATCAATATTTGTACAAAGGCGTTTCCACCGTCATTTACTCCCATAATTTATTTGACCAAACGAACAAATAGTCTGTCGACATTTATAAAATTGTACCGGAATTTACTGTTTCCATCAGGCCGGTTGTGACTTTTTTCATGCGCCAGGCAATTCCTCCAAGGAAATGGTTAGATGGAAACCTGGTTACAGATGCTGGACTTGGTACATAAACCAAAAAGTTGAGAATACAACATAAAAGTTATGACTCTCGAGTACAATCTACAGTCGTTCTTCACATCTATCATTTAAATAAAGTCATTTTCACTCAATTTTCACAAAAAAAAAAAGAAGATACACATTAATAGTTATAGCATGTTATGCGTAGCATTCCTGTCTAATTTTACATCACCTTCAAAAGTTACATTAAACACAAAGCATCATTAAACCCAATATTAGTGCATGCTTGAGGGCTGGGGAGCTGTCAGTGGATTTTAATATAGACTACATATTGTAAATATGGTGCTGTGGACGAACACAAAATTAGGAAGGTAAAGTGGAGGCAGATGGCAGTATAGTTAGGCCTATTACTTTCTCTAAGATATGGATTAGCATATGCTTTACAAGAGGATATTGAATTCTACATCAGAACTTAACATGCAAAGACAGAAAGTTAGGGAGGATTGGCATCTCAAATGTCCTCTAAAGACTGCCACAAAAATTTACCACTCTGGGGGATAAAAAAAAAAAAAATACTGTTGTGTACACAGAATATGAAAAATACAAAAAAATACTGTTGTGTACACAGAATATGAAAAATACAAAAAAATAAATATTCAGGAGAGCACCTTGTACCTGGGGAAACTACATGTGAACTGTATACAGCTTTCACTTAATCATAAACTTGTTTGTCTTCTTTATACAACTAGGCAAGACCTGTGCTACACAACAGTAGAGAAATACAGGTCAAAAGCAGTGGCACTTTTGAGTTTCAATACCAAGATTAGTCAGTCTTTTCGGTATATTGGTAAAGAGGTTTTGTTGACACATTTCTTCACAACACCTACCCAACTATCGTTTAATTCAAAACTTCAAGAATAAATTCAGTGTGCCAGGAAAGCAAACCAACACCATTATATTAGTGTGGTCTTTATAGTTGCAAAACAAAAGAGGAAAATATTTTAGGTAAAAAGCAGAGTGCTGTAACAATATTTAGCCTGGCGGTTTAACAATGAGACACCTTGTCACCCAAGCTTATCACAGCGGCTAGATTTCCATCATTATTGTGAAATAGGCCAGGTCAAACAAACCATACTGTTTTTACAGTGCAAAACTTGTTGGGATGAATTACTGAATTCAGCACAACTGTAGGGCACGGGCATTAAACATTAAAAATCACATGTGAGATATCTTGTTGCAGGTGCATGGGAAGAATACAATAACTTCAAAGAGAAACCCACACATGGGACTTGGCCAAAAGACTATGGGCTCCATTTTACATGCGTAGTGTAGCCCAGGCAGTGAGCAAAGTGTACTGGACGGCAAACAATCCTGGGTTTTGAATAATCTCAGCAACTAGAACACAAATAGTGTGTGCATGCTGGCCAGCTACTCAATTTGATTCTGGGAACAGGTTTTCCCCCCCAATCTAAACTAACTAGTCCTCTGCCAAAGCCTGTCTCTCCTTCCAAGAGGTTTATTTGTCCACCAAATACCAAACGTACAGCACACAATGGGAGGCATTGGACGATATTGTCAAACTACTTTGCCGGCTAGCAAGTGTTGTAGAACTTTCAGATTAAAACCACTTTCCCACTACCCCAGGATTCGTCACAATAATCAGGTTTTGAAATAAAATGACTCATTCTTAGGCCTTCGATTAAATTTGATAGGCGTGGTTTGCCCAGTCAAAATTTTGTATTAGCCATCAGGGTTTTAAAAACAAGATTGAGGCTTGAGCAATGCTAATGTCAAAGAAAAAGGCAGCACCTCGATCTGTTCATATCTGTTACACAGACAATTGATTTTGATTGTCTAAGAGAAATATATAATTTTTTTCATTTTCTTTCAAAAGTCCAAAAATACAGCTACAATTTAAGTGGTAGCTATGCTCCATGCTTAATGGGAGTCCCTGTGTAGTTTAGATAGGGTTGTTGGTAAAATTACTTTTCAAATCAACAGGATAAATCAGAAAGCTGCATTAGACAACCAATGCCAAGTAAGAAATCTTCAGATTAGGCTAATAACATGAGTGCATCAATTAGTTGGTTAATATCAGCAAAGGAAAGATGAGAAAGGGCGGGAAAGTCATATGCGTTATAGAAACATATCCTATGTGTTCACAAGTGTGTCCTAGTGTATTCGGTGGGTCTTATAAGTACATTTAAGTGTCACTGTTCAGATTCTGACCTTCGACCTCTCGCTCTTCTCGGGCCCATGGATTTGCGTGTTGCCACAGCAGCGGCAAAGCCAACCAGGCAACATAAGGAGGTAGTGCCGAGTTTGACTGCATCCAGCCAGCTTGAGACATCAGCTTTCAGGTATCTCTCCACCAAGTACAGGCACAAGACCAGGAACCACAGGACAGAGGCCACAGCATCAATTCGCCTCAATCTGAAAAACAAGGAACAAAGTACATAATTACTATCTGGATTTTTTTAAAGGCACTTTTCAGGCCCTCTTCGACCTTCTTTTAATGACCAAAAGGTCAAAATTCACAAAGATCATTTCAATTTAAATAGACAAAACTCCAGATTCAGGCACCAGTGCATACCCGGAATTCTTCGTCATAGAAACAATGAGCTAAGAGGAATGAATTACCTGACAGGTCCTCCTAGACAGACACCAGTGATACAGGTCAGCAGGCCAATGGAGACCACAGCCATCTGATGGTTCCTTCCATACTGCCAGACAAGCTTTGCATTCTCTACGGCCTCCTCTGGAAGCAGCTCTAGCAGGTCTTGCAACACCTGTCCAGCCTCGCTGCTACCGTTTTTGGGAGTGGATTTGTTGGAGGGAGCAGGCTTTGGAGGGATGATCCCCCCGCTTAGTGTTTGGGGTGCCCCTGCGGATGCAGTTTGGTCCCCAGAGCCATACAATGCTGTTGCAACTAGGAAGGCACAGGTGAAGAACGCCATGACACGAAGCAATATCACTCCAACTGGTGTGCTGAAGGAGTAGGAGCTCTGTGAAAAAAAAGTTTAGAGCGTAAGGATAAATGCAAATTCTTATACTGCCACATCTAGACCCCTTGTGAAGGTTAATAAAATGTGCACACCTATTAATGCGGAGTATTCAATTTATCCACTTAAATCATTTTTGCTGAAACTCATCGAAAGACCTGACAGTGGTAAACACATTTCTATTTCTTAGAAGATAATTTTCTACTATAAGTATAGTGCTGATGCTTGCTCAGTCTTATCAGATGGACTTGTTTCCATTGAAAGTGACCTTTACGAATGCTTTGTCACAGTCTCTGCTGCGTCTGAGCTGGTGGCTGAAGAGCACAGCCCGGAGCTGGCGGTTCTGGTGCTTGATGTAGTACTCCACGGCCGTCTGACAGGGTCTGCACAACTTGTAGGTCTGCTCCACGTGGTGCTTGTACACCTCAATCTCCTCATCATAGTTCTCCTAGGGTAGGGAAACCAAAATAGAATTGTTGTTTTTGTAATGACCACATTGACTTTACACAAACTCACCGTGGATCACACACACTGCAGTTTTCCACAAATCAAACAGTAAAAAAATTAAATACTACTTACATCTTCCCTTGGGATGAATGAGGCCAACTGCTTGATCTTGACAGACTGGTTGTTGTTGCATTTTTTGCACAACAGCATCTGACAGTTGACCCACTGCAGCGTCTTTGGTGTCTCAGGCAAGGGCATGCCGGCAGACACACCATGGTTTAGATGCTCCGAGAATTGAGCAGGAATAGGTTTGTTGTAGTCGCCATTCTAGAAGCAAGCAAGACAAGTACAAGGACCAAAGTGAGGCTCAGGGATTCTTGAAAGATGGGACCATTTCTTTCCGTTTTTTCTTAATATTAACAATATTGATTTTTTGTTGTTGTTGAAATAAATATTATTACATAGCAAAGTATCAGCTATTATCCCATGTAATGGAACAATCTAATTAAAAGCTTTTTTCATTAAATGCACCTAACTGTATTCATGTCAATGCCGTCAGACACCATAAAAAGCATTTTATCTTCATTGTCCAACAAGTGTTTAAAGGCCTTGATTGTTTCATTCCAACATTACATTATTCAAATATTTTATACAAATGTATTTTGTTTTATGCCACTGTATAATACTCCAGGGGGGGCAATTTCATCAGCATTCTGGCATGTTTTTCTAGATTCAGAACATAAAACAAGATATATAACACAAACATTATCCCTTGTGTCTAGCACAGAAAATACTTCAATAAATGAAGCATATATTGCAGGACAATGATTAACATTGAATCCGAATATTAATAATCTATTTTAAAGCGATGCTAGAACTGTTCTGTATAATTTCAGCCAGTAATTTTGAAAGTGGCACTCAAGCCAACCTCTCAATTAGGTAAGCTGTTTTAGCCTGAAGTCTATTCTCCTGCTTTGCTATATTTCAGTCATTGCAAGTCCCGAAGAGCAGGAGTGTGTGAAAGGTTTTGTCCCAACCCAGCGTTAACACCTGATTGAAATAATCACTGTACAATCACTGATCTGTAAATCTGAGGCCTCACGTTTAATCCCACAAATAAGGACCGTGTCTGGTGCCACCACAGTTATACATAAAGAGATCATTGATCAATTTAAACCATTTTACTCTGCGCTATACACCTCAATCTCCTCAAGACCCTATGCTGATTGATTCATTCTTTAATGGCTTGAATATGCCTTCAATTGATACAGACTCCCATAACTGTCTAGAATAATTTACACCTGAGGAGATTGCAACAGCAGTGTTCGCAATGAAAAGTGGTAAATCACCGGGTCCGGACGGTTTTCCAACTGAATTTTACAGGACGTTTTCTGGTCTGCTTTGCCCATTCTTGTCTCGATGACTTGCAGAGTGCCTTAATACCTCAAAGCTACCGCCTAGTCTTTATCCGGCTTCAATTTCATTACTATTAAAGAAAAATAAAGACCCCCTGGAATGTGGATCCTATCGCCCAATCTCGCTTTTAAACTGCGATTACAAAATCCTAGCCAAGCTTTAAGCCGTCCGTATGGAAGGCATGCTGCACCCAGTAATACACTCTAACCAGACTGGCTTTGTGAGAAGTAGGCATTTGTTTCCCAGCATCGGGGGACCCGGAGGTGGTGGTCTCACTTGATGCGGAAAAAGCTTTTGACTGCGTTGAGTGAGACTACCTAACAGCTGCCCTTTACAGATTTGGCTTAGGCCCCAAATTCATTGCGTGGACAAAGATTATTTATTTTTCTCCCATGGCTTCGGTACGGACTAACAACTTGTTCTCTGATTATTTCCCCTTGCACCGCGGATCCAGACAGGGTTGTCCACTCTCCCCCTTGTTGTTTGCTCTGGCAATCGAGCCTCTCGCCATTGCACTATGCTCTAATGATGCCATTCAAGGTATAATCAGGACGGGCTTAGAGCAGAAAGTCTCGCTACATGCTGACAACCTTTTGTTTATCTCCAACCCTGATACCTCATTGCCATGTGCCTTATATGTTCTTAAAAAAAAAAATTGTTCTTAAAAAAAATTGGATCAATCTCAGGGTACAAGCTGAATCTAGGCCATAGTGAGCTTTTTCCTGTAAATAAGGCTGCTTTAAAGTGCTCTTTTGCAAGTTCTCAGTTTAGGATTGTCCGGGATCAATTCACCTACTTGGGAGTTAAAGTGACAAGGAAATATTCAAATTTGTTTCAGGAAAACTTTGTTGCTCTAGCAGACAGTTTGGAACAATCTTTTACTTTTTGGAATTCGCTACCTCTTTCTCTTATTGGAAGGATTAATGTCATTAAAATGTATGTGTTGCCCAAATTTTTATATTTATTTCAATGTTTACCCATTTTTATTACAAAATCTTTTTTTAATTCACTGGATCAAACATTCATGTATTTTATTTGGGATTTCAAGGTACCGCGGATTGGTAGAAGACATTTACAGAAGCTCAAGGAACTGAGTGGTTTAGCTCTACCAAATTTTCAGACATACTATTGGGCTGCAAATTTCAGAGCCCTTTTGTACTGGCTGCAGGCTGATCCAACTGGCCCTAGACCACTCTGGGTCCAGATGGAGTCTGGATCATGTAAACCTACTGCACTTTCTTCTGTGTTGTGCTCGTCTCTCCCAGTGTCCCTAGGCAAAAGGTGTGTCAACCCAATTGTAAAGCAGTCCCTTAAAATTTGGAATCAGTTCCGCTTAGCCTGTAGCCTCCAAGGCTTTTCTCTATCAGGACCAATCAATCAGAACATTTTATTTCCTCCATCTTTGAATGATGGGGCTTTTGCCATCTGGCACTCACTAGGCCTCTCCTCACTAGCCCAATTATTCTTTGATGATACATTTGCCTCTTTTGCTCAGCTACAGGAAAAGTTCAACCTCCCCCATTCCCACTTTTTCCTCTATCTCCAGACTAGGAACTTTGTCAGAGCTAACACACTTGAATTTCCCCATAGGCCTGCGAATACAGCTACAGAGAGCATCTTGGAACTGAACAAGCTTCCCAAGGGCGCAATTTCAGATGTATATGCAATCATTCATGACTTACAGAACCCTTCTTTGGTGCCTTTAAAGACTCAATGGGAAAAGGGTTTGGGGGAGAAACTTGGGGAAGACGCCTGGGAATCTGTGCTGCACAGGGTGCACTCGTCCTCTTTTAGCACTAGACACAGCCTCATTCAATTCAAGGTGGTTCACCGTATCCACTGGTCGTGGGCCAAACTTGGAAGAATATTCTCTGGTTTTGATCCTACCTGTGTCAGATGTAAAACGGAACCAGCCACACGGTTGCATATGTTTTGGGGATGTCAAACTATCAGGTTTCTGGGAATTCATATTTAAAATGTTTCTCTGATATATATGGACACTGTTATAGATCCGTCTCCCCTCACAGCCATTTTTGGTGTACTGCCAATAGGTACCCCCCTATCAAGAATCCACTGTTGCTTAGACAACTCTTTTAGCTAGACGGCTAACACTACAGAACTAGAAGATGGCAGCTCCCCAATCTTATAAATATTGGGTGAGAGATGTGTTGTGCTCCCAAACTAGAAAAAAATAAAATGTAATACACATGGGAACCCCAAACTGTTTTATGAGGCCTGGGCTCCATTCTGGACTTACTTTAAACAGTCCATCCCCTGATGGCATTCGTATTAAAACAAAAATAAGGGGCGCATTAAGGTTGATGATGTGCTTATCGATTATGTCCTGCGGATGCCTTGTTCGGTCAGAGACTAAAATATGAGCTTGTTTTGCCCTGTATTTCTTATTAATTGTTTACTTTTAAAGCATTGTAAACTTTTTTTTTGGTCCAGTGGATGGTCAGTCTGTGGCCATGACTGTCTGAGTGGTTGCATTTCTCCACCTCTATCCCTTGACTGTTTACAGGAACAATGGTGAGGTGTTTGCTCTGTCCCTGTACTACAGATTGCCCTTTAACCTTTGTAGCCTTCTGCCGGTGTGTTTAACTTGTCTAAAGTAGTGTCTTTAAAGCCATTTTTTTTTCTTCCATTTTTTTTCTAGTTGAGTATATTATTTATATTGTTTTGTGTTGTCTTGTGTGTAACGTACACACGTAGCCTACATATCAATACATACACAAACTATCTAGGTCAAATAGGGGAGAGGCGTTGCGCGGTGTGTTTTATAAAAAAATTTAAACCAGGTTTGCTGTTAATTTGAGCAATATAAGATGGAACGGAATTCCATGCAATAATGGCTCTATATAATACTGTACGCTTTCTTGGATTTGTTCTGGATTTGGGGACTGTGAAAAGACCCCTGATGGCATGTCTATGCAAACAATTTGAGTTTCAACACACTGTTTCTTATAAAAATAAGTGATGCAGTCAGTCTCTCCATAATTCTTAGCCAAGAGAGACTGGCATGCATTGCATGTATATCAGCCCTGTCATTACTTTGCCCTAAGTCATTACTCGGCACAATGGGTACAATTGATGGTATTGATCTATAACGCACGCTCCACAGTTGAACTTGTTGACTTGTGCCAAAGTGGCAGCTGCTAAGGGAGCACTGGCAGACCAGACGATTGCAGCCAAGGCAGCACTGGTCCACACGTTGGGTGAGTAGTATTGGTTGGTACAGTATGTGCCTCCCTGCTGAAAAAACAGCATAGGCCAGCCTAAATTTCAAGCTGGTCTGTCCAGCATGGCCTAGTGTAGAGATCAACTGATTAATCGGAATGGACGATTAATTCGGGCTGATTTCAAGTTTTCATAACAATCGGAAATCGGTATTTTTGGACAGCGATTTGGCAGATTTTCACACCTTTATTTAACTAGGCAAGTCAGTTAAGAACACATTCTTACTTTCAATGATGGCCTAGGAACGGCGGGTTAACTGCCTCGTTCAGGGGCAGAACGACAGATTTTTACCTTGGTAGCTCGGGGGATTCAATCTTGCAAGCTTACAGTTAACTAGTCCAATGCTCTAACCAATGCTCTAACCAATTGATTACAATTAAAACAATTAATCAATCAATCAATCATAATCACTAGTTAAACTAGTAATATCATCAACCATGTGTAGTTATCTAGCGTGTCCTGCATTGCATATAATCGATGCGGTGCGTATCGTTGCTCCAATGTGTACCTAACCATAAACATCAAAGCCTTTAAAATTAATACACAGAAGTATATATTTTTAAACCTGCATATTTAGCTAGGTTAGCAGGCAATATTAAGCAGGTGAAATTGTGTCACTTCTCTTGCGTTCATTGCACGCAGAGTCAGTGTATATGCAACAGTTTGGGCCGCCTAATTTGCCAGAATTTTACGTAATTATGAAATAACATTGAAGGTTGTGCAATGTAACAGGAATATTTAGAATTATGGATGCCACCCGTTAGATAAAATACGGAACGGTTCCGTATTTCACTGAAAGAATAAACGGTTTGTTTTTTCGAAATGATAGTTTCCGGATTCGACCATATTAATGACCTACGGTTCGTATTTCTGTGTGTTATGTTATAATGAAGTCTATGATTTGATAGAGCAGTCTGACTGAGCGATGGTAGACACCAGCAGGCTCGTAAGCATTCATTCAAACAGCACTTTTGTGCGTTTGCCAGCAGCTGTTTAGGACTTCAAGCCTATCAACTCCCGAGACTAGGCTGGTGTAACCAATGTGAAATGGCTAGCTAGTTAGCGGGGTGTGCGCTAATAGCGTTTCAAATGTCACTCGCTCTGAGACTTGAACTAGTTGTTCCCCTTGCTCTGCATGGGTAACGCTGCTTCGAGGGTGGCTGTTGTCCTTGTGTTCCTGGTTCGAGCCCAGGTAGGAGCGAGGAGAGGGATGGAAGCTATACTGTTACACTGGCAATACTAAAGTGCCCATAAGAACATCCAATAGTTAAAGGTTAATGAAATACAAATGGTAGAGAGAGAAATAGTCCTAAAATTCCTATAATAACTACAACCTAAAACTTACCTGGGAATATTGAAGACTCGTTAAAAGGAACCACCAGCTTTCATATGTTCTCATGTTCTGAGCAAGGAACTGAAACGTTAGCTTTCTTACATGGCACACTTTTACTTTCTTCTTGCATTATTTAAACCAAATTGAACATGTTTCATTATTTATTTGAGGCTAAATTGATTTTATTGATGTATTATATTAAGTTAAAATAAGTGTTAATTCAGTATTGTTGTAATTGTCATTATTACAAACATATTTTTTTTTAATTGGCCGATTAATTGGTATCGGCTTTTTTTTTTGGTCCTCCAATAATCGGTATCGGCATTGAAAAATCATAATCGGTCGACCTCTAGTCTAGTGGGTTACGCTGAAGATGCTGGTGACAAAGTTGGTCTAGCTCAGGGATGGGCAACAGACCCTTTGTAGGCCTGCGGATCAATTTCCACAAAAATAAACACCCCATCGGGTTTTCTCCACTTACTGTTGAGACTTAGAATACACAATGTGCAATTTAGTTGTGCATCAAACATTTTTGTCTTGTTATGTCAGTCACTGACAGTCAATCAAGCAGCCCACGTCAGCATTTTTTTTTTTTTAGCTTGGTAAGTTAGTCTAGCTAGTCAGCTAAACTTGTAGTAATCGTGGTCTAATTAGTCACTCACTCAGATATGGTATCATATGTTAAACTGCAAACATTTCTTTCCACCCTATGGTAAAATGCCTAGAATTGTGCAGAAAAACTGCACAACGGAGGGTGTAGATATAGCTGCTTATAGGCACGGCTTACTTATTTAAAGGTTGGTTATGTGTGCATTTGTTTCATTCTGCTGGAGTTAACATCAAAGCAACTATCAATTGTTGCAATTCATATACAAATATTGAACGCATTTAATGAGACAATTAAAAGATGTGCAACATGAAAACATTGTCCCAATTACATTGTGTAATTTAATGGCGGTCCCTAACCAGCCCCAGAGACAAGCTATTACTAACCAATGTCAAACCAACTTTACCATGTTGGCACATCAGCCAGCTGAAGCCAATTGGCAAATTAAGTTGGCTAGCTCGCTGAAGGAGAGGATCTGGTAAAATACGGTATGTTGCAAATATCATCATCACCTTTGCAGAAAATTAGCCTATCCATGGCAAAATGCAGTTTTTTTGGGGGGGTCAAAATAGGGCTTGGGGGGGGTCAAAATAGGGCTTGGGGGGTGGACATGGAGGGGGGGTGTCTGTGGGAATGGTCACTGGTGCGGTCGCCGACAAAATTTTTAGAGGCCCTCCTGTTTGCCGTAGTGAAAATCAATGGGGGCCCCATGCCATTACAAAAATACCCCCAAATACATCATTTTGCGCAGACCTGTGCACACTGTGGACCTGTGAGCACTGTGATAGAAGTGCTTTAGATTCATCTTTAGAAACACTGTCATAAAAGTTGGTCTAATTTACTCGAAAGTCTAATTGTGGCAACAACAAAAACATTTTGGCTGGAAGATGTTTAAAATATATATTTTTTTAACTACCTGCCCCAGTGACTGGTGGACCAAAAATATAGTTTCAGGCCCTATATACAGTGCATTCGGGAAGTATTCAGAGCCCTTAACCTTCCACATTTTGTTACTTTACAGTCTTATTCTAAAATTGAATAAAGTGTTTTATCCACTCAATCTACAAACAGTATCCCATAATGACAAAGCAAAAACAGGTTTGCAAGCTTTGCACAACTGTATTTGAGGAGTTTATTTCATTCTTCTCTGCAGTTCCTCTCCAAGTTGTAGAAACATCTTCAAGGATGATCAATGGAAACAGGATGCACCTGAGATCAAATTTGAGTCTCATAGCAAAAGGGTCTGAATACTTATCTAAATTAGGTATGTTTTTTATTTTTAATACATTTGCTAAAATGTATATTGTGTGTAGATTGATGAGGAATTGTTTTTATTTAATCCATTTTAGAATAAGTCTGTAACTTTACAAAATGTGGAAAAAGTCCAGGGTCTGAATAGTTTTCGAATGCAATGTAGGTCCATTATCTTTTCTACACACTTTACATCTGGTTTTAGTCATTTACACTGAAAATATGAACAAAAAACAGCACACCGAGACTTTTGTATGCAGAAAAACCCTGGATTGTAAATACCTGACTGCTACCACGATAGTAATATGTACAACACCAAAAGCATGTAAATAAGCCAACAAAGTGAAATAAAATATGGAACTGTAGATGAAAATGTTCAATATATGTTTCGTTTTGGAACAAGGCAGCTAGTAGCTAGCTGACAGCAAAGGTGTTGGCTAGAGACGAAGTCCAAGAGCTTGCAGGGATTTGTCTACTTTGTTGCCAATTAGCATTTTCAAATCAGTAAATAGAGCCGAATATATTGATGAATAAGATTGGAATCATTTCCGTGTTTGACCGCTAGATTTTATGACAACACAAGTAATCTATAGCTGACCCTGCTCATTCCTGAGCTTAAAATGATGATCCTTTGCTCAGGACAAGGGCATTTCCTGGCAGAGAAACATGGAAATGGATAATATGGAAAATTATAAAAACAAATCTTATCCCTTATAAAATTCACCTGAAGCTATTTTTTAGATCAAATAATACAAATGAAATGTCCTTGCCAGATAAGGATTGTCCTAACTTTCATGAATCCCTGAAATGTATATGGCATTACAGATAAGTGTGCAAGTATGGGACAATAAAAAAAATATATTGTCTGACTAGAAAAATAGATTTAAGTTGTCTGAATGGACAAGTAAAAGATCAAAATAATCACAAATCAAACAATAACTCTGATCAGAATTGGATAACGTTGGAATAATATTAAAATCTATTTTTCATATACATAAATTAAAAAAAGCCTACATGTCAAAGTGTAGGTGATCGGCTACAGCCTCATGTCCAAACCGATGCGGACATGAAACGCCAGAAAATGTTGCCAAACTTTAATGACTTAATTAGGCACCCCCCACCCCCAGGCTAAACGCCAGTCATGTTTGTCAAATATATTAAGGATAATTGTTTCCCGCTAATTGCATTGTGCACATTGTTGAGCTTATAATATGAAGAATTAAAACTAGATCAACATTTTAAGCTAAACGTCTGATCTGTTGCATCAGCTTCATTGCTTCTAAAAACATTTTAATGTGCAGTGATATAAATTCTGGATCAGTCATCCCAGAGTCAGTTTTGAATCAGACATTTTTTATTGTCCCAGGGATGACGGCACACCTTTCATTTCAAGCCCTGGAGGGATTTATTTTATAAAGACAAAAGTATTTGGTTGTAACTGTAATGTTACAATACTTTAGAGGCTACCAAGAGGGGCCAACCATCCTCCAGCAGAGCCTTAAAGCGGCAGTGTTGTAACCTACATGTTTGTGTGATTCTCTAATGGTAAAAAAGATAGTAATGCATTTATTTTGTGTCATACAGGGATGTAAAAATGGTGTTAAAGATTTAATTTTTTTTAGGATAAGTGACTTGGGTAAAAAAAAAAAATGTTTCATTAGTCAAGCCCGGCTACTGATTTGACAAAGCAATATCCATCATGTTGACACGGTCCACCATCTATGACATGCAACAATCAGCTGCATTGACAATCAGTAGTGTGGATTTAATTGTGTGTGCAGTAAGATGAATTGCAGTACCTCCTGGAAGCCGTTGTACTGCTCGCAGTTGGGGCAGTCCCAGCAGTTTCTGTTTCCATATGGGACCACTGAGTCCTGGTTGCAGAACCAGCAATTCACATTGACATGTGTGGGTTTCTTTCTGTATAGGGAAGAGAAGTGTTTTACTTTAGATACACTGTCTAAAGGTGATATTGCTGATCCAGGTAAAGAGCTTGATGCAGCGTTGTGGACTCGAGTCACAAATTTGATGACTTGAGACTCAACTTGATAGAAATTAAAATGGCTTGGAGCCTCAAGACTCGGTCCTCGACTTGAGACTGATTACTTGAAATTCTGTCTAGGTTCTCCGTGCATTACTCTCCACTCAGCCAGAGACAGACGCAGCACCGTCTTGCAAAAAAGAGTTGGCTAGTGAAACGCACACTCGGCCCTCTGATTGGAGAGAGGTTGGGTAAGCTAGCAAACAGACTGCCGATTTGCTGTACAGCTTTAGCTATAGAATTGGGTGCAGCGCAAACGTCAACTTGTAGGGCGAGAGGATGGCCATAAATAGGAAGCTCCACTAAAAAAACTGGTGATCAATAATATGAACTGTTTATTTTGCAAACTCAACAGCAATGGAGCACCAAGCAACAACTACAGGCGTAGGCCTACTGGTCATTTAGCAGGCTGTCAAAATTGTTGAAATGTATACATTTACTTATGAAGATTGCATTTGGAATCTGTTCAAATTAATTACTGTAGGCGTATCTCTCCACTTGTGATCGCCAAACTCCCGTCAGTGGAGGAGAGTGCTTTGTTCTCTTGTTGAAATGTTTGACGTTGCTTTCACACATTTAAATACATGTAGCAAATCTATAATTGCTGGGGTTTCATCATTCCATCCACATACCTTTTATTGCAACACTTAGACATTTGATTCATACCATACATTTTAATTTAGTCCTACCATTTCTTACCCTCCGAGTGGGAGCAATGTTTATTACGCACATGAACGTTCGCAAGACTCATGGATGTAGAAGTTCTGTTTATTTAACTCACTGTATGGTTTTCTTTGTTCATATATCCCAGGGTATGTCGGAGTTCTGTGTCCTAGGTCTGTCATTCAGCTTGTGCATTATAGGAGTGCACATGCCTCACTGCACATAGAAATAGGCACTGAGTCAGTAGGTTCAATAAGATGAATTATTGTTCCAAGTGTGAACGGTGATGAAATATCATTAAGTCTGATTAAGACGAATGTACCAATGATGGGGAATTGCCAAGTGGGTAATTGTATGATCCTAGGAGGGGCCAAATGCTTATACTGTATGTACCTGTTTGAGCTCCTGTTAGACATTCGATTTGGTTTCAAGGGGAAGCTGTGCAGTCCTACCCTCCTCTACCTATGTCCATTCAGATAGGACAGGTTAAGCCTCATACATAGGCTATTTCCTGTGTATATTTGGTCAACCTACTCATATATTTAGTATTATATGGCGCTTTCACCATTGGATCACCAAGACCTGTAAATAAATCTACTCTGAGCACGTCAACCTGCCTTGTCTTCTGCTGATTTCATGCCCTTATGACTGCTACAAGGTTCCTATTTTACAATGACAATCAAAATATATGTTGTAGACAAAATAAGAAAAAGGGCTGCCTGGTAGCCTCAATAAAAATACGAAGATTTGCAATGACAAGTTCAACTACATGTATAGATTTTTTTTTTTTACTAGACTTGAGACTTGCTCTTAGAATGCATGACTTGGACTTCACCCATTATACTTGTGACTAGACTTGAGACTCTTGACCTTGTTACTTGCGACTTCAATAATCGTGACTTGGTACCACCTCTGGCTAGATGGAACACGGTTTCGCAGAAACACATCATAGGATAGTCATGCGAAAGAGTGACTTGAATGTAAAACTAAATAGCTAACTATATCTGCAAACAGCACGGTTTAGGCTAGTCCAATTAATCAGGCCATAATACACAATTAATTGGTATATACAGCCTGAAATGAATGCCTGCAAAATCGTGTAAATGTTCCTTACAAGCAAGAATGTTGAATGAAATGACATTTAAACTTACTCTACCAATTGTCTATGCGGTACCAAAATGTGAGACAATTTGCTCACCAATACTAGCTATTGAACCAAACATACATTGGTAAATTCTGAATAAGGGGAGGATGATAAAACATCCACACCTTTCTTTTTAGATTTTAGATTGAAATCCGAATGAATAAATCTCATTGTCATGGCATTCTTGGTTCAATAGAAAACTGAATATGCAATATAAAACATTCTAACTATTGAACCAAACATGCCACGAAACACACTTTATTCAGATTTCAATCTTAAAACCAAAAAAAGGTTGTGGATTGTTTTCCAACCTCCCGATTCAGAATATACCATTTTCATGGCATGCTTGGTTCAATAGCTAGTATTGGTGAGCAAATGTCTAAAATTGAGACCGCATAGACAACCAGTAGAGTATGTTAAGTTTGAGTGTAATTGTATGAAACCTTCTGGATTGTAAGGAACATTCACACGATTTTGCAGTAATTCGTTTGAGGCTGTAGATTACTAGGGGTGAAACAGTTCGTGTATTCGTATTGAACCGTTCGGTACAGGGTCCACGGTGCAGTACGCACTGTGAACCGAACATGACTTTAATCATATATTATAGCTAGGAAAATATATACATATATCATTGTAAAGAAAATATTATTGCATAAACCAATGGCATGTAAATTAACATGGGAAAAATATCCACATAGTAATTAGGTTGTATTCAATAAAAAACTTTTTAAATTTTTTTTTAAAGTTGCTCCGCTCATTAGTTATTTCACTCCGGCGAGAACAGAGCTGAGAGACCGTCGTAGCAGCAATTAGCTGATGAAGGAATTAGCAGTTAGGTAAATGCAAAGGAGCAACATGGCAAGCCAGAACTAGAAGACGCACCAGTATCATTCAGGTCTGCCGTCTGGGAACATTTCGGTTTCCCTGTAAACTATAACGGGGATTGCCAACAAGTGGTGGATAAAATTTCCACAATATGTAGGCTCTGTTCATTGCCGATAGACTACTCGAGTGGCAATACGAGTAACATGACTACTCATTTGCGCAGACATCACCCCAAAGTGCCAATTGGTGGGACTACGCAAAAAAAATGAAACAGCAACCACCTCTCCCCACAGCCTTCAGGCAACAATATGCAGCTGACTACGGTAGGGCTATCAAAAACAAATCTGCGCAGGGATAGCAAAATTCATAGCGGCAAATACAAGACCTTTCTCTGTAGTAGAATGCGGGGTTCAGAAATATGTTTAAACATGTTTAAAATAAAGAACTTGACTCTGGGTCTGTGCCCAAACTCTGCCGCAGCCGGCCGCGACCGGGAGGTCCGTGGGGCGACGCACAATTGGCCTAGCGTCGTCCGGGTTAGGCCGGGAGGGATATCCTTGTCTCATCGTGCACCAGCGACTCCTGTGGCGGGCCGGGCGAGGTGTGCATTAACCAAGGTAGCCCGGTGCACGGTGTTTCCTCTGACACATTGGTGCGGCTGGCTTCCGGGTTGGAGGTGCGCTGTGTTAAAGAAGCAATGCGGCTTGGTTGGGTTGTGTTTCGGAGGACGCATGGTTTTCGACCTTAGTCTCTCCCAAGCCCGTACGGGATTTGTAGCGATGAGACAAGATAGTAATTACTAAAAATTGGATACCACGAAATTGGGGAGAAAAGGGGGTCAAATTAAAATAAATGTTTAAAAAAATAAAGAACTTGAGAGCGAGTTGTCAGAAACGCTGTCTGTTTCTCTACCAGACAGTTGGACTACTTGATCTACAAAGTGCTACCTTACTGTAACGGCTCATTTCATTACGGCAGAGTGGGAGATAAAAAGCCATGTCCTTCAAACATGTCCCCTTGAGTGTAGTCACACCAGTGTAAACTTGGAGGAAGAGCTAAGGGAAGTAGTTGCAGTGTGGAAGTTGGAGAGGGATAATTTAACGATTCCTGTGACCACTGACAACGCTAGAAATATTGTAAATGCAGTTGCACTAGCTGGATTGGGGCCACAGATAGGATGCTTTGCTCACGTAATTAATCTAGCATCTCAAAAAGAAATGTCAGTGAATCCAATCTCTCGCCTCCTAGCAGGAAGGTGGAATATCCTTCTTTCATAAAAGCACAACTGCTGAACATGTTTTCAAGACAAAACAGGAGATGCTGGAGCTGCCAAACCACAAACTAATTCAAGATGTCCCTACTAGATGGAATTCAAGCCATGACATGGCTGATAGATAGATACCTTGAGCAGAAAGTTGGTGTATTCTACACTGACTGATCAAGCTGTGAGGAAGAATATCAACAATAGTGACTTTGTCTGAAAATGACATAAGACTAGCAGAGGAAGTTATCAAAGTGTGCAAACCTCTCAAAACAGTCACAACACTGATATGGACAGAGCATTCCATCAGTTTCCATGGTCCTGCCTATGAAAAACAATGATTCTGAAATCAATGGTGGCATCTGATGAAGATGAACCCGCAGTAAGGGATGTCAAGACTGCTATCAGAGTTAACCTGGAGCCTAGATATGCTGACCCTGATGTCCAAGACTTCTTACACAAGAGCACTGCTTTGGACTCCGGGTTCAAGTCCCTGCTGCACCAGGATGCTGCTGCTCGTCTGAGTCTACAATGAACTCACAGCAGAGATTGTGACCAATATACAACAGATATTGTATTTATTTTGTTCATGTGACATTTATTATTTTATTAATTAGTGATCTAAAAATGATAAAGTAATAATTGCAATTGTCATAATATTATCTGATATATTTCTAACAACAAATCATATTTTTAAAGCCAATTCAGAGATTGCAATTTTCATCTAATTTAATTCTGCAAGGTCAAGCCACAGATACCACAGGAGCCAACCCCTCTCCAGAGACGGCAGCTGACAGGGGTTCTCCTCCAGAAAAGAAGTCTACCATGGCTGAGCTTTTTGGGGATTGTTCCATGAGGAGGGAACCAAGGTCATAGAGGAGATGACCTCATACCGGGAAGTGGACTGTATTGCACTGGATGCTGATCCACTTACATGGTGGAAGACCAAAGAGTTAATATACCCTCATGTTGCCATGTTAGCAAGGTGCTACCTGGCTGTGCCTGGGACCTCTGTCCCTAGCGAGAGGGTATTCTCCACAGCGGCTGACATTGTCACAGCAAGCCGATCTGTGCTCAATGCAAATCATGTGGATACCCTAATCTTAAAAGAAAACTTGAAAATCTTTTTTTTTTCTTCAAGTAACCAGTCTCAAGTGGTCCTATTTGGTTTAAGGCACTGCAATGTGACTTAATTTTGAAACCGTAACGTTACCGAACCGTGACACCACTGTATCGTACCGAACCGTCAGTTTTGTGAACCGTTTCACCACTAGTAGATACCAATTGATTGTATTATAGACTAATTATATCAGACTAGGTTAAGGCTAGCGAACTACCGGGTGTGTTAAAATAAATGAAACGTGATACATTCGAGGCGGACATCCTGTAGCGTAATGTTACTACTAATCAAAGGCGCACGCGGGGGCCCACTCGCCATGGACAATGTTAGTTAGCTAGCAGCTATCTAGCTAGTTCATTACCCGTTGACAGGCAGGAATATTATTTGATCATAGGATCTTATATTGATCGCTTTAGATGGCTGCAACTAATGTTAGTAGTGTATGATTACGTGTTAGTTGGCTCATTAGCTGCGTGAAATATGATAAGCAAACATGGCAGACTAGCTAGTTTACTGCATACCTTGTTGCAATTTTGTAAATCAGAGCTCCCCCAGCCATAAAGACCGTTGCTCCGGCTCCTCCATACATGAATTGAGGATATTCCAAGATCAGCTGGTTGAACGCCTCCATTTATTCCCAGTGTTTGGCAGTTATCTAAAACAGAAGTGTATGGCAGCTAGTGTTTATATTTCCAGACATGTATCGAGCATGCACGAGGCAAACTCCGAATTGACCTCTTTCAGAGAGGAAAGAGGCCCCGCCTCTTCTTCGTCTTCTTCTTCTTTGGGATTGGCTTGGAGGATCGCATCCAACGTTAAAGGTGCATAGGCCGCCACCTACTGTACTGGAGTGTGAGGCCAGTCACTGCCTATCTACATTAAATTCTCTTCATTAGTCCTGTTCCTCTAAGAACGTGGAATAGAGCTCTAGACACCACTTTCCTCCCTCCACTACACCACCCAAACCCCAATCCCCTCTAGCCTCTCTAACCCTTTCACACAATCTCTCCCTATCTACATCATATATTTTAAATCAAACTAAAGCATGAAGAACGAGTGACTGTTCCGGGATTCTTCCGGTGGCATTGAGGAGTACACCACATCAGTCACTGGCTTCATCAATAAGTTAATCAATGACGTTGTCCCCACAGTGACTGAAAAACAGCTTCTATCTCAAGGCCATCAGACTGTTAAACAGCCACCACTAACATTGAGTGGCTGCTGCCAACACACTGACTCAACTCCAGCCACTTTAATAATGGAAATTGATGTAAAAATATACCACTAGCCACTTTAAACAATGCTACTTAATATAATGTTTGCATACCCTACATTACTCATCTCATATGTATACACTGTACTCTATCATCTACTGCATCTTTATGTAATACATGTATCACTAGCCACTTTAAACTATGCCACTTTGTTTACATACCCTACATTACTCATCTCATATGTATATACTGTACTCTATACCATCTACTCCATCTTGCCTATGCCGTTCTGTACCATCACTCATTCATATATCTGTATGTACATATTCTTTATCCCTTTACACTTGTGTGTATAAGGTAGTAGTTTTGGAATTGTTAGGTTAGATTACTCGTTGGTTGTTACTGCACTGTCGGAACTAGAAGCACAAGCATTTCACTACACTCGCATTAACATCTGCTAACCATGTGTATGTGACAAATACATTTGATTCGATATTGTTATTGACCAAATAATTATATTGTTATTGACCAAATACTTATTTTCCACCATAATTTGCAAATAAATTCATTAAAAATCCTACAATGTGATTTTCAGGGATTTTTTTCTCATTTTGTCTGTCATAGTTGAAGTGTACCTATGATGAAAATTACAGGTCTCTCTCATCTTTTTAAGTAGGACAACTTGCACAATTGGTGGTTGACTAAATACTTTTTTGCCCCACTGTACATAAACATGGAATCACTGGTCACTTTAATAATGGAACACTAGTCACTATTATAATGTTTACATACTGTTTTACTCATTTCATATGTATATACTGTATTTTAGTCAATGCCACTCTGACATTGCTCGTCCTAATATTTATATATTTTTTAATTCCATTCTTTTACTTTTAGATTTGTGTGCATTGTTGTGAACTGTTAGATACTATTGTACTGTTGGAGCAAGGAACACAAGCATTTCACTTCACACAAGCATTTTGCTACACCCGCAATAACATCTGCTAAATATGTGAATGTGACCAATACAATTTGATTTGATTTTGTCTTAGTTGTCTATGTGACTTGTCTGTCCACCGGAACCCTCCCAGTTATAGCTTTTGGGTTCGGGGACCTTACCTAACCCGCAAGATCAGGAGACTGTTTATGTTTCGCTCTGGCGGACTTGCAGTTCTCCCCTGAGAGTGAGCTAGATAACGAGCTATGCAAAGTAGCTAGATTAATGAGAGGTGACCATTGCAGGACTAAGCACGGTTATAAACACACTTTCCCTTAAGTCCTGCCAACCTCCACCCCCACTTATTTTTCAAGAAATAATCTATAAATGTGCCGTGAGTTACAGCCGACCCACACGTATAAAGCAAGAAATAAGATATAAACGTGTGTGAGGTAGAATGCCCTGCCCCTTCACTGTCTGGCAGTTTACACTGTTGGCTTAATTATTTTTCCTCGTGGAAAAGCTACAACCATTCATGTCTCCTCTCCTTCATTCAGATAGTGTATGAGACAAAGGCTGATACTGTAGGTCCGTAGTAATCTTAACTATTACACAGTATCCTGCAGTGTTTACTATAGACATAGTACAGTGCATTTGGAAAGTATTCAGACCCTTTGACTTTTTCCACTTTTTGTTACTTTACAGCCTTATTTTAAAATGGATAGTTTTGAGTGAATGTTTGAGGATCCTATCGAAGTGGTTGTCCCTGTTAAAGGGGTTGAGCCTGATCAGAGTCCACCGCAGAGAGCTGGTGTGCACTGAAGCATCTCTGACAGGTTGAGGTGCCATGTTCAGAGGCAGCTGGCCGCTGGAGCCTCCCATGGAGTGGTCAACACAACAATGTGCTGGAGCTCAGGGTGGTTCACCTAGCTCTTCAACAGTTCCAGACCTACCATTTCCCCTGATCACAGCTATGCTAGACTGGGCCATCTTGATTGGACACCAGCTGCTCTTGATAGCTCTATGCTGGCCGAGACCACCATGGTTCAGCCTTCTGTTGTCTCTCCTCTCGGGCACTCCATGGTAGCTGCCCATAAGTCCCGACCTACTCTTCAGGCTGGGGGAACACTGTGGCATCCAGACCCGCAAAACCAGCAATGGCCCGCTCGGTGCCAAACTGGAACGTTGACGTGGTGCTGTCAGCGATTGCTAAGCCGCCCTCGAGTCCCTAGAGTTGATGACTTTGAAGCACCTATCCATGGCATTCCTGCTGGCTATTACCTCCATTAAGAGGGTGAACGCCTTTTCAGTGAGTACTGCATGTTTTTCAGAATGGGTACAAATAAGAGTGTCACCCTCTGTCTTAACCGTTCATTCTTATTTGACAGACGTGGACCGGCCCTTATATTTGTAGGTACTATCGAATCATTGTTTGCCCCCTCAAATGAGGTCGGAACGGCTGTGCTGGGAGTTGCCTCCACTTCCCAGAGGGACATAGCAACTAGGACTGGTCTGAGCTCAGTACTACGGGACTTTGCTCTATGTCTGGCCCTTACCTAGTTCACTGATTAATCTGGTATTATGATACCATAATGGTGTGATCGAATATAGTGCTACATAACAAAGGTTACGTATGTAACCACAGTTTTGTGAGCTATTGGATCACTCCAATCCTCTTTGTCAGTTATCTACGGTGCCTCGAAAAGAACACGAGGTGGAAGTAGTGCCTGCTCGCGGAAAGATACGATATTGGAGTGATCCAATAGCTCACATAACTGTGGTTATATACGTGACCTTTGTTGTCTTGGGGATGTGGTTTAATGTGGGTGTTTCTTGGGTGTTTCTTTGCCATTTAATCACAACAAACAAGGCCAGTAGCAAATATTGCTTATAACTAACCCAAGCTAGACCAGAGCATGTCATTTCCAATGGGAGCAAATTAATCATAGTGGGCAGAACAACTAAGGTGTCACACCCTGACCTGTTTCGTCTTTGTGATTGTCTCCACCCCCACTTATATAACAAGAGATAATATAAATATATTTATATCTGTGTTCTCTGTTTGTCTGTTGCCAGTTGGTTTTGTTCATCAAGCCTACCAGTGTTTTCCCCCTTGTTCCTGTCTTTTCTAAAGTTCCTGTCTTCTAGTTTTCCTGGTTTTGGCCATTCTCCCTGCCCTGACCCTGAGACTGCCTGCCGTTCTGTACCTTTTGGACTCTGACCTGGGTTACTGACCTCTGCCTGCCCTGACCCTGAGACTGCGTACCCTGACCCTGAGACTGCGTGCCCTGATCCTGAGACTGCCTGCCGTTCTGTACCTTTTGGACTCTGACCTGGGTTACTGACCTCTGCCTGCCCTGACCCTGAGACTGTGTGCCCTGACCCTGAGACTGCCTGCCCTTCTGTACCTTTTGGACTCTAACCTGAATTACTGACCTCTGCCTGCCCTTGACTTGTTGACCTGTTGCCCCCTGTTCTAGTAATAAACCTTTGTTACTGTCTGCATCATTTTTTCGACACTGTCTGCATCAGGGTAGAGCCAAGCACTAGCTATTGAGATCATTTTGGTGCATTTATTTGCTTATTGATTTATTTGATATATTTTTGTTTTTTTAACCTTTATTTAACTAGGCAAGTCAGTTAAGAATAAATTCTTATTTACAATGACGGCCTACCAAAAGGCAAAAGGACTCCTGCGGGGACGGGGGCTGGGTAAAAAAAAAAAAGTAGGACAAAACACTCATCACGACAAGAGAGACACAACACTACACGAAGACCTCTTCCCGTTCGGGAACGCCTACTCTGTGAAGCGCGCTTGTAAACAATGCATTTAAAAAAAATCATTGGCAAAGGGTAAAGTCTACAAAACGCAGCCCACTCTGTTATAGATTTTAGTTTTGGAAACAGAAAACTGTATGGAGATCAAATATTTCATAGATGAGAAAATTAACAGAATGTCGGCCAAAATCGATCTCGCTCCATCTTCTCCCACTGCCGGCCACTGGGCTTTGTCTCATCACCATACTTGATATTGTAATGACCTGACTAGATCATAAAGGAACAATTGTCCAGACTGAGGCTTGAGTTTACGAATTGACGGTTTATTAACCCAACTTTACACAGGCTACTGTTTGGCCGTAGCCCACGCCAAATAAATGAAAGACCCCACAAACCAACTGTGAGCTTCTCTTGTGAAGGCCAGACGTAAGAGAGAGAACAATGGCTAAACCTGGTCTTAACTTGAAGGAAGGGATATGGGGGACAAGGAAGCGGGAATGGGGAATACAGTCCGTGACTCCGGGGAACCACGCGGTGACACAGGGGGGAGTTTGGGGAGAAGAAGCCCCTCTGTATGAGGCTGTATGAGGCTGTATGAGGCTAACCTGTCCCGGTGCAGTGCCACCTTTCTCCCCCTGGGAGGAAGCTACACCCGGTAAACAACCTCCCCTACCCTCTCCAGGATGCTGCAGGGTCCCACCCAGTGACTGTCCAACTTGGGGCATCTGCCTTTTTTTCTTAGGGGGCTATAGACCCAGACCAGCTCCCCAGCCACAAAGTGCCTTCCCCGGGTGTGAACGTCGTAGTTCCTTTTCTGCCTCACACCTGCATTCACCAGCTGCTCTTTGGCGAAGGTTTGGGCTGTCTCCAGGCGGTCCTGTTGTCTCCGGGCATACTCCGGCCCAGGGGGAACATGAGGGCTATCCAGGGGCCGACCAAACGCCGTCTCTGCAGGGGTGCGAATCTCTCTCCCCAGCATGAGGGCAGGCGTGCAGGAGGTGGAGTCTTGGACAGCGGAGCAGCATACCATGAGGACCATAGGCAGGTGCTTGTCCCAGTCACGCTGGTGTTTGGCAGAGACGATGGCCTGCTGCTGTCCAAGCGTTTTGTTGAAGCGCTCCACAAGGCCATCACTTTGAGGATGGAGAGAAGTAGTGCGGGTCTTGTGCATACCCGGCCTCTCACACATGGTGGCGAACACACAGGACTCAAAGTTTCTGCCTTGGTCGCTGTGGATGGACTCTGCAGCTCCAAACCTGCTGAACATCCCCGCTATCAGGGCGTCGACAATGGTCTCTGCCTCCTGGTCAGGCAGAGCATAGGCCTCAGGCCATTTTGTGAAATAGTCCATGGCCGTGAGCACTCAGTGGTTTCCACTGTCTGTGGTGGGGAATGGCCCAACTACATCCCACCCTCTCCATGAGAGCCCCCAATGGGAACTGTTGGAGCTGAGCATGAGAGCGGCCTGGGGGGCCCTTTCTCGCTGTGCAGTGGTCACAGCGGCGGCAAAAGTCCTCCACATCCCTCTTGAGCTGCCCCCAGTAAAAGCCCTGACGGAGGCGGCGGAGTGTTTTTGTGACCCCAAAGTGCCCTGGCGTCAGCGTTGGAGTGGCGTGCCCCTGCCCTGTGCACCACTGTGAAGTCATACGGCTGAAGCTCCTCCAACCAGCGAGCCACCTGCCCCTCTGGCTCTCTGAAAGACATGAGCCACTGGAGAGCAGAGTGGTCCGTCCTTACAGTAAAGGGCAGGCCACCCAGGTAGTACTTGAAGTGTTTCACGGAAGCAACAACAGCCAAGAGCTCCCGCCGGGTGACACAGTAGCGCGCTCATGTTTGTCAAATGTTTTGCTGAAGTACGCCCCCACTCTCTCCCCCTCTGGCCCCACCTGGGCTAGCATCCCACCCATGCCCACATTGCTCACGTCTGTGTCCAGGATAAAGGGCAAGGTGAGGTCAAGGGGGGCGAGCACGGGGGCCTCGATCAGTTTGAGGGTGTTGAAGGCCTCGTCACACTCCATGGTCCAAGTGAAGGCCTTGTCCTTCGGCAGCAGGCGGTTCATGGGAGAAGCGACGCTTGAGAAGCCCCGTACAAACCTCCTGTAGTACGAGGCCAGGCCCAGGAAGCTCTTCAGCTGACGCTGGTTGGTGGGGGTGGGCCAGTCTCGGACAGCCCCCACCTTGTCCTCCATAGTGCTGATACCCTCCTTCCCCACTCTCTGGCCCAAGAAGGACACCTCTCTCCTCATGAAGTGGCACTTCTCGGGGTGGAGCTTCAGACCTGCGGCAGCCACCCGCTCCAGCACACGCCGAAGCGCCACCAGGGCTGACTGGAAGGGGCTGCCATGGGCCAGGATGTCATCGAGGTATACCAGACACTGCTGTCGGGGGATGCCATCCAGCACGCTGTCCATCAAACGCTCAAAAGTAGCTGGAGCGTTGCACAAGTCGAAGCACAGGACCTTGAACTGCCAGTGTCCTCTGATAGTGGAGAACGCAGGTTTGGCTCTGGCCTCTGGGGAGAGGGGCACCTACCAATAGCCACCTAGGAGGTCTAGTGAGGAGAACCAGGCGGACCCCCTAACCAGGTCCAGCGACTCATCGATACGTGGTATGGGGTATGAGTCCTTCCTGGTTACCTCATTCAGCCGCCTGTAGTCCGCACAGAACCTCAGCTTGCCCCCCTTCTTAGGAACCATGACGACTGGCACCACCCAGGGGCTGTCTGAGGGATCAATGAAGTCTGCCCGCTGCATCTCCAACACAGCCATGTCTGCCACCTCCTGGCGTGCCAGCGGGATACGGCGGGGACGCATCTTGATGGGTCGAGCATCACGTGTGTCGATCTCATGCTGCACCAGATGAGTCTGACCCACCTCTTCCTCACTCAGCGCAAAGCTGTCTCTGAATTCAAACAGCAACTGCCACAACCGTTCCTGCTGCTCGGGGTCAAGACCAACACAGTTCCTCCCCCATATCTCCCTCACTGCAGACAGTGTTCTCTCCTCTCCCATCTGGGGTAGCTGGGCTGGGGGGGCGCGGCCCGGACTCACGGAGAGATGTGCCGTGGAGGTAGCTGGGGGAATGTAACACACAGCCGTAGGTGACAGGGGGGCTGGGGGAAAGTCACACACAGATGTGGGGGAGGAGGGGCAGCCATGAGTCTCTGCTGCTTTAACTGTTGGAGTAAAGGGTTTGTTGGGTTGAGTGAATGTGACATTAGGGGGGGCCATGGTGACTGCCGGCCCTCCCTGGAAGCTCAGTTGTGCCCCCATTTAGGTCTAACAGGCAGCCTGTGCTCCTAAGAAAGTCCAACCCCAGGATACAAGGGTCCTGCACAGTCACCACCCACACAGGATGACGCACAGTCCTGCCCCCTACTGTTAGCTAGCACCCGTAGAGGCTCTCCAGGCTGCCTGCGTCTATTACTCAGTTCGGAGCGCAGCAGCCCGGGCTGTACACACTGTCCATAGCGCCTCCTCAGTGCTCCCACTAAAGCACCATTATGATGTCTGTCCTCGGGGCTAATCAATATCAAACAGACCAGAGCATCATCCGTGAGGCATAAAGCCAACTGCAGTGCCCTTTCTTCATTCGACCACCCCCTAAAATGAGCTAACAGTTCAAACTGAGCATGAAAAGCTTCCCAATCCGCCTTACCGGAATACTTCGGGGTCTTAACCGATACGGACGCAGCCGGGAACTGGGCGCCGCCATGTTTGTTTACATCCTGAGCCCCAGATTCCTCGTCCCGCCGCGTCGACGTCACCCCTTCGGTCCGCCCACCAGAATCCGCGCGAAGCACAGTCGACAAAGGACTCATGCCCGCTATAGCCGCCATCACTTTAACGTCCTCCCTCAAGCGGACATCGAGGCTCCGACGCCCTGGCGATCTCCTCAGCCAGATCCTCCGACGTCCATGCACACGCACCTCATTGGCCATAACCGTCCCCTACCTCCACCTTCGTATTCCCTCAAAGCATTTTCAACCCCGGTTCTCACCTACTGTAGCTAGCCACAGAAGTCAGCTACCTAGCTGGCTAACTTTTAACAACGTTTTTACTTTCAGCGCTCATAAACCCAGGGTCGTTACAGTATATTTGGTAGTGAGTGGAAACACCAACCGGATGATTCACATTCATACATCCAGTAAAATATATCTGGCTCATTGTTCTATCTACGCCAGTAGTGAGTACAGTGAGATAAGCAAAGTTAACTTTGCTAGGAGATAACTACATTTTGAAGTTGAGGACTTATCCCACCTGACTGACTTGCCATCTCTCAAGATGCTGAGCTAATTCAGTTCTACAGTATGTGTAGGCTAAAGTCTGCGCTGACCTTGTGTTTAGCCAAGCTGACAGCAGCTAGCTAGCATAGCTTGCTGATAACTGCAGTTGGCAGTCCTATCTACTGTAACTGATATTTATCTCAAATCAATTTTGGCAAGATGGCAAGAGCCAGTGTCAGGAATGTGTTTTTTATGACACTCCACAACACCTTGCTACAAAAGTAGCGTGCAATTTAGCTTCAACGTTTCATTGCGTCATGTAAATGGCGGCAGGTAGCCTAGTGATTACACCGTTAGGCCAGCATCAAACCCTCAAGCTGACAAGGTAAAAATCTGTCGTTCTGCCCCTGAACAAGGAAGTTAACCCACTGTTCTTAGGCTGCCATTGTAAATGAGAATTTGTTATTAACTGACTTGCCTAGTTAAATATGTTACAGTGGAAAAGGTATCAGCTGTGAGTTGAATTCCCAGTCTTGAGTCAGCTCAGCTGTCCTACAACACAATATTATATAACTAGCTACTTTTGTCTCGTCTCTCCTTATGTGCGCTGTTAGATCTTTCCCGTGAGACAAAGCCCAGAACTACTAATCTCCCTACAACAGGTGGAAGCAGTGTTCTGCTAATAAAGAATGTGCAATTTGATACTTTCCTGTATGGTGTCCCGTATAAGACAGGAGTTCCCAGACATGTTTGAAGAATACACAGGAATAAATAAATAAAAACTACCAGAGGCATACACAGCACTTTTAACACATTATCATCCACACTGCACCAATCCATTTCCCTGCATTGCTCATCACACCCGTCTAACTACAGTAAATATTGCATAATGTTACATTTTGGTTTTGAGTAGAAATATTAATATAATTAGTCTAAAATGCCTAAAGTCAAACACTTCACCAAATTTGTATGCTTTAATTAAGTTTTCCATAATTGTTCCAGCTCATAAAAAAAATGCCTCAGACTAAAGTAATAGGCTGAAAGGAGGTGAACAATGTTTTTATTTCTTCAGGAAATTACACTATTATGAAATGTGTAGTCATAATAAACTACTTTGTGTTACTGATGGTTCATGAAGGCTGCACAGACACATGACCAAAGGCAGTGAAATCACATTGCTAGAAATTGACAATGTGTATTCCCCTCCAGACTTGTGGTTTGATGGTTGTTGAACATTGAGTTGTCTTAAGTCCTCCTCAAAGCAGTCAAAAGATTCAGGAAAAACTCTGAAATTTAGAGAAAGCATTAGAGCTGACCAAAGTACATTTGAAATTCATATTGTAACTGAAAGCAGTGTTAATAAGATATTACCTATGTGTCACATGGAGGAACATTCATACAGGCCAGACTTTGTTTTGGGTCCTTCAACAGTGTACAGTTCGCAAATGGTTTCCCATCAAAGTAGGCTTTAACCTTAACATGAAACCCTACTGTCTCACTGGCAAGGAAACAAATAGCAAATAAAAAGTTAGATTCACCTAATTTACACCTGACACAGCAAAACACAGCAGAGTGCATAGATTTCACACTGCACCGGATAATCCTGAATGTGCCACAGAGACCAAGCCATGCATAAATCGTATGTAGCCTATTTATTAAGAAGCATAGGAGCGGACACACACAAGCTACTTGGTTAATCAGGGAATAGTATATATTATACAGTCAGTCTCCTTACTCATATGCAGACAGATCAGGTATGCACTTTTGTTCTCTGGTCCTTTTGGCTCCTTCTCCACAGGGGGGATCACACTGACTCCACTCACTCCATTCACTCCACTTACCATCAACTAAACACATGTGAAGCATTATGTGAGGAATATTACTTCTTAAACTTACCATTTTCTTCCCAGTCTAAACAGTTCACACGTATATTATGAAAACATTTTGTGACGTTTTTGTTTGGTATTAGGCTGTATTTTATCTGGCTGTTCGAGCACACAATATATATTTTTAGGCTTGTTGGAGTTTGGTAGCTGAAGTTTACGCCCCTTCATCTGTGATTGGTCAACAGTAGGGATTATTCTATGAAGTGTTTATCTTTAAACAACAAATGATTCGTTTTCATACACATTTTCTCATTTGAGAAATACTGCCCCAAACATCTTAGTTAAATGTGCAATTGTGAGACTAAGACCTCCTCTGCAAAAACATCAAAATGAATTACAGATTTATTGAGTTATCTATGATTCATTTGGAATCTTTTCAGGAAGTGTACTTGTTGCTTCGGCGTCTCAAGTGGGACAAACAGTAATATTGCCACTTTTTTCTTGTTTTTCAAGCAAAGGTATTTTAAGGGAGTATGCGAACACAGACGATCACTTCGCCTAGCCGAGTTCAGCAAGGAGCAAACCAAACCTATGCATGTGGATGCCTTTAGCCTACTGCATATGAAATGCATAATTTGTATAATCCAATTATCACTGCAAAAACATACAACACTTGGGCTGAATAAAATGTAATGAAAGAAAGCAAACAACACAGCTTAATAAATGGAAGCTAAAACTTGTTTAACTCACAGTGACATGAGTTAATGTCATAGCAGGCCCTGTAGTCTGTAATCTTTCCTTCACACGTCTTCCCATCAAAACCTGCGTGTTCACACCATCTTTGCCGTCTTTGCTGTCCACCAATTTTTCGACACCTAATTTTTCCTCTATTAGATTTACATTCTTCCCATCTCCCCCACTGCGACCACTGACCATCCACTGTTGGACAAAGAAATAACTATTATCCTCATGGGAAGTCTTACAGTTGTTAGGAGGACAAGAAGGATACAATGTTTTCACTACAGAGTACCATATACCTTAATAGTATTTCTGTAAAAGTGTATAATATTATTCTAATTACAGTGACAAAATCAACGTCTAAACTGAACATCAGCTGTTGACAGCTATAATCATTCTAAGAGAGGCAATTTTATCAAATGGCTATTCTGCTAAAAACAATATTTGCTCAAATGTAAATAATTGATGAAATGGGCAGAGGGAATGGGTTCTCTTCTGGCTGTCAATATTTTACCTGGGCAATGTTTTTTGGTATTGCAGATTTTTTGGTCTTTATTGGATCCAAAGCAGGGCAGACCTCCATGTTTAGGGGCTGGGTTGTTACACTGTCTGAGCATTTCATGAATCCCCACCCCACAGGTAACGGAGCAGGAGCTGGGGGGCCCCCACAGCCCCCAGTTACCATTCACTGTTGAGGATAAAGAGGGAGGTTTGTTTCACATACAGTAGGAGTACATGTCATTGCTACATTCTGTGTATGTAAACAAGTAAAAACTTTAGGGTAGCAGTCAGAACCTCAGAGGAAAATAGGATTGCTTTGCAATGCCACTTACCAGGACAGAAAGGAAGCTCATCACAGGTCCTAGTGTTGCTCCCTAACCCAGGGCATTCGTCACCAGGGGGCACTGAGGACGGTGGTGGGTTGTTGCATGATCTGTTGCGCCGCTGTGTAGGTCTGGGTAAATTCTCCCCCCCACAAGTGCCTGAGCATGGCTGCCAGCCATCCCAGTTAGACCAACCACCATGAGCTACAGTCAAAAGAAGAGGAGAGCGGACTTACTCCAGTGGAAAGACATGCCAAACTTGTATCATGTATGGTGATGGTTACTGCACATGAAGGAATAGTGTGTATTGTCTAAATCCTGATGGTCTTTACTTGGACAGATGAGATCAACCACGCAGGGTTCCTTTTCTTCACTTGGACCGTCACAGCTGCCTCCACATCTAGGTTGGGGTTCGGTGCATGTCCTCACTCTGTTTCTTACGCCCTTATTACAAGTCACTGAGCAGGGCTGCCACTGACCCCACTTACTCCATTGGCCTTGTTCTTAAAAATGTTAGGCAAGATCATCAAAAGAAGCCCAAAAAAAACCTTCTGATATTTTTTAATTTATGTTCCCTGTCTGTTAGAGAGTATGTACCTGGACAACAGCTTGAATCAATGCAGACTTTGGTCTCTAACGCGAGTTTCTGAATCTCTTTATGGGTAGTCGTCTGAGCACATTTTCCCTGTCCCTGGCATTCTCGTCGTCTCTGCGAAACTCCCTCCTTACAGGAGACAGAGCAGCGGCCCCAAGCAGTCCATTCAGACCATGAAGGTGGCCTACAGGTGCCAAAAAACACAACAAATCACATCCTGCACTGGGACATTGGATGTTCAAATCTGAAACTCATTGACACCAACCTGGTCTCAGAGCATTTCGTATTACTCTGTACTCACCCACAAGACTTGCATTTTCTGTCTGCTCCAATGTATCCGTAGTGAGGGTTAAGACAACAGTCATCCATTGTCACTTCTCCCAGTAGCCAGAGATCGTCACAATTTCCAGAATCAAAGCTGCTGTAACAGTTCACCTCCTGTGATACTGGAAACATATACAGTTGAAGTTGGAAGTTTACATACACCTCAGCCAAATACATTTAAACTCAGTTTTTCACAATTCCTGACATTTAATCCAAGTAAAAATTCCCCGTCTGAGGTCAGTTAGGATCCCCACTTTATTTTAACAATGTGAAATGTAAGAATAATAGTAGAGAGAATGATTTATTTCAGCTTTCATCACGATCCCAGTGGGTCAGAAGTTTACATACACTCAATTAGTATTTGGTAGCATTGCCTTTAAATGGTTTAACTTTGGTCAAACGTTTTGGGTAGCCTTCCACAACCTTCCCACAATAAGTTGGGTCAATTTTGGTCCATTCCTCCTGACAGAGCTGGTGTAACTGAGTCAGGTTTGTAGGCCTCCTTGCTCACACATGCTTTTTCAGTTCTGCCCACAAATCTTCTATAGGATTGAGGTCATAGCTTTGTGATGGCCACTCCAATACCTTGACTTTGTTGTCCTTAAGCCATTTTCCACAACTTTGGAAGTATGCTTGGGATCATTGTCCATTTGGAAGACCCATTTGCGACCAAGCTTTAACCTTCTGACTGATGTCTTGAGATGTTGCTTCAATATATCCACATAATTGTCCTACCTCATGATGCCATCTATTTTTTAAAGTGCACCAGTCCCTCCTGCAGCAAAGCACCGCCACAACATGATGCTGCCACCCCCTTGCTTCACGGTTGGGATGGTATTCTTTGGCTTGCAAGCCTCCCCCTTTTTCCTCCAAACATAACAATGGTCATTATGGCCAAACAGTTCTATTTTTGTCTCATCAGACCAGAGGACATTTCTCCAAAAAGTACGATCTTTGTCCCCATGTGCAGTTGCAAACCGTAGTCTGGCTTTTTTATGGCGGTTTTGGAGCAGTGGCTTCTTCCTTGCTGAGCGGCCTTTCAGGTTATGTCGATATTGGACTCGTTTTACTGTGGATATTGATACTTTTGTACCTGTTTCCTCCAGCATCTAGACAAGGTCCTTTGCTGTTGTTCTGGGATTGATTTGCACTTTTTGCACCAAAGTATGTTCATCTCTAGGAAACAGAACGCATCTCTTTCCTGAGCGGTATGACGGCTGCGTGGTCCCATGGTGTTTATGTTTGCGTACTATTGTTTGTACAGATGAACATGGTACCTTCAGGCGTTTGGAAATTGCTCCCGAGGATGAACCAGACTTGTGGAGGTCTACAATTTATTTTCTGAGGTCTTGGCTGATTTATTTTTATTTTCCCATGATGTCAAGCAAAGAGACACTGAGTTTGAAGGTAGACCTTGAAATATTTCCACAGGTACACCTCCAATTGACAAAAATTTTCTGGAATTTTCCAAGCTGTTTAAAGGCACAGTCAACTTAGTGTAGGTAAACTTCTGACCCACAGGAATTGTGATACAGTGAATTATAAGTGAAATAATCTGTCTGTAAACAATTGATGGAAAAATTACTTGTGTCATGCACAAAGTAGATGTCCTAACCGACTTGCCAAAACTATAGTTTGTTAACAAGACATTTGTGGTGTGGTTGAAAAACGAGTTTTAATGACTCCAACCTAAGCGTATATAAACTTCCGACTTCAACTGTAGATCATTCATAGATTCTAATCAATACTTCAATCATTTTTCTAGTATTTCACCATATTTATTTTTTACTGAACCTTTCGTTTGTCAGGGAGTCATACTGACACCAAGGTCTCTTTTTACAGATCAAATTAACCTTTATTTGCCACATGCGCTGAATTACAGAAAATACACACATCAAAATAAAAATACAAAATGCAAGCTGAGAGAAAAACATGGTCATGAATAAGGTCAGTAATTTAATAACATTTTGAAGATTGTTCCTCAAATAAGGTATAAGAAAGGTAAACCAGATTTTAGTTAACACAGCGACCGAAGGAATTTCCAGGGTTAGCCATCCCTTAGACCGGGTAAGTCTAAAGTTTAGTAATGATGTTAGTTACAGTCAAGTTTTTGTAAAAGGGCTTCATACATGAAAACATAGCGATGTATCAACCTATGTGACATCAAAGAGGGCCAAGCAAATTTCAGGTAGAGAATGCAGGGATGAGTACCGAAACTGTCGCCCGTAATAAAGCGCCTCTGATAATCTAACGGCTTTAATAAAGTGGCAGCTGCATTTATACATATGATGTTGCCATAGTCTAGGACTGACAGGAATGTCAACTGAATAATCTGCCTTCTACTTCAACTATTTTGCAAAAGGCATGACCTATTTCTATAGAATACATATTTACTCTCAGCTTCTCAGTAACTCATCATTATGCATTTTAAAAGACAGATTTTCATCTATCCAGATGCCCAGATATTTGTAATCAGGGACAAGATAAATATGGACACCATCCAAAGTACATATGTTTAAATTATTTGTATGAGCTCTAGACAACAACAGACTTAGTTTTTACCTGTATTCAATATTAATTTCTGGTCCATAAAGTTTTTCTGTAATACAGTGAAGGTAGACTGTAGTTCAGACCAGTGACAACCTATCATTAAGGGCAGGTGGGGCAGAGCCCAACCTGTTTGAGCCCCACCTGTTTAGCTAAAAGATACATTTATTTCTTTCTCCCTGTGTTGCATGTTATTTTGGCATTTAGACAGTGGCTTGCGAAAGTACTCACCCCATTTGGCATTTTTCCTATTTTGTTGCCTTACAACCTGGAATTAAAATAGATTTTTGGGGGGTTTGTATCTTTTGATTTACACAACCTGACGACCACTTTGAAGATGCAAAGGCCATTCCAAGACATGTAAATGTTTCCCCTTAAACCACTCAAGTGTTGCTTTAGCAGTATGCTTAGGGTCATTGTCCTTCTGGAAGGTGAACCGTCCCAGTCTCAAATCTCTGGAAGACTGAAACATGTTTCCCTCAAGAATATCCCTGTATGTAGCACCATACATCATTCCTTATATTCTGACCAGTTTCCAAGTCCCTGCCGTTGAAAAACATTCTCACAGCATGATGCTGCCATTCCCACAGCATGATCACTGTGGGGATGGTATTCTCGGGGTGATGAGAGGTGTTGGGTTTGCGCCAAGCGTTTTCCTTGATGGCCAAAAAGCTCAATTTTAGTCTCATCTGAGCAGAGTACCTTCTTCAATATGTTTGGGGAGTCTCCCACATGCCTTTTGGCAAACAACAAACGTGTTTGCTTATTGTTTTCTTTAAGTAATGGCTTTTTTCTGGCCACTCTTCTGTAAAGCCCAGCTGTGGAGTGTACAGCTTACAGTGGTCCTATGGACATATACTCCAATCTCCGCTGTGGAGCTTTGCAGCTCCTTCAGGGTTATCATTGGTCACTTTGTTGCCTCTCTGATTAATGCCCTCCTTGCATGGTCCGTGAGTTTTGGTGGGCGGCCCTCTCTTGGCAGGTTTGTTGTGGTGCCATATTATTTCATGTTTTTAATAATGGATTTAATGGTGCTCCGTGGGATGATCAAAGTATCTGATACTTTTTTATAACCCAACCCTGATCTGTACTTCTCCACAACTTTGTCCCTGACCTGTTTGGAGAGCTCCTTAGTCTTCATAGTGCCGCTTGCTTGGTGGTGCCCCTTGCTTAGTGGTGTGGCAGACTCTGGGGCCTTTCAGAACAGGTGTATATATACTGAGGTCATGTGACAGATCATGTGACACTTAGATTGCACACAGGGGACTTTATTTAACTAATTATGTGACTTCTAAAGGTAATTGGTTGCACCAGATCTTATTTAGGGGCTTCATAGCAAAGGGGGTGAATACATATGCACGCACGACTTTAAAGTTTTTTATTTGTTATAATTTTTTGAAACAAGTTCTTTTTATTTCACTTCACCAATTTCAACTATTTTGTGTATGTCTGTTACATGAAATCCAAATAAAAACCAATTTAAATTACAGGTTGTAATGAAACTAAATAGGAAAAAGGCCAAGGGCGGTGAATACTTTTACAATGCACTGTACTTGTTACATATCAGTTTGCAAACAATGTTAAAAGAAAATCATTGAGTTAGTAAAGCTGCATACAAACATTGTCTCTTTTTTCCTTTCTTGAGTAAGGCAGCTTCAAAAAACAGGTGTTTCAGCCTAGCTCAGTGCTTTCTGGGGTGGTGGGGCAGCCAGTGGAAAAAAAGGAGCGTAGGGGTTGGTAATGTTCTCTTGTTGCGCTATGAATGGCTCAGTGTTCTGTCACTCATGGGGACACTACGTCACCGCAACATTTACGGGGAGAGCTTGATAATTCAAGCACCTTGGGTGGTGCCATAGATTTACATTAGAAGGCTCAAGGTCATTGGTCACAGATAAAATTAGGTTTTATTTACCGTAGCTTTGATTGGACTGATCATGTCAACGTCATACTTTAAAGAATTTAGCTAGCAAGCTCGACAAGCAGTCATCATCCTGAATCAAATTGGCAATATACTGGAAAATCTTTTTCAATCCTTGTCACATGAAGAGAAATGATAGATTAAATGTATCGGTGCTCATCAGCCATTGGACATAAACATTACACAACAAGTTGGAAATCCCAAATTCAACAATGAGTGGTTTGGAAGGAATAATATACAGTTAACCACATCATTTATAACTAGGAATGCAGCAGAGATAGTGCTATGACCTGATTTACATTTAGTATACATTTCAAATAAAAATATATTCGCTGAGAATTAATCAAGGATTCACATATTTTAGCTAGGCAAGAAAGAAAAAAATTGGGCAATAGTTATTTAGGTCACAAGGGTCACCAGCTTTGTGAAGGGGTAGAACATGGGCCGGATTCCAAACCTTGTGGATAGTACCAGATATAATCGTCAGATTAAAAATATGGGTTAATGATTCATCAATCAGGGTGGCCGAGAACTGCAGCAAAAATGGATCAAGCACATCAGCCTGAGTGGATTCTTTTTTTTACATCAATCTTAAGCAAGGCATCTAGCACATCACAGGTAGTAAATTGTTGAAATGAAAACAGAGATTCACTAGAAGTTGACGAGTTAACCGTCATGTTGGCTAGAGGCTAGCAGAAGAAAGAGCAGTCGATTGACTGACTGGGGTCAATTATACCACCGTTTCTCTCAAACAAAAAGCCTGCCGAGATAAAATGATTAAAAGCATCACTTATGCCATTCTTCTCAGTTATGATGCCAGAGCCAGAATTTAAAAGTAATGTGGTGTCTAGCAGTAAAGTGAAGTGTTGTTCACAAATCAGTATTTTTAAATATCACATTTATTCTAGTGTTACTTAAACAACAATAGTAAAGGCACTGACCTGATTCCCTTATTGTCATCAGCAACACTAATGAAGTCCACAACAACTGCACCATTTCTCTGTCTTTGTCTATGCCTAGTACTTCTTACTGTAAGCTCTCTGTCCACTCTAGCAGGCTTATCTGGTTAATGTTTCACTTTATTGGGAAAAAAAACAGGAAAGATGTGCATCCCATTCCCGTAAGGTTAATAAACTCCCCAGTAAGCACGGACCGACGGCGGTGTCTTTTGGACGTCTTTTTTTGGGTCCAGACCTCTTTTTCTTCTGGTCCGGACCGGCCTTGATTTCAACGTCCATGGATGTAGATTTTTGGTCCGGTCTGGATGGGCCTTGATTTGACCCAAACATGTTTTGGTTCAGATTTGGTCAATCATAGATGTCTATGCTTCATAAGTTTGGACAGTACAGCATACAGTACAGTACAGCAGAGTACAGTACAATACAGTAGAGTGCAGTACAGTAAAGTACAGTACAATGGTACTAAACTCTACTGTGCTCTGCTGCACTGTGCTGTACCTTCCAAACTTGTGAGACAGTACGAGTCAAAAGTTTATTTGTACTATTTTCTACATTGCAGAATAATAGTGAAGACATCAACACTATGAAATAACACATATGGAATCATGTACAAACCAAAAAAGTGTTAAACAAACCAAAATATATTTGATATGTTAGATTCTTCAAAGGAGCCATCCTTTGCCGTGATGACAGCTTTGCACACTCTTGGCATTCTCTCAACCAGCTTCATGAGGTAATCACCTGAAATGCATTTCAATTAACAGGTGTGCCTTGTTAAAAGTTCATTTGTGGAGATGATTTCCTTCTTAATGCGTTTGAGCCCATCAGTTGTGTTGTGACAAGGTAGGAGTGGTATACAGAAGATAGCCCTATTTGTTAAAAGACCAAGTCCATATTATGGCAAGAACAGTTCAAATATATGACAGTCCATCATTACATTAAGACATTAAGGTCAGTCAATCCGGAAAATTTCAAGAACTTTTAAAGTTTCTTCAAGTGCAGTCGCAAAAACTACCAAGCACTATGATGAAACTGGCTCTCATGAGGACTGCCAAAGGAAAGGAAGACCCAAAGTTACCTCTGCTTCAGAGGACAAGTTCATTAGATTTAACTGCACCTTAGATTGCAGCCCAAATAAATGCTTCACAGAGTTCAAGTAACAGACACATCTCAACATCAACTGTTCAGAGGAGACTGCGTGAATCAGGCCTTCATGGTAAAATTGCTGCAAAGAAACCACTACTAAAGGACACCAATAAGGAGAGACCTGTTGGGCCATGAAACACGAGCAATGGACATTAGCCCGTAGAAATCTGTCCTGAGATTTTTGGTTCCAACCGCTGTGTCTTCGTGAGACGCAGAGTAGGTGAACAGATGATCTCCGCATGTGTGGTTCCCACCGTGAAGCATGGAGGAGGAGGTGTGATGGTGTGAGGGGTGCTTTGCTGGTGACACTGTCTGTGATTTATTTAGTAATTCAAGGCACACTTAACCAGCATGGTTACCATAGCATTCAGCAGTGATACGCCATCCCATCTGGTTTGCGCTTAGTGGGACTATCACAAGGGCAATGACCCAAAACACACCTCCAGGCTGTGTAAGGGCTATTTGACCAAAGAAAGTGATGGAGTGCTGCATCAGATGACCTGGCCTTCACAATTACCTGACCTCAACCGAATCGAGATGGTTTGAGTGAAGGAAAATCAGCCAACAAGTGCTCAGCATGTGGGAACTCCTTCAAGACTGTTGGAAAATCATTTCTCATGAAGCTGGTTGAGAGAATGCTAAGAGTTTGCAAAGCTGTCATCAAGGCAAAGGGTGGCTACTTTGAGAAATATAAAATTACATGTGTGTTATTTCATAGTTTTGATGTCTTCACTATAATTCTACATTGTAGAAAATAGTAAATTAGTAGGTGTCCAAACTTTTGACTGGTACTGTAGAAGCAGTGTTCCTTTTTACATTTACAGGTTGGCCTTTTAGCAGACACTCTTATCCAGAAAGGCTTACAGTCAATGCATTCAACTAAGGTTAGATAAACAACAACAACATATCACAGTCATAACAAGAAAAACACTTTTTTGTAACTGTTACTGACAATCTTATTGTAGTTGAAGTGTTATGTTTCACTATATTGGATCACTCCAATATATTGGTATCACTCCGCGGCGGAGGGATACATCCGAGGTGAGGATTTACAGATTTACTCCCGTGTACACCTGTGTCATGGCTGGGGTCCGCCCCTATATATAGACCCCATGGCCACGACACACAGTCTCTTTCATTTTTCTCAGTGGACGTCCATATGGTTTGAGGTACAAACTTTCTGACTTTCGCTTGGTAAGTCACTGGTAAGTGTAATATCTTGCTCCAGGCTGTTTGCAGCCTGGAGCAGCCAGCCACATGGCCAGTCTCTCCTCTTGAGTGTTCCACTCGCTGCGCACAGTTGATCTGTATCTACCACCCGTGGTTTGTCATACTTAGCGTTACACTACGACTCCGTGTGCATCCATTAGTATGGCTTTTGCTGCCACAAACTAATTTCCCTTCCACAACTTGCCGACTGGAAGAGTATCGTGGTGGGCTTTCCACTACGTTGAGACATTAACTTTGGAGTTCCCTAACGGAGTTACTCCATATTGTGCTGTTTTCACTGTTTGGATATTAAACCGGCTAGGTAATATTGCAGTTGGTGTAAAAACAAATAAAATCAATTACCTTGTTGCTGTTTTTTTTTGGTCCGCTTGCGTTTCCCACACAGGTCTTCCCTTTTTTTTGCAGAGGTACTGGGTCATTTATCCCTCACTGGGTTCCTGTTCCTCCAAGCGGTTCACGACATAAGCTCTCCCAGGGCGTCGGACCTCTGCTCCGTGGCCTTGTTGGCTTGGCTGAGCTTATGGCTTCCCTTTGTGACAAGTGTGATGGTGGCATTCCCCCCTGAGGATCTGCGTAACTTGTGTATGCAGTGCCTGGGTTTGAGGGAGGTGGAGCGCCCTACTGGATGTCTGTTTGTGTGGTGTTCTCAGAACAACTGTGCCTGGCGCGATTGGAGGCCATGTGCAAGTGGGTCGGCCGGGCTCAGGCTGGGGATGAGCTCCCTCCCTCAGGAGTGGTGCCCAGTACCCCTGCCAGGAAGTGTGGCCCGAGCCACCACAGACAGAGCCCATCTGCTGCTTGTCCTGGGCGAGGGCAGGAGTTGGACCGCTGGGACTACCTTGAATGGAGGGCGCATGCCAATATAACAATATATTGGAGTGATCCAACATAGTGAAACATACTGAAGGTTACATATGTAACCACGGTTATGTAAGCTATATGGATCAATCCAATCCTCCACGGTGCTTGAGGCACCTCAAAAATGATGTAGGGAACGTGTGTCGCGGCCATGGGGTCTTTATATAGGGGCGGACCCCAGTCGTGACACAGGTGTACACGGGAGTAAATCTGTAAATCCTCACCTCGGATGTATCCCTCCGCAGCGGAGTGATACTAATATATTGGAGTGATCCATATAGCTCACATAACCGTGGTTACATACGTAACCTTCGTTCTGTTGTTTTTTCTTTTGGTCTGAAAAGTTTGAACATGATCACTGCCAGAAAAAGCGAACATAAGTACATGTGACAGATGGGAGGAATAATACATATTCCAAAACGCAATCTTCAGTTTCCTCCATTTTCCTATTTTAATTGGAATAAAAATGTTGAATGTGATATGCTTTCTTCATTGGCAGGTCGAAATAAGTGATTGTATATACGGTTGTAATTTGGCCATAGAAACAATGAACGTAAAAGGAGTCTTTCCAATGTCCATAAATGTATTTTCAGTGTGCGTAGAAGACGTTTTTCAATGTTCGTACAAGACATCTTTTCAGCATCCGGATGTCATTTTGCTCACTGGGTCATACCTCCCCCTGACCATCTTGAACATTTTTTCAGCATTGTTGCTCAATTGTTATACAGTGTTGCACAAATGCACCCTGTTTAACCCTGCCAGACTGAATAGGCAAAACAAAAGAAGATTTAATTTTTTTCATTGAACCTTTATTTAACTAGGCAAGTCAGTTAAGAACAAATTCTTATTTACAATGACGGCCGAGATCACCAGTTTATTTTAACAATGTGAAATGTCAGAATAATAGTAGAGAGAATTATTTATTTCAGCTTTTATTTCTTTCATCACATTCCCAGTGGGTCAGAAGTTTGCATACACTCAATTAGTATTTGGTAGCTTTGCCTTTAAATTGTTTAACTTGGGTCAAATGTTTTGGGTAGCCTTCCACAAGCTTCCCATATTAAGTTGGGTGAATTTTGGCCCATTCCTCCTGACAGAGCTGGTGTAACTGAGTCAGCTTTGTAGGCCTCCTTGCTTGCACACGCTCTTTCAGTTCTACCCACAAATGTTCTATAGGATTGAGGTCAGGGCTTTGTGATGGTCACTACAATACCTTGACTTTGTTGTCCTTAAGCCACTTTGCCACAACTTTGGAAGTATGCTTGGGATCATTGTCCATTTGGAAGACCCATTTGCGACCAAGATTTAACTTCCTGACTGATGTCGTGAGATGTTACTTCAATTTATCCACATAATTTTCCTACCTCGTGATGCCATCTATTTGTGAAGTGCATCAGTCCCTCCTGCAGCAAAGCACCCCACAACATGATGCTGCCACCCCCTTGCTTCACGGTTGGGATGGTGTTCTTCAGCTTGCAAGCCTCCCGCTTTTTCCTCCAAATATAACGATGGTCATTGTGGCCAAACAGTTCTATTTTTGTTTCATCAGACCAGAGGACTTTCCTCCCAAAAGTACGCTCTTTGTCCCCACATTCAGTTGCAAATCATAGTCTGGCTTTTTTATGGCAGTTGGAGCAGTTGCTTCTTCCTTGCTGAGCGGCCTTTCGGGTTATGTCACTATAGGACTCGTTTTACTGTGGATATAGATACTTTTGTACTTGTTTCCTCCAGCATCTTCACAAGGTCCTTTGCTGTTGTTCTGGGATTGATTTGCACTTTTCGCACCAAAGTATGTTCATCTGTAGGAGACAGAATGCGTCTCCTTCCTGAGCGGTATGACGGCTGCGTGGGTCCATGGTGTTTATACTTGCGCACTATTGTTTGTACAGATGAACGTGGTACCTTCAGACATTTGGAAATTGTCTTGGCTGATTTCTTCTGATTTTCCCATGATATCAAACAAAGAGGCACCGAGTTTGAAGGGAGGCCTTGAAATAAAATCCATAGGTACACCTCCAATTGACTCAAATTATGTCAAATGTCAAATGTCAAATTATGTCAATCAGAAGCTTCTAAAGCCATGACAACCAAGCTGTTTAAAGGCACAGTCAACTTAGTATATGTAAACTTCTGACCCACTGGAATTGTGTTACAGTGAATTAATTATAAGTGAAATAATCTGTCTGTAAACAATTGATGGAAAAATTACTTGTGTCATGCACAAAGTAGATGTCCTAACCAACTTGCCAAAACTATAGTTTGTTTACAAGATATTAGTGGAGTGGTTGAAAAACCAGTTTTAATGACTCCAACCTAAGTGTATGTAAACTTCCGACTTCAACTGTAGGTATTCCTCTTATCTAGGTGGGTGAGGACAGGGTGGAGTGCAATTGAGATTAGCATTGTCCATAGCATTGTCTATGGATCTGTGGGGGCGGTACGCAAATTGGAGTGGGTCTAGTGTGGCTTGGATGGTAGAGTTAATGTCTGCCATAACCAGCCTCTCAAAGCACTTCATGATTACAGAAGTGAGTGCTACAGGGCTGTAATCATTGAGGCATGAAGCCTGAGAGTTCTTAGGAACAGGAATGATTGTGGTCATTTTAAAACATGCTGGGATTATAGACTGGGGCAAGGAGAGGTTGAAAATGACCGTGAATATGGCTGACAGCTGTTCTGTGTATGCTCTGAGAATGTGCCCTGGAATACCGTTGGGGCCCGCATCACTGTGGGTGTTGACCTGATTAAAGATCCTTCTCGAGTCGGCCTCGGAGAGCGAGATCACCCAGTCCTCTCGGTCAGCGACAGCCCTCACACCCGGCTCGATGTTGTTTTCAATACTGTATGCAATGTCTATGGGTGAATTATGAAACAATTACTGTATGCAGATGTGCAACAAAATTGTAATTTAGATTTGTTTTTGCAATTACTTGATCTATTTTAAATGTACTGTAAAAATATGTTGCAGATTCAACTTTAATTGGTGACTATGGAAACAAATATAAATGTAATTAACAATGTCTTCAATATTGTTACGTTCTGACTTTTATTTCCTTTGTTTTGTCTTTTTAGTATGGTCAGGGCGTGAGTTGGGGTGGGCAGTCTGTTTGTTTATCTATGTTTGGTTTCTGTTCCGGCCTAGTATGGTTCTCAATCAGAGGCAGGTGTCGTTTGTTGTCTCTGATTGAGAATCATACTTAGGTAGCCGGGGTTTCACTGTTGGTTTGTGGGTGTTTGTTTCCGTGTGAGTGTTTGTCGCCACACGATACTGTTTCGGTTTCGTTCATGGTCACATTTTATTGTTTTGTATTTTATAGTGTTCAGTTTATGTATTAAAGTAATCATCATGAACACTTACCACGCTGCATCTTGGTCCGATCCTTACGCCGTTACAAATATCCAACTTTATCCAGTGCCTTACTTTTTTATGAGTGCTTTAATTAATTTTCCTTGCCAAATGCAGGTAGGGTATGTGCTTGTTATGTAATGAGGGGCAATTTTGGTCATTTCTTAGGCCAGGTGAAAAACATGTCAATTAACATTTACCTAAGTACTATTCTTGTTCCTACTTATTCTTGTATATTACTTTTAATTTTTCATAGATGTCACCAGTTTGAGGAAACAATTTTAACCACTAGTATTGCATGAGTAAATCGCTCTGGATAAGAATCTGCTAAATGACACATTTAAAATGTAAATGTAATAACAGGTGGTCATTACCAGGTTATGATGAGATCTTAACTTGGACCGGTACATAATAGTGGTCACAATTCTGACCAACTGGTCGTATTCTGGTTAGTAAAAATACATTTTAATTCAACCAGTTGTGACCAAAATAATGCGTCATAAAAAGCCCACTGGTCTGTGTTCGTGGTTGGTGACAGCAGCAGACTGCAAGCCCCCCTTTTCCCAACCCGTCCTGTAGGTGGCGACAATACCCTATCTTGGAATTCTCTGCTGCTGTCTCGCAACTTGAAGAAGAAAATGCGAAACAATTCCGGTTCCGGAGACTCGAAGTGTTGACCTGACAAAATGCTCGCCCGGTTGTCAAGGTTTGGGCCTGCCTTGCCCCGTTTTCGCCCTTATCTTGTGTGCGGGACTCGGTTCGTATCTCAATCGCCACCCTCGGGTGCTGCTGGTTCGGCCACAGTGTCGGATTTGCAGCCTTCACATGCCAAGGAAAGTCATGGACACGCAGAGGTCAGCGCGTTCGAAAAGGTGAGTCGGTCCGGAATCTAAACGTAAATATCATTCTCTAGCGATCATCTGTTATTTACATTTTTCTCATCCGTTGTAGTTATTGACATAACGATACGCATTTCTTCAGTCAAACATTGGGGCAACGACAAGGGGCATTACTAAGTCAAATGTTATTGGTCACATACACATGGTTAGCAGATGTTAATGCGAGTGTAGCGAAATGCTTGCGCTTCTAGTTCCGACAGTGCAGTAACATTAACAATTCCACAACTACTTAATACACGCATCTAAAGGGATGGAATAACATGTACATATAAATATATAGATGAGTGATATCTGAGGGACATAGGCAAGATGGTATAAAATACAATATTTACATATGAGATGAGTATGTAAACCTTACTAAAGTGGCATTATTAAAGCGACTAGTGATCCATTTATTAATGTGGCCAATGATTGAGTCTGTATGTAGGCAGAAGCCTCTCTGTTAGTGATGGCTGTTTAACAGTCTGATAAGCTGTTTTTCAGGTCTCTCGGTCCCAGCTTTGTACTGTACTGACTTCGTCTTTTGGATGGTAGCGGGGTGGACAGGCAGTGGCTTGGGTGGTTGTTGTCCTTGATATTTTTGGCCTATCTGCATTCAGGGATAGTACTAGCTAGAAACATTAGCTAGCTAGTTAACACTTTCTTCACAGTGGTGTATCATGAAACCATGACAACAATCTCTCTCAAATCTCTACAGAATCGAGATTATCATGGGTTTTCTCAGGACCCTGTCGTTGACGAGTGGAACATGAGGATGGCCTTCTTCTTTGGCATCTCTATGGCTATTGTGGTTGGGGGTACCTTCATCCACTATTTGCCAGACCATGGGTATGTTTAAGCTGCACTGCACATCCCTGTCACTTGCTCTCACAAAGAGTAACTGAGAACTGAAAAGCCCAGCAACAGTAGATTTACACTGAGTATACAAAACATACAGAACACCTGCTCTTTCCATGAGACTGACCAGGTGAATTCAGGTGAAAGCTATTGATGTCACATGTTAAATCCACTTCAATCATTGTAGATGAAGGGCAGGAGACAGGTTAAAGAAGAATGTCTTGAAACATCTCTATCAAGCTTGTCAACCAGACACTACTTTGAGGAAACCAAACTACCGGAAACCAGTCCTTTTCAGTTAAAGGCAGTGACGTGAGGAGACAAATTGTCTTGTTTTTGGGAAAGGTTGCGTCATCATCCCCTTCATTTGACGAAGACTACTGATTGAGTATTTTATTAATCAAATGTTTGTTTTTTTGTTAAAAAATAGTAATGTTAATATCACATTACACATTTAGTAATGACAGAATGCATTTTAAACTTCAAGCACAGTAACACTTATGACTTTTTGTATCAATAGGAGTGGGGGAAAAAGGTGCCTGTGCATTGATAAGAGCTCTGCTTCCCGACTCTGACATTATACATTGGGTTAGGGCCTGTTTTTTTTTTCATCAATAACTAGGGTACGGGCAGGGGTCGGGTATCACTAAATTGATCACTAACATTTTGAAGCTGAGCCATTTGCTCGTGTTTTGCAGTACAGTCATATCTGACTAAGATCTAAGATCATGGTGTCAGAAGTGTTTCAACCTCGTCAAATCTAAGACAGAGACTACTTAAATGTTCCTTGAGTTGGACGAGCAATATCCACCATCGCAGTACGGATGAAGCCTGAGCTGGAATGTGAAGCTAACTGAAGCTGGTTAGTTTTAGAGACACCTGAGTAGATCTAGCTTGCTTTGTAGGATACCCTTCTGGACTCCACAAATTCACTTATGTTGTCTCCATCTCTGAACCTCTAAACAAGCATCCAACAAACCCATACACATCTTACATGTTTGATTTTAACTGATCACCACAAACACAATAATTTATCATTAATCTTTTTGGCCTGTCTTTTTCTCACCAGTATGAGGCAGTGGGCCAGGAGGGAAGCAGAAAGGTTGATTACACAGAGGGAGGCTGCAGGCCTTCCTCTTATGGAGGAGAACTACTATGACCCAAGCAAGATTGTGCTACCAGGAGCCGGAGAAGAGTAGGATGTACTATAAGGAGATGCACATTGATCATTTGTTTATTTCTCTGACTGTAAATTTCTCTTCAGTATGTTATTAAACATACACTACTCTACTACACCATTGCTTGATCATTCTTTTCTAGCCAGTGGTCAAACTGAATAGCCTTTAGTAGCAACTGTGACCGTATCAGTGATCATGAAATGGTACGATAGAGTCAAACTACTGGAGTCAACTCTGTGAGCCCCTTGTCGTTGCCCCAGGCCATGCCATCGCATCTCCAATGGATGATACCACAGCTGTGAAAGTGTGACATTGTTATCATGCACCGCCCCCTTCAAATAATATTACACGAGCAAACACAATCTCCAGGAAGTCAAAGGCATACATCGACAGAGGGTGTGTTTAGACGGGCAGCCCATTTCTGATATTTTTGTTCACTAATTGCTCTTTTGACCAATCAAATGAGCTCTGAAAAAGATCTGATGAAATTGGTCAAAAGACCATTTAGTGGAAAAAAGATCAGAATTGGGCTGCCTGTGTAAACACAGCATTTGAGTGATGGCATGGATGCACAAGTGCACACAGTAGTAGTGCTGGTGATTGACGAAATTGAATGTGGCCTTATGACCATTCTGAAAGAAGATAAGGATTTAAGTACCAACAAGTAACCTCTTATTACAATGCATGCAAGAATAGGCTTCAGTTAAAGATGAACTGAAACACTAAAACAAACCATGACATCTCATTATTTTGTACTTTTTTGTCAAGGGAGGCCAGATGCTCGCTGGCTTCCCTTGCCTTCAATGCTACGGACGGCAACAATGTCATACTCGTTTGGACCAGACAGCTTCAGATAAATGGCCTACACGAAGACAGAGGGGTGCTGTTTCGCTCGCTTGGATGCTTTCAAATCCCATTGAGAGCATACATCATTAATTCATACATTGCTGTGCCCCTGGCCTGAGGATGGAAGTTCAATATGTAGCTAGATGTACAGGGCTAATGTTAACTAGCTAAAGTTGCCCATGAATGGAAGTTAGGCTATCGAACAAGAATTTTAATCAGGTAACCTAAGACAACAACAAAAAATGTACTGTATGACAGAGTGATAGACCGTTTCATCAACCTGAAAGAGAAGAGGATGGCATTGGCGTTTCTCTACAAGTAGGGCGAGTCAACATGTTTTTCTACTTGCATGAACACACACACGCGTTTGGCTTCCCCAGTGATTTTACCCACACATCGCTACTGCGTCTGTGACAGTATGGGCAATTTCCATTTTAAAGTAACATATTTTCTTCTTCATTGGCTGATTGCACCCAACTCAGGAATACACACCCATTTGACTACTTTAAAATGGTGGAAGTCCTCAATGTCCATGGTAAAATGGGTTTTATAAACTGGGTGGTTCGAGCCCTGAATGCTGATTAGGTGGCAGCTGTGGTATATCAGATAGTATACAACGTGTATGAGACATTTATTTTGACTGCTCCAATTTGGTAACCAGTTTATAATAGCAATAAGGCACTTCTGAATTTGTGGTATATGGCCAATAAAACACAGCTAAGGGCTGTATGCAGGCACTCCATGTTGCATCATGCTTAAGAACAGCCCTTAGCAGTGGTATATTGGCCATTTACCACACCCCCTCGGGCCTTATTACTTAAATATCCATGACGATATATATCCATATCTCTCTATGACAACAGGAACAAAGCCAATGTTAACTCGTTTTTTTTTCAAAGATGCCGAAATGCCATGTGCGTCCACCTATATCAGTGCATTCATAACCTAACCATTATGAAACTTCTATTCAATCAAATAAGCCCCCTGTAGTAAATGAATAATTCCAAAAATGTTTCTTTATTTTCGTGAACAGATTTTGGGCAGAGTAAAACATCTCGCGTCGCCTCATTCTCTCTGGCAAAAGCAAGCAATAACGTTTATATTATAATCCCTAAATGTTACAAGGCTAATTATTAATTTACTGCTGTATACAATCTTGGGTCAATTGACCCACCCAAAATTCTTGACTTAGTATTGCAGAAACTGTTTATCCAATAGAAATCCCGGATCACACTTGCAGGCCATGTCATGGCGACGTTGGCTAGATAAGGTCATGCATAGAAACACATCGGGTGTAATGTACGTCTCGATTTTTCACTTCTCTCAATGACCAAGTTTCCATCCGCACAGTATTCCAGATAGTAGGTCATATCCCGCTTAAGGTCTTCGGCTTCCTCAACTGGTGGCCCGCGGGCAATTGTATTTGTCCCCCCAAGTTCTGACAAAATGTTTTACCATATTTTGATTTTATTGTTAGACATAAGACTGTAAACACCAGCAAATCAGCTCCAAGTCATTTTAATTGTGGAAGTCTGTTCCAAAGTATTCCAACGCATAATACAGAGATACATTTATTTGTATACGATCACATACTGTATCTGTTTCGGGTACTTGCGGTCAATTTGCAGTCAACAAATTATTTGTAATTACATTCTGAGCCCCCTGACAATACACTCAAGAAACAAAATTGGCCCGCTGCAGAATCTAGTTGATCTCAAGCCTATAACCTCTCACATATAGTGTGTTATAATAAATTCTGCAGAATTCATTTTTTGCAGTAAAATGATACAAATTGTACAACTTTTCCAGAAAAGGAGAGGAGAAATGATCTATTTCTTGAAAACGTGAAGATGCGTGTAATGTTATATTTGACATTTATGCAAGCAGACAGTATTTCAACCACATAAAATATGCGCCCAAGATTAACTTACAGTGCCTTGCGAAAGTATTCGGCCCCCTTGAACTTTGCGACCTTTTGCCACATTTCAGGCTTCAAACATAAAGATATAAAACTGTATTTTTTTGTGAAGAATCAACAACAAGTGGGACACAATCATGAAGTGGAACGACATTTATTGGATATTTCAAACAAATCAAAAACTGAAATTGGGCGTGCAAAATTATTCAGCCCCCTTAAGTTAATACTTTGTAGCGCCACCTTTTGCTGCGATTACAGCTGTAAGTCGCTTGGGGTATGTCTCTATCAGTTTTGCACATCGAGAGACTGACATTTTTTCCCATTCCTCCTTGCTAAACAGCTCGAGCTCAGTGAGGTTGGATGGAGAGCATTTGTGAACAGCAGTTTTCAGTTCTTTCCACAGATTCTCGATTGGATTCAGGTCTGGACTTTGACTTGGCCATTCTAACACCTGGATATGTTTATTTTTGAACCATTCCATTGTAGATTTTGCTTTATGTTTTGGATCATTGTCTTGTTGGAAGACAAATCTCCGTCCCAGTCTCAGGTCTTTTGCAGACTCCATCAGGTATTCTTCCAGAATGGTCCTGTATTTGGCTCCATCCATCTTCCCATCAATTTTAACCATCTTCCCTGTCCCTGCTGAAGAAAAGCAGGCCCAAACCATGATGCTGCCACCACCATGTTTGACAGTGGGTATGGTGTGTTCAGGGTGATGAGCTGTGTTGCTTTTACGCCAAACATAACGTTTTGCATTGTTGCCAAAAAGTTCAATTTTGGTTTCATCTGACCAGAGCACCTTCTTCCACATGTTTGGTGTGTCTCCCAGGTGGCTTGTGGCAAACTTTAAACAACACTTTTTCTGGATATCTTTAAGAAATGGCTTTCTTCTTGCCACTCTTCCATAAAGGCCAGATTTGTGCAAAATACGACTGATTGTTGTCCTATGGACAGAGTCTCCCACCTCAGCTGTAGACCTCTGCAGTTCATCCAGAGTGATCATGGGCCTCTTGGCTGCATCTCTGATCAGTCTTCTCCTTGTATGAGCTGAAAGTTTAGAGGGACGGCCAGGTCTTGGTAGATTTGCAGTGGTCTGATACTCCTTCCATTTCAATATTATCGCTTGCACAGTGCTCCTTGGGATGTTTAAAGCTTGGGAAATCTTTTTGTATCCAAATCCGGCTTTAAACTTCTTCACAACAGTATCTCGGACCTGCCTGGTGTGTTCCTTGTTCTTCATGATGCTCTCTGCGCTTTTAACGGACCTCTGAGACTATCACAGTGCAGGTGCATTTATACGGAGACTTGATTACACACAGGTGGATTGTATTTATCATCATTAGTCATTTAGGTCAACATTGGATCATTCAGAGATCCTCACTGAACTTCTGGAGAGAGTTTGCTGCAATGAAAGTAAAGGGGCTGAATAATTTTGCACGCCCAATTTTTCAGTTTTTGATTTGTTAAAAAAGTTTGAAATATCCAATAAATGTCGTTCCACTTCATGATTGTGTCCCACTTGTTGTTAATTCTTGACAAAAAAATACAGTTTTATATCTTTATGTTTGAAGCCTGAAATGTGGCAAAAGGTCGCAAAGTTCAAGGGGGCCGAATACTTTCGCAAGGCACTGTAGGTCTTATCAGAAAAATGTTATTTTCTCAGCTTTTTATTTCCTTAAACTGACATTGGACATCTTGCACAACACCAATCTTTCCACTGTTTGAGTTATTGCATTTTTCCCCAGTCCCTGAACGAAAGACAATTTTACCGATCTTAACAACATTAATGAATTAATTCTTTCGACGTAAGAAATTCTGGTGAGCACTACTTTATTTAGTCTTCTAGGGCAACAAGTTATGACAGAAGATAAGCTGTATATAACTTTAGGTGACAAACAAATGACCTACCAAATGTCCGAAATTATAAGCAGAGACTTGGCTAGATTAGGGGTTAAAAGGTACGGAGTATCAGCAAAATAAATTATTATGCAATTATTATGGTGGATCAAAGTGATTTGTTTGACAAGCAGGATGAAAACGTTATCACACAACACCATAGGCTGCACACACCCATGATATGTGCAACTGAGCCTGTGCAGACTACGAAAAACAACAGTTTTAAATGTTAATGTACAATATTTGATGGATTTGCAAAAAATATGTTACAAATTTCTATCTAGGTGGCTAACGTTAGCTGGGTTCAGGTTGTTTAGGAGTTAGTTTGAAGGGTTAGCTAAATTGCATTGTTTGCTCTATAACCTGTTAGTTCATATACCTTGCGACCGTGATGAATAGGCTTAAAGCCGAGACAATAATACAGTGGTGAAATCAATTCAACCAAACCTTTTGTTCAAGCAAGTTAATGTTTCCAACATTTTCGGACTAATAAACAACTATTGATTTAGAACCATGGAGAGCAAGTCGCAAAGAAAACAGGAGCTGCCTCCACTAATTACAGCACCAGTTCAACATCATGATCTCTGTGTGTGTGTACGTTCGTTCGTGCAAGTAAAGAACATGTTGACTCACCCTACTTGTACCCTAAACCCTACCATAACCCTTAACATTTTACAAAAAAATAGAACAATGAGCCAGATATTTCCCCGGATCTATAAATGAGAAGCTTCCGTTTGGCGTTTCCACTTACTACCAAATATGGTGAAGAGAGGAAGCCCAATGGCCGGTAGTGGGAGAAGATGTAGCTAGATCGATTTTGGCCGACTTTCTGCTCATTTTCTCATCGATTAAACATTTGATCTCCATACAGTTTTGTGTTTCCAAAACTAGAATTTGTAACTGAGAGGACTGCGTTTTGTAGACCTTACCCTTTGCCAAAGTTTCACAAGAGTGTGTTGTTTTGAAGGAGTGCAAGGGCAAATTGAGTTCGCTTTAGCACAGAGTAGGCGTTCCCTAACGGCAAAATGCAAATAAATGGTAGAATGCCCTAATAGGATCTCACTAGCTTGTGCTTGGCTCTGCCCACCTTGCTTGTTCTTTTCACTATGATTCATTTTCTCCCATTGGAATGACAGGTTCTGGTCGATATTGGGTTTGTGACGTCCCAAGGATCTCGATTAGCATGGACCGAACAAGATCCACTCGTGACTTCCGTTTTTCCCTGAACCGGTAAACATGTATATATAGTTGACTTAAATATCTGTCACTCATTCATTTGAGGCGTCCTATTGGCGCGAGATCATGGGCATAGGCGGATGTTATCGGCGTGGCACACTGTCGGGGGCGGGGTTGAAGGGTCGGACAGGAAAAGAAAAAGGCGAGGACATCTGCAACGAAAACGGTAATAAAACTAGTAGCTAAATGTAACCTATTTTAACATCGTTGTTATTGATCACCATGAAAAGGGACCATTTATAAACTAAATGTTTGGATGAGGCTTTAAAACGTGTTTTCTGTAGGCAAGATGACATTAGGCCAGAGTGACAAATTAGCTAGCGGCGTTGATGCCGGAAACGAACGAACAATTGAAGTGAAAAGACTCCTCGTTTCAGCTCCACCAGTCAGAGCTAGACAGGCCAATGCTAGATAGCAGGTCACCAGAGTCGGGTATACAGTGCCATCATCACCATTAGGAAGTTCGTAACACATCCCTGGTCTGAAAGCAAGCTAGCTAGCTAGCTCTTCACCCTGTATAGTCGACAAGATCTCTAGCTAGCTAACTCGCTAGATACCACTGACATGATAAGTGACAATGTAAATAACCGCCGTCCACCGAACCGCACTTGCAATACTGGGTGTTTTTAAACGAGACAATCATTGTAGCTAACTATTTGTTTGTCCAACTAGCTACAGTAGTTATCTAGCACTGAGTTTACGTGAGAAGAGGGGGAAATAACTAGCTAGCTAATATAACTTGGGTGCGGCTAATACATTCATAGACGAACTACCTTTAGCGCCTATTGACGATAGTATCTTCTGCCAAGCCTGTGGGGAATGTTAAGATCCCCAACGCTCATCGTTAACGCATCGCTTGCGGTAAATGTTTTGGAAGCTGTACCTGTACTATCTAGTTTACTCTGAACAGCTTTAAGTGTAACTGGATAGGAAGTGTAGTTCGTCAACTGGAGGCACACATAGCATATAGGTCTGTGCAAAACTGCTTTACTTACTGTATTTTGTTATTTGAAAGAGGGGCATATCAGCATGTTTAAAAAACCGTTTAGCAAGAGATGATTGACGTTTCATAACGTTAATACACAGCGTGGCCTTAGCTAACCCCTGAAACCCTGAGGGTTTTTGTGAGAGCTAGGGTGCAGGTGTTGAGGACATGCGTCCATGGGGTGGCTAGCTTGATCTCAATCAAAGGGTCTTCAGCAGGTAGTCTGCCTTTAGTGATGATAGTGACTTTTTTGGTATGATGGGTCATTCCATGTTAATGTATTACACATTTCCATTTATGTATTTTCCTGAAATTCAGTAGGCTTAGATAAATAATTAAAGTTAGGTTACTATAAATCTATGGGGTTACAGGCCTTGAGCACTACGGACTGGTTTCCTGGACTCAGATTAACCCTAGTCCTGGACTGAAAAGCACTGCAATGGCGAAATCTGTGTGTGGGAAACTGGCTCTATGGTAATGTTCCAGATGTTCAGATTCTGTTGTTACTGGAGCTGAAGTTGGTGGCTGGCTTTCATAGGTCCTTTGACGCATTTAGGAGGCTTAGCCCCAAATTCAGTTGTTTAACAGGTGGGAACCAGGGTTTCAATTAGACTGTAATATCAAGCCGATAAATAAAATTGGCACCGGCAAATTGCCCGGGAAAAAAATCCCATTGCGAAATAGACTTTTAGCCTATTTGTTGATGTAAATACATTTGACTGGTCATACTTATCTTCTATGGGTAATTTGCATAATTTAGTGGTACTAAATTGGCGCGTGTGTTTATTCGTTTATCTTATTCATCACACGTGCACAACATAGATACAGAGCATGTGAGTGGAAAATCTGTCGGACAGCGCTTTTATAAACCCAATATTGCGCAACAATTCTAAACGCAATGGTATATTTCTCAACTGGTAATTGAAGCGCGCTACCCATTCGCCATTCAAATGCTAGGCAACGTGCCAGGCTTCATCATTGCATCACAACACTTTGCCATGAGTATGAGGCAGTATGCATTTTGAGAACATAGCTACTTAATTGTTTGAACCCTGAACTTTTTACTTCATACTAGGCATAGTTCAATACCTTCCTTCAAAGTAGCCTAGGCAAAATCCGACCATATCCGTTGAAGATATTATTTTATACACTTCCATAAGCCATTGAAACAAAGCCTATTTTCGCTCATGTTCTATATATATATATATTTTTTTTTTCCCCCGGTAACCAAATGCACATTTGCATGTAGCCTATTGCCTTGTGCGCATTCCTGTGCTAATAATGTTAAGAAATAGTTTATCAACACTAAGCTAAACTTTCTGATCTGTTCCATCAGATTCATTGCTTTTTAACGTTAGTTGCCTAGGCCTACTGATTTGTATCAATTTGGGATCTACCGTCCCACAACTGTCCCAGAGTCTGTTTGGGCTATTTCTTTCTCAAGCTGACCAATATAATAGGTACATTTTCTACTACACAGAATTAAATCAAACCATTCAAAATAGCCTACTAAAGCATGATTTGGCCATAGTAGATCATTAGCTATCCCTAGCTTTAAAACAAGTGTTTTTTTTGTTGTATTGCTTTGCCTACAGTGGGAAGGAAAGGCAGCAAGTATCAGATAGCTGAGTTGTGATTGTCAGTGAAAAGTAGAGGCCCAACCAGTCATCGCAATGTTTAAAAAAAAAAATCACGGGAAAGCAAATGGCTATTGCTGTAAAGAAAATACAATGAAATGACTCCAGACGGTTTATTAGTTATCAAAATTCTCAACTTAATTGAGCAAACAGTAGGCCTATTACCTATCTTATTGACACCAGCTGAGAGCATCGGCCATATCCCCGGTGAGTGCGCACTGCGCATATTCACTATCATTGTTGGTTCAGTGCCACTTAAATTTGTTTTGGACAATCATTTCCTCCAGTTTAGATTGACGGCATTTTTCTTGATATGTTTGTTAGTCTTAGCAGAGTAGGCTACCCTGTAATTTGTCGTATAAAAAACATTTGATAATGTCTCTAGTGTAGTAGAATTGCATGAAATGTGTTTTCCCTTATAAAGAAATAAGAAACGTATCTGATAGTCTATAGCCCAGGCCTTCTACGCGCTCATCCATGCATTGAACAGTTTTGCAAACTGTGATAGTTAGAATTTAGACAAATTAACTCGATCTAATCTACTCAGCCTACCATTCGTAACGTATTTCGCTGTTCGTTCTTGTTGGCTGAGGTAAAGTACATGGAATTATTCTAACATCTTCAAAGTGCGTGTTAAAGACGTGCATGTTCTGTTTAAGATTAATTAATTGAAATGTGATTTCTGTCATTCTGAGCACCATGGGTGGACGCCCTAAACAAGTTAAGCATCCAATGCACATGGGTCCCCTACATTTAAAGTGCTGCCGGTCAAATGCCCAGCGCCATGTTTTCACAATGTAAACTATGGTAGGAACAATTCTGCACTTGTGCACTAAACATGCACCGTAGTGGTCCCATTGAACCATGGTTTGGGTCACATTCAAAGGCCGCTGGATAAAATGCAGTCCAGTCCGACACATGAAGTGGTTTACACAGTATTATGGATTGTAGACGGAGTGGGCAATTAACAAAATGGCTCAGACTTACTTGGAGCCAAAAGGAGTGCAGCGTTCCAATTTTCTGCCCAAAGTGTGCACTTATTCAATAGCCTACATGGATTTAAAAGGTGGCTTACTACAATCCAATGCTTTTATGTGTTGGGGGTGTGCAAGAGGCCACACGTAGTTAAAATGGGGAAATATGGGCGGATAACGTTAGGCCAACTCAGTCAGTGCCGTAGAGTTCCAGAACACTGACCGCATACGCATTTAGTATGCAATGCATTACCTTGTTTGCATCCTCCACATGTACCGTTTAGCTAGCTCATTATTTACAATGGGGAAATAAGTTACGTTTCTTCACCGGTCTGTATTTTATACAAAAAAAACGACCTCATAACTTGAAAGCCCTGATTTGCGAAGGTTATTTAAGATGACAGGCTTGAAAATCCGTTCAGCCATTTTGGCACAATGACTTACCCAAACCAGACGCAATTGGTTTCAAGTGGCCAAGGGACGTCGTGTGATCTCCTACTGCTTTCTAGTGGAAGAACTGGGAATTAGGCGGAGGATATATTTAAATAAATGGATAGGTAGACTTCAGCTTTGTACTCATATGTACAGTATATCATTCCTGTAAGATGACAGTATAGCACGTTGCAAAAGCCCTGCAGTTTTAAAATGTCTGTGATCCAATGGGAATTTGTGTATGTTGAGGCCATCATTAGGTAAAATATTTTATTTTTTAAAACAGTAATTGGTGACATATTTTCTAAAATCTAGACTAAATCTCTTATGGTCTGCTGTATCTCGGGCCCTGTAGTAGTTACATTGTTTCTGACACCTTTACCCGAGTCCCACAGTTCATACCTTTCTAACAGTACTGTGTTTGTAGAACTTACAATTTTGAAAACAAAATTTACTTTGAGGGTAGTATACAATATTATGCATTGTTTAGAAAATGCCACCAGAGGGGGTCTGAGTAACAGGTTAACACTGTATGAACACATTTGCTTACAAATCTTAATTTTCTTGGTTGTGCTATATTATCACAAACTCAATGTTGCACTTTAACTGAGAAATTCTCTTGCAGATGGCTGCGATCCGTAAGAAACTGGTGATTGTTGGTGATGGTGCTTGTGGAAAGACCTGTCTGCTCATAGTCTTCAGTAAAGACCAGTTCCCTGAGGTCTACGTACCTACAGTGTTTGAGAACTATGTGGCAGATATTGAGGTGGACAGTAAGCAGGTGAGATTATACTGTTAGTCACATAGTATGCTATCAAGACACAATTTAAAACACCATTTTTATGTTTAAGTCTTAGTTTTCACCTTTTCTCCAGAGCAAGTTACAGTTTTTGGCTAAACAGCAGTGTATGCATTCTCTACTGTAAGTCGCTCTGAATAAGAGCATCTGATAAATGATTAAAATGTGAACTTCTGCTCTCCATGTGGGTTCTAGGTGGAACTGGCCCTCTGGGACACAGCTGGACAGGAGGACTACGACAGACTACGGCCTCTCTCTTACCCTGACACTGACGTCATCCTCATGTGCTTTTCCATAGATAGCCCCGACAGCTTGGGTAATACATTGGTGACTAAAGTTAATCTATCATGTGTGGTAAATGCAACAAATTATCCCGTTTCACTAGCAGCATTTTCCTAAAATTATCCACTGTGTCTGAAACAGAGAATATCCCAGAGAAGTGGACCCCTGAAGTAAAACACTTCTGTCCAAATGTACCCATTATTCTTGTGGGTAATAAGAAGGACCTGCGGAATGACGAACACACGCGTCGGGAGCTAGCAAAAATGAAGCAGGTAAAGTATTCATTGTAAAAATTTATATTATAATTTCAGCAAACACTCATTGTCCTGATCCATTCAGGATATTTCTTAAAATGTAGCATTGAAACTAAACAATCCATGACATTCATTTTAATGTGGTTGTGTTGCCTCATAGCTACTGACACTTCATGTATTGTCTGCTATTGTCTAAATATACACAGGTTGAGGTTTTTGTTTAGTTCAGTTTAGCTAGTAATGTTTTTGTTTGGCTTGTTATGATTGGTGGTTTAGTATGTCACAATGGATGCCAACCATAGAATACCTCTGAACACTTTTACACCTCTGACACGTGAACAGGAACCAGTGAAGCCAGAAGAGGCCCGGGACATGGCAAACCGCATCAACGCGTTTGGCTACTTAGAGTGCTCAGCCAAGACGAAAGACGGCGTGAGGGAGGTGTTTGAGATGGCCACCAGGGCCGCGCTGCAGGCCAAGAAACGTGGAAAGAAGAATGCCTGCCTCCTGCTATAGAGAGCTGGAGAAAGACGGGAGCGGGTAGGAAGGGGGAAACAAATTGGGCAGAGGAAAACGCTGCACCCCTCTTCTAAGTCTGCCTCTGTGGAAGGGTGGGTGAGTTTCAAGGGGGATGTGAGGGAGAAAAACACAATTAAACTAGGCCAAAGGAAATGGAGACGGTGAAGGTCAAATGTAACGAAAAAGGGAGTTTACATTGAAGGCCAAGTTGATTGCCAATTGTTTTTTAAAATAAGATAATCGTAAGGTTAAGATTTTTTAAATTGGGTCTTGGACAAGTAGATGGGTAAAGAAAAAACATCTCTCTGGTAAACTTGTCAGAGTGGTGTACTCTGAGGGACGGGATAAAATTGGTGTTCATGATAGGTTGTTCACCACAGCGCTATTGCCCTGGTTCATAGAGCTGAGCATCGTCAGAGAAAAAGGGGGTTTCGTTGCATCATGGTGCATGTTCTCCCAACTCTGACCTCCCTGGCTTGCAGTGTCTGTCTGCGCTTGTCTTTAATTTCTGTCCAGCCATACCATAGGTGTTTATTTTCTTTGTTCTCCCAATGGATAGACTAACCCTATATTTGCACGGACCAGCATCTCCTTCTATGGTATCATAATCTTGCATGGACCAGCACCTCTTATGATATAATTGGTCCAATAGTATAGTTAATTTGATACAAGCAATTTTGATTTTAAATGGCTACATATTTTTATTTGCCTTTTGACTATAAAATTTATATTAAAATGCATACAATAATATTGATACTAACTGATTTTTGTACGCCTGTTCATGTATTATAATGAAAAATAATTTGGTTTTATCATTAGTTGGCCTCAAGTCATATAAATAATCTACATTTGATGCGGACTGTCAAACACTGTTTGGTTTGAAAGGGGGGGGGGGTTGACTTTTTATTAAGTGATAAAGGTTTTGCAAATTTGGTATTTTCCTCTTGCAGATTGTTTTTGCCTGCATGCCAGGCTATTATTGGGAGTGGGTTTTGAGTGGGTTTTTAATGTGACCTATTGCTCACTGCCTCCAGTCCGTCTTTCTAAAACTGTATGTCTTCCTGTTTTTCCCCTCTTGTACTGTATGTTTAACCTTGTGAGAGTCTACTGGCTTATCCTGTATCAGTTGTGCATATTTTGCAAAAATTAGTAACTTTAGGATGAGTTTAAAAAATAACATGTAAAATGCTTAGTAATCCATGAAAAAGATTGACAATATGTCATACTATTAAACGCAAGTAATTTCTTTAAATAATATCTTAGTCATTTGTGTGGGAGGTCTTTTGTATACAAATGCATCCTCACATTTCCGCAGTCCTCTTTTTAAAAGTACTCTTAAATAAATTGTTATAGGGAATGGTTGGTTGTCGTTCTTTCATGCTTCATGCCTCTCAACACAAAATCCCAAGATGCGAATGGAATTTATTCACGATTCTGTTACAAAACAGAACAAGATTGAACATTTGACAGAATATATCAAGGCATCTAGAAAGGAGTGCATCTCCTGGCCATCCCTCATGTAACGTTTTTCACTTCAGTATTTACAAAGTGTGGTGGAGTCCAGCAACAAACTCCTGGTAATAGGGCTCTGGAAAAAAAGAGAGCAGTCAGATTTGTCTCTAATCTTCTGCTTTTGTTGGTGTTTAAATTATTGACAATTGCACTGCTGTAAATAGTTATGGTGGCTGCAGTTCCGACTTTCACTTGACCTCTTAAAGGTATGAGAGGCCCAATGTGTATGAGAGGCCCAATGTCCGGGATACTCTACATATTTTTTTTATACATAGCTGCTCCGGATTGGACGTCTGTGTGGTGTAGTCTACAAACGTTGACATGTTGTACAACACACTTTTGTAACAGGCTATTACAAACATAAGCATGACAAACAGGCAGTCTAAGTAGAGATTCCATGTTCTTTTTTCAGGAGGGAGTACATGCAGCTATTTAGACATATCAAACAAGCAAGACACGGTCTAAATAGCGATTAAATGTTTTTTTTTCTCCCATTGTCCTTGCGGCAGACCGATCACTGGAATTCATTAAGATTTTGCCACTGTCAAACTGGTTACCAGCTACAGTCATTGCCAAAAGTTGAGAATGACACATTAATTTTCAGTCTGCTGCCTCAGTTTGTATGATGGCAATTTGCATATACTCCAGAATGTTATGAAGAGTGATCAGATGAATTGCAAAGTCCCTCTTTGCCATGCAAATTAACTGAATCCCCCCAAAACATTTCCACTGCATTTCAGCCCTGCCACAAAAGGACCAGAGATTCTCTCGTTAACACAGGTGTGAGTGTTGACGAAGATGATGCTGGAGATCACTGTCATGCTGATTGAGTTAGAATAAGGAGGGTGGTGCTTGGAATCATTGTTCTTCCTCAGTCAACTGGCAAGGAAATATATGCCGTCATCATTGCTTTGCACAAAAAGAGCTTCACATGCAAGGATATTGCTGCCAGTAAGATTGTGCCTAAATCAACCATTTATCAGATCATAAAGAACTTCAAGGAGAGCGGTTCAATTGTTGTGAAGAAGGCTTCAGGGCGCCCAAGAAAGTCCCGCAAGCGCCAGGACCGTCTCCTAAAGTTGATTCAGCTGCGGGATCGGGGCACCACCAGTACAGAGCTTGCTCAGGAATGGCAGCAGGCAGGTGTGAGTGCATCTGCACGCACAGTGAGGCTAAGACTTTTGGAGGGTGGCCTGGTGTCAAGAAGTGCAGCAAAGAAGCCACTTCTCTCCAGGAAAAACTTCAGGGACAGACTGATATTCTGCAAAAGGTACAGGGATTGGACTGCTGAGAACTGGGGTAAAGTCATTTTCTCTGATGAATCCCCTTTCCGATAATTTGAGGCATCCGGGAAACAGCTTGTCCGGAGAAGACAAGGTGAGCTCTACCATCAGTCCTGTGTCATGCCAACAGTAAAGCATCCTGAGACCATTCATGTGAGGGGTTGCTTCTCAGCCAAGGGAGTGGGCTCACTCACAATTTTGCCTAAGAACACAGCCATGAATAAAGAATGGTACCAACACATCCTCCGAGAGCAACTTCTCCCAACCATCCAAGAACAGTTTGGTGGCGAACAATGCCTTTTCCAGCAAGATGGAGCACCTTGCCATAAGGCAAAAGTGATAACTAAGTGGCTCGGGGAACAAAACATCTATTTTGGGTCCATGGCCAGGAAACTCCCCAGAGCTTAATCCCAATGAGAATTTGTGGTCAATCCTCAGGCGGGTGGATAAACAAAAACCCACAAACTCCAAGCATTGATTATGCAAGAATGGCCCAGAAATTAATTAAGAGCATGCCAGGGCGGATTGCAGAGGTCTTGAAAAAGAAGGGTCGACACTGCAAATATTGACTCTTTGCATCAACTTCATATAATTGTCAATAAAAGCCTTTGATACTTATGAAATGCTTGTAACTATACTTCAGTATTCCATAGTAACATCTGACAAAAATATCTAGACACTGAAGCAGCAAACTTTGTGGAAATTAATATTTGTGTCATTCTCAAAACATTTGGCCACGACTGTACACACTTCGGCTGCCTATAACGTTTGGTTGCCCATAGGTGGAACAGCTACTCTGGCAAATTTCAATCATATCCTGTGGTACTTGCGAAATAACAGTTTTAACCTGTTACGCAGATTGTTTTGCCCCAATGCAAAACTCAGGTGGGGAGTTCACCATCATTGCAAGCATTGACAAAACAGGTGGCAGTCATGTTATTTTTCAGCAACTCAGGCTACGATATGGCAGCATAACGGTAAAAATGAGGCTACATCCCAGATGTACAGTGTGGTTAAACCAGACTGTTTTTCCCTCATGCAATATGTAGACCGCGCCCTGCTTGTGCTTTTGCCATATTCTTATTCACAACAGACAGGTTGTAGCCTACAAAATATTTACTTTGGAATGTTCGTTCAAATAGCAGTGGGGTTTTTATTTCTGCTTTTCAGATACGAGGCAGAAACGTAGCTACATCTTGTTGATCATATTGGTAGAAGAGGGTGAGGAAAGAAAGAAACAAAAGGGAGAGTGAGCAGCAGCTACGTAAACAATGTGTCCGTAAAATAACACATGCGCGGAACATGAATCGGAGGGGGGGGGGTGTTAACGACAGATCCGCAGCCTCTGCCTAGTTTTTATAACTGTTATCCCATGTCATTAATTGATGTACTGATGCAAACCTGTATCAGGCTGTATGTAGGAATGTCTGATGAGGAAGTCTAGGACCACCATGGCACAGTTGGGCTTGAAGTCGTCACTGATCAGCAGTTCTTTCACCTGAAAACAACATTGTAGGCCTACTTGAAGACATTCTTTGCGGGCCAGACATAAAAACTAACATGCAGTACTAGAGGTGCTCAAAAGTAGAGTGGCTGACCTTGTCCATGGAGTAGAGGTAGAACTCTTGCACCTCCCCATCCCCTATCTTAGGCTTGAACTCAGGAGGTAGCTCCAAGTCGAACACAAACTGGCTTTCAGGAAACACCCCTTCCTCATCCTCATAAGTATAGCTATGAGAGCAGACACAGGGGTGATTGAAATTATGTGGATACGATTGTAGGCCTATGTAAAAGCATGCAAAGAGATATTCTCAATGAGACACTGCAGACAGAGCTGGCTACTCCTGTTGAGATGTCAATCACCTCACTGTGCTCACGGGGCGGGCAGTCTCTGCTATGTCTTCTGGGATGCAGGCCTCCTCCTCACATTCCTTGATCAGGGTGTTTTTCACACCGATACCTGCTGCTAGTCCCCCAGCTGCCTGAAAACATGGTGGAAGAACATGGTCAAACCAGTTTGCCATTCACCAAAAAAATATGTACCGGTAAAATGTAAATGGTTGTCTTCTAATTTTAAATCAATAGGTGCTGACCAGGTTGTCCAGTTTTCCAGGGTAGGTCTGCTTGGTCATGGATCGTCGTCCCACCCACATCCTGAGTTCCCCATTTTCACCCTGGCAGTACCCATTAATATGGACTCCATACCGTTTCACTCCAAAAAGGCCTACAAAGACGATGTTAATAGGGCATGCAGGGGGAACACTGGGATTATTTTCTACTGTTATTGCTTAGGACACGACTTACTTGTGGCAGATCTCTCCATACACATTAGTGGAGTGTCGCAGAATGTGGGCATTACTTCATACTTCTATAGAAGATGCCCAAATACATAATTTCAGGGAATTTTAAACATTTGTATAGTTTGTTTTCAGTTTTACAGCATATTGTAATACTCTCACTCTCACCTCATCTCTCCATCCTTTCAAGACAGTCAACAAGCCTTCCCTCCTAAGTGACTGAAGAACAGAATCTACAGCATCTGACCTCCTCCCATAGGAGTCTAGATTTTGGCATAGAGTAATAGCGCCGCCTTGTGGTGGATTGAAGACCTCTGGAAATGTACTCAAAATGGACGCCACTTTGGAAGGCACCCACCCAACTTGCTCTCCTCCCACCTCAAACCGAAGGCATGTGGTGCGACTGGAGCCTGGGTGACACAAACATACATATTGGATGCGAGAGAGATGTGTTGTAGTATAGCCTAGATAATGCCGCACTCACGTACTAGTCGGAACTCGGAAATGTCCGATTTTCTAACTGGTTGTAGTTATACACGTGCCAGGTTCAACCAGTTAGTATGTCAGATATTTCCTAGTTCTGACTAGCACGTGAACGCGGCATAACACCCAATAATTGTCGCTATCAAACACACATAGCTAGCCACAGCTTGTAATTCACTCCCAGTTATCACAAATAGTTTTAACTCTAACCTGGCGAATAAAAGTTATTCATTCGGCGAAGCAACTGGAGCATTTTTTCCGACCAGGAAGTCATGATTTCGAGCCTAGGTTTCTGACGCGAGTCCAATGATTTTATGAAGGGTAAAACTTAAACAACGATATGTTATGTTTTATTTATGTAGCTACATAATCTTTTCACTGTCATTATTTTGCAAGCGTCATGTTCCTCTCAGCGGTGTGTACTCGGCGTGCGCAATCGCGCACTGCACAAAACGCCCACATGATTCGCAACATTTCAATTGGTTGAAGACGCGTCTGCTGCAGCAGCTGGTTAACGCACGCCGATATTTGGAGTCACAAGGGCTGTCTGTGTATGTATGTTTGCGTGCGTGTCGCCATGTTCAAAACAACTGGGAACTATGAAATCTCCGACTTCAATGCCTTTAATACAACTTGGAACTCGGAAAAAAAACAAGCTCCGACTTGGCATTCCAAGTTGAACGGCATTTCAACTCGGAATTCCATGTCAGAAGTTTTCTAGAGCGCCGACCTGAAGATCACTGACATCATGAGTTGACCTCGTTTCTGTCTGAGTTCCCAGTTGTCCCGGATGACCGTTCAAAACGAGTTCTCAGTCGGATAACGTTTTTTTTTTTTAACGATTTCCCAGTTGTCTTGAACGCACTGAAGTCGGTAGTCAGAGATTTCCCGAGTTCCCAGTTGTTTTGAACGTGGTATTAACCCTTTCCAACACATTGGACTTTCTCACTCATCTAAAGAGCCTCACCAGGCCTACGTTGTGCCCTTTATACAGCATCAACCCTGATAGCTAGCTATTCGTTCAGTCTACAATATAATACAATAGGCTACAATACAATGTTGATAAGCAATCCTGCTGATATCAGTTTTATTGAACTGAATACACTTTCATCTGTATTACTGAAAATCTTTATTTATTGAAAATATACAGTATTCTGGAGTATAGTGTTTACTCCCCGTTGTTAAGATTTTTAATTGAATGATCTATGATTATTGGGGATTAAATACATTTATATTTAAGGAATACACTTCAAGGACATAACAAAGACCCCTTATCTTTAAGGGCTTTTAGGGCTCCAGAGTGATGCTGCAGTCTAAGGCACTGCATCTCAGTGCAAGAGGGGTCACTACAGACCCAGGTTCAGTGGTCTAAGGCACTGCATCTCAGTGCAAGAGGGGTCACTACAGACCCAGGTTCAGTGGTCTAAGGCACTGCATCTCAGTGCAAGAGGGGTCACTACAGACCCAGGTTCAGTGGTCTAAGGCACTGCATCTCAGTGCAAGAGGGGTCACTACAGACCAAGGTTCAGTGGTCTAAGGCACTGCATCTCAGTACAAGAGGGGTCACTACAGACCCAGGTTCAGTGGTCTAAGGCACTGCATCTCAGTGCAAGAGGGGTCACTACAGACCCAGGTTCAGTGGTCTAAGGCACTGCATCTCAGTGCAAGAGGGGTCACTACAGACCCAGGTTCAGTGGTCTAAGGCACTGCATCTCAGTGCAAGAGGGGTCACTACAGACCCAGGTTCAGTGGTCTAAGGCACTGCATCTCAGTGCAAGAGGGGTCACTACAGACCCAGGTTCAGTGGTCTAAGGCACTGCATCTCAGTGCAAGAGGGGTCACTACAGACCCAGGTTCAGTGGTCTAAGGCACTGCATCTCAGTGCAAGAGGAGTCATTACAGTGCCTGGTTTGAATCCAGGCTGTATCACATCTGGCCGTGTTGTGGATGATAGTGTTGTGGATAGAAACTGGACCACATACAAGATGTTAACCAATACATGTTGAGGATGGATGCATGTGGTAGATGGAGCCGAGCAGATGAGGCTTTTATTTCAATGTTTTCCAACTTGTTCAGGCAATGGTGTGATGGCATGTCAGTGCTAAGAAGAGGAATGAGTATTTTCCCGGTCTGACGGTCCATGAGTCTTTTGATTCCTTTACTCAACCCCCTTCATGAATTCCAGGAACTCTGTGGAAGAGTGACACCCAGAGCATATATGATAGATCAGCAATAAAATGTCTTACTGACTGCCTGGATTTGAACTGTGAAAGGTTTGGCATGAAAGGATAGCCTAGATGAGTGTCAATTTTTTTTAAATAATTACACATTCTGGAAGTGCCAACCTGGTCTTTGGCTCAAATGTCTTTGAGCGCATTTATATTTGATATGTATTAGTGACCACAGTATTCATTTCTATTCACAGTATTTCATAACATAACTATTACTGTTGGGCCTCTCATAATCAATTTTTCCATCATTGTTTTTGTCTCCATCCTTCATGAGTTCTTCAATGTTATCCTCAGTGATGGCCTCTCCAGTTGAGAGGAATGGTCTTCTGAATGGTCTTGTTAATATGCAGCTGTTTAAAGGGCAAATCCACAGATGAAACAATAACAAAACTGTCACACCGCCTTTGTTTTGATAAAAAGCTGAGGGATGGATCTGGAGAAATGTAATCACTCTCAGATGAATAGACAGAGCTATGGATTAAAGGACTGACCAACCATGATATCAACATGATTGTTTTAACCATGTTATGAGGCTATACAGTGTTTGTTTACATTTACAATGTTTACAAACATTGGAGGAAAAACAGAGCTTATGTTTTGGGTTCTCTTGGAGTGTAGCAGTTGAACTAAGCTCATGAGGCACTTCAAGAATGAATGGATATACACTACCGTTCAAAAGTTTGGGGTCACTTAGAAATGTCCTTGTTTTTTAAAGAAAAGCACATTTTTTTTGCCCATTAAAATATCATCAAATTGATCAAAAATACAGTGGAGACATTGTTGTAAATGACTATTGTAGCTGGAAATGACAGATTTTTTTATGGAATATCTACATAGGCATACAGAGGCCCACTATCAGCAACCATCACTCAACCATCACACTTTATAATTTTAAAAGGCTAATTGATCATTAGAAAACCCTTTTGCAATTATGTTACCACAGCTGAAAACTGTTGTCCTGATTAAATAAGCAATACAACTGGCCTTCTTTAGACTAGTTGAGCATTTTGTGGGTTTGATTACAGACTCAAAATGGCCAGAAACAAAGAACTTTCTTCTGAAACTCGTTAGTCTATTCTTGTTCTGAGAAATGAAGGCTATTCCATATGGGAAATTGCCAAGAAACTGAAGATCTCGTACAACGCTGTGTACTACTCCCTTCACAGAACAGTGCAAACTGGTTCTAACCAGAATAGAAAGAGGAGGGGGAGGCCCTGGTGCACAACTGAGCAAGAGGACAAGTACATTAGTGTCTAGTTTGAGAAACAGATGCCACACAAGTCCTCAACTGGCAGCTTCATTAAATAGTACCCGCAAAACACCAGTCTCAACGTCAACAGTGAAGAGGTGATTCCGGGATGCTGGCCTTCTAGGCAATGTTCCTCTGTCCAGTGTCTGTGTTCTTTTTCCCATCTTAATCTTTTCTTTTTATTGGCCAGTCTGAGATATGGCTTTTTATTTGCAACTCAGCCTAGAAGGCCAGATTTTGGTTAGAGCCAGTTTGCACTGTTCTGTGAAGGGAGTAGTACACAGCGTTGTACGGGATCTTCAGATTCTTGGCAATTTCTCGCCAGTTTGATGTCACTCGCCATTATTGAAATGACCTTGCTGCTCAACAAATCAATGAGTTCATTCTGCATTTGGTGGCCAAGGTAGCTGGTGGTGTGACTCGAGGTCCCTTTTTGGACCTCCTGATGGCTTAGACCTTTTCTTATCCATTTGTGTTGATTTGGCACCCAAGCATACATTACCCATCCCCCAACACTGTCAACCAAGAGTCAAGACTAAACCAATTCACCTTGATGGTGTGCAGACTGGTTTTATATTATTCTTAACCATTTCACACAAACCAGAAATGCAACAATATGTTTGTGAAACTATATATTCACAATATTATGAATGAATTGTGGTTTATTTGGTAGCATTTCGTAGTGTGACAGATTTTACTAATTGCATTAGTACTGAACAAAGTTAGAGGTGTGCTATTTGATGGATTTCTTCGCTCCACCTACCTCGGGCTTCCAGTGGAGAGACCTGAGGTCAACCTCTCCCTCCCTCCTCCCCATCTTGTACTTCTGAGTGGGAGACCTTCCCAGGCAGTAGCCTGCCTTGCTCACAAACTAGAATCAGGCCGCCTACTCCGACCAAGGTTAATTGACCCACAGTCCCACACGGTGACATTATATCATTGACATGATGTGCAATGAGCAAAAGAAAACCAAGCGCGTAAATGTCACCATTCCAAAAAATGTGTGCTGGCGCCCCATGCCACCCCTGGCAAGATGCCGCCCTGGGCAGCTACCGATGTCGCCCATACCAAAATCTGCCACTGCCTCCAAGCGTTTATTCAAGTTGGATAATCTTTGGATGCCGACAGCAGTCGCACCATTGGAAGACATTGCTTGGACTGTATCCTACAAAAGCCTATTCCTGCTCTTTTCCCTCGATCGTTCAAACACATTTTGTGTCGTCATAGTGGTCTCTGACTTGTGGTCGGACTCGCTCAGGTGGAACAAACTTAAATGTGTGCCTTTTTTCAATGCTCATTTGAATGTCATTGAGAAAACAGAGAAGTGTCAATAAAAAAAAATTCTCGCAAACATCCTTTCTGAATTTGAAAGTGATCCCCAATTGAATCATCTAGTTTTCAAAAGTATCTGTAATCCGATTATGATATTTTTGGTGGTAATTTAACGGATTTCAGTTACCAATTTTTTTGTAATCCCTTACTTGTAACCTGTTACTCCCCAACCCTGCTTGACACTCAATATTACTGCATTTACCTTTGACCAGTCAACGCTAATGTGGGAACATTTCAAAATGTGACTACCAATCAAAGGTACCTTGGGGATACTGAAATCATCATTTACAACCCGGTAGCTCTTGTGAAATATATCTCAAATCGAGGTTGATTGGTAAACCCATTTCTCGCTTCTCACAGCTCTTGGAAGCGGATTAGGGCTTCTTAATGTCATCAATGTCTATTTCAGTCAAGCAGCTAGAGATGGCTTTCCTCAGGGACCGTTAACCTCTGTTCACCTTTGGCTTGTGTCCAGAGAGTGTGCACAGTCAATACAATGTGAACTGGAGCATAAAGCCATTGTGTGAAATTTGTTAAACATAACACCACAGTCATGACAGGATGTTATTTTCACATACATTTTGCAGACGTTCTTATCCAGAGCAACTTACATAAGCAATAAGGGTTAAGTGCCTTGCTCAAGGGCACATCGACCGATTTTTCACCTAGTCGGCTCGGGTGATTCGAACCACGACCTTTCAGTGACTGGCCCAATGCTCTTAACGGCTAGGCTACCCCCTCCACAACCTGAGCCAACAAACCCCAAAGAAAAGGCATGTGATTTCATAACAGTGCCTTGTTTTTGGCTCGTCCAGTCACAGTACACCCAGGTACACCAATGAGGGAAGTTTGAGATCATGACCCTCCTTCCTACTTAGTACATCAGATGAAGACTCCTAATCGATTCTAACTGTCCTCTCGACAAAGGATAGAAGCAACACCTGCCCCAGCCTTTATTGTTAGGGTCATGTGGTGTTAAAAAAACGTCTGAACCCCCTCTCTGTGTCATCCCACTGTTCTCATCACAAGAGAGTGGATAACTATACATAGATGAAGAACAGAGATGGTCCAACAATAAGAGAGCCTAGGCCGCAGCAGCTAAATTGGTGACATGTATTGTCTCCAAGCTAGACCTAGAGCGAAAATGATACCAAGTAGGAACACCTTTTTTTTAAGGATGTCAAATCAGTACACTTGTTTGTTTTATGCCAATGCGGTTGTTTTTGACATAAGCTCAATTTCTTAGCTAAATAAGTATCTTTCAAATACAAGATTTGGGTTTTTGTTGGGGATTTGGTGGCCTCTCCACACTGGTCTGTGGGGAGAGAAATTAGTTCCAATCAGTGTCTTTTTTCTAGGGATACTGTACTTATGTGTTGTACTTGCACCTTTATCTTTCATTTGACTATGGAGATAATGGTGAACACTGTGTATGAAGTGTATACAGTACAAATAGTCTTTATGATGTTAAGAGGGGGTTTAAACTACAGTTGGGCCTAAGTGGAGGGCTGCAATAGTGAAGCCCTGCCTATCATAAGCTGTATTAATGTCCCCAAAGTCAACACAGAAGCATCAAATGTACATTTAATTTTAATTGTTTAAACTCTTCATATTTTGTAGTTTATTATTATTCAAAAGCAATCACATGAACGCTGTAGTGTATTGGTCTGCACGTTCTCTACATTCTTGATAGGCCTATGGATGTATAATATTTTTTGCTACAAATACTTTGTACAGCGAACTTCTGAAATCAGCAAAGGAAGAGGAAGAGAATGCCCTGCCAATCGGTGGGTGAAATGGGCACGGGAAGTCATTATGACAATAGATACATAGAGACAGTAAAGCTATTTTGTATGGTTTGTTTTCTTGATTGGAAATAGTGTGCACCAACATCTCAGCTGTCAAAGAGAGAGAAAGAGAGAGAGCGAGAGAGAGAATATGTTTTGGGGATATGGCACGGTGATAAATCTTTCCTCTTCATCTACTGTACTGCTGGAAACAAAGACAGTCCCTGCCATTGTCTGCCAGCTGTATTACAGGCCCCAGGTCAAATCTCTTATGCAGACCTAAAATATACAGACCATAAATAATCATCAAATTTTTATGGTGATAGGTGACCACAATCTGCACTGAGGCAAACTCTGTCAGTTAGTTGTTTCATTTCATGAAGTGTGAATATACAGTACCAGTCAAAGTTTGGACACACCTACTCATTCCAGGGTAGGTTCTCTTTATTTTTAAAAAATGTTCTACATTGTAGAATAATAGTGAAGACATCAAAACTATGAAATGACACATATGGAATCATGTAGTAATGAAAAAACTGTTAAACATATTAAAATATATTTTATATTTGAGATTCTTCAAAGTAGCCACCCTTTGCCTTGATAACAGCTTTGCACGCTCTTGGCATTCTCTCAACCAGCTTCACCTCGAATGGTTTTCCAACCGTCTTGAAGGAGTTCCCACATATGCTGAGCACTTGTATGCTGAGCACTTGCTGCTTTTCCTTCACTCTGCGGTCCAACTCAATTGGGTTGAGGTCAGGTGATTGTGGAGACCAGGTCATCTGATGCAACACTCCATCGCTCTCCTTCTTGGTCAAATAGCCCTTATACAGCCTGGAGGTGTAACGGTTTTCTTGATGAGAAGGAGAGTCGGACCAAAATGCAGCGTGTAGATTGCGATCCATGTTTTAATGAACAAACGTAAAACACGAATCAATACAAACACTACAAAAACAATAAACGTAACGAAAACCGAAACAGCCTATACTTGTGTAAAACTAACACAGAACAAGGACATCATGATACTAAGGACAATCACCCCCAAACACAGTGAAACCCAGGCTACCTAAATATGGTTCCCAATCAGAGACAATGACTAACACCTGCCTCTGATTGAGAACCATATCAGGCCAGACATAGAAATAGACAAACAAGACATCCAACATAGAATGCCCACCCAGTTCACGTCCTGACCAACACTAAAACAAGGAAAACACACACGAACGATGGTCAGAACGTGACAGGAGGTGTGTTGGGTCATTGTCCTGTTGAAAACAAATGATAGTACCACTAAGCGCAAACCAGATGGGATGGCATATCGCTGCAGAATACTTTGGTAGCCATGCTGGTTAAGTGTGCCTTGAATTCTAAATAAATCACAGACAGTGTCACCAGCAAAGCACCCCCACACATCACACCTCCTCCTCCGTGCTTCACGGTGGGAACTCCACATGGGGAGATAATCCGTTCACCTACTCCGCGTCCCACAAAGAAACGGGGGTTGGAAATAAAAATCTCAAATTTGGACTCGTCAGACCAAAAAACAGATTTCCACCGGTTTAATGTACATTGCTCGTGTTTCTTGGCCCAAGAAAGTCTCTTCTTCTTATTGGTGTCCTTTAGTAGTGGTTTCTTTGCAACAATCGACCATGAAGGCCTAATTCACGCAGCCTCCTCTGAACAGTTGATGTTGAGATATGTATGTTACTTGAACTCTGTGAAGCATTTATTTGGGATGCAATTTCTGAGGCTGGTAACTCTAATGAACGTATTCTCTGCAGCAGAGGTAACTCTGGGTCTTCCTTTCCTGTGGCGGTCCTCATGAAAGCCCAGTTTCATCATACAGTAGCTCTTGATGGTTTTTGTGACTGCACTTAAAGAACCTTTAAAAGTTCTTGAAATTTTCCACCTTGACTGACCTCCATGTCTTAAAGTAATGATGGACTGTCGTTTCTCTTTGCTTATTTGAGCTGTTCTTGCCATAATATGGACTTTTACCAAATAGGGCTATCTTCTGTATACCAACCCTACCTTGTCACAACACAACTGATTGGGTCAAACGCATTAAGAAGGAAAGAAATTCCACAAATTATCTTTTAACAAGGCACACCTGTTAATTGAAATGCATTCCAGGTGACTACCTCATGAAACTGGTTGAGAAAATGCCAACAGTGTTCAAAGCCGTCATCAAGGCAAAGGATGGCTCCTTTGAAGAATGCCAAATATATTTTGATATGTTTAACACTTTTTTGGTTACTACATGATTCCATGTGTTATTTCATAGTTTTGATGTCTTCACTATTCTACAATGTAGAAAATAGTTTACAAAAAAAAAAAAAAAAAACTTAAATGAGTAGGTGTGTCCAAACTTTTGACTGGTACTCCATGTCTGATGTGAACATAATTTCTTTGCATGTAGTGAGGTTTCAGGTTTCTTTCATTTCTGAAAGTGCTATACCAGGCCTTGAGTAAAAATACTATTTTGAAAGGTGGGTGGCAAATGTAACTTCCTCTCACACCACACTACTCTCTAGAATAACCTGAGGTTTGTCAGGACTTATAATGGGGATGGATGAATTCAGTTACTTTGAGCACTTTACTTAGCCACATGTTATTTTGTGTCTGGAATTATGTCATTTCCTTATTGTTGCAACAGATACTGCACATAGGTTTAGGTACTTATTAAAGCACAATGTATATTTCGACAAATGTTCTAAAAAAACAATAAAAACAATAGTAAATTAATTGTGTTGCAAACTTGACTTGATTCTCACATGGACTCAAATAACCTGTGTTTTGCTGTCAAGGGTATATTGAGGTCAGCCTCTTAGCCAATCACCTTCTTAGTAAAAAGGCATTGTGAAAATATTCAAGATTTCTGAATTCTCAGACCATGCAGTGCATTGAAAGGCACAAAGACAGATTTATTAAGAATTTGCGCCAGTGCAAAGTTTGCACCTTTGTTTTCTATACTTGCAGTAAGGTTGTTAATTTTCACAATATTTTATTGACCTTTACCAGTAAATTTTGGGGCACATATTCATAAACCGTCACAGAGTAATATCGCTGATCTAGGATCAGTTTAGCCTTTTCGAAAGGGGAGACTTGGTCCTAGATCAGCACTCCTAAGATTCTTTATGAATACAGGCCCATTAGCAAACTTTGAACTAGTGCAATCGTTGAGTAAATCTGATCCTATAAGTATCTATGGCGTATGCTCAGATTACTCATTAGGATTGCATACTCAGTCTGTTTTGTTTCTGGTTGGCCAGGCAGCAGGTCAGCAGGTGTCTGTTTCTAAAAGCAGGATGATGTAGGAGTGTTTGGTATTTACTCTCTCTGAGTGGTTGGTGTCATGCACACCTTTTTAAATCTCACTAACAGGATGTGGACACCACAATCGAGTAGGAGTTGGACAATTTGGATGGGGTTTTGAAAAATGTTTAAGAAATTAGACATGAAATACAACCAGGGGTCATACTGGGAGAAATAGTGGTAGGGGGCCAGTGATAGATGTGGCCCAGAATGCAGTAAGTGTTGCTGCAACCATATCCCACTCCCAGAGATAAGGTTAAGTGTTCATGTATATTAAACTTACTATATCGGGAAACATGAATTGACATTGTCGACATACATTGTGGTTGTCTTAGTTACACGCATTGTGTGTAAACAGAGGAGAGGCAAGGCCCTGGGGACATTACAGGGGGGAAACTGTGCAGTCAAGCAGGGTCACAAACCAGAGGAAAAAAACTCCAAGAATTTCTCAGGAGTGTGGTCTCTGTGTCTCCCTGTCCTTTTGGCTGGTAGTGGTTGGTGGTGGGGCTGGGTTGTGGGGGTGTTGGACTCAAAGCAGCCTTTCATTCCAGCTGGGCTTTGAGAGATACTTTTTTTCTTCTTTCATGGCCATACTGTACCTCCTCTGGCCTGTGGCCAATGGGAATGGGAATGTCTGTTTGGGCTGTCAGAAAGCACTCCGCTGGTTGACATCACAGTAATTTGATAAGCCGTCTCTGACTGGACCTCCTCTATTGGTTTGTTAGGTATACAAGGTGCTAGGGGCGGAGAGGAAAGAGGTGGTTCTTGAAAAGGAATGAAAGAGGGTCTTTGTCCTGAAAATGTTTTCCTTTTATTTTTTCACCCACTCCTCTGCTTCCTCTCTCCACTCCTCTCTCCTCTCACCTTTGGTTTTTTTTGGGGTGTGTGGCCAAAAAATATTTGTTGTTGGTGAGAGTATATAAAGGTCCTTCAGGAGTTGAGATTCCTCACACTCAGTTTGAAAGGGTTACTGTCCAAAGGAAGACTGACCAGGAGAGTCCAGAGCTGACCATGAACAGATTAGCGCTCCTATGTCTCTGCCTATGCGCAGCAGTCTCACTAATCAGTGGGAAGTCCAGCAGGAGAGCAGAGAAGCTCAAGAGGTCCAAACCCCTGATAGCAACTGACTCATCTGAACCGAATGATACTAATGATGCTGTTTTCCCCGGTAAGTTTTCAACATGATTTTGGAAAAGGGTGGTGGTATGTTAGATGGAGGAAATGTGCACAGTGCTTCTAGTTTTTGTGATTATAGCATTTACCCAATTCAAGGGTGGTCCACAATGCTTCACAAAGAACTGCATTCAGTTTTCTAAGACTGAATTGGAGTGTGGGGCTTGTATATCAGTTTAATGTGTACTTTACCTGTGGATTATGTGTCTTGCAGGTGAGTAATGCTCTGTGCGTGTGTGTATGTCTGTCTGTCTATTGCAGGCCGCAGCGGGCAGTGCTCGGTGAATGGGATGTCCCTGTTTGACGGGGCTATGTGGTCGCCTCAGCCCTGCCTTGTGTGCCAGTGTCAGATGGGAACTGTCAGCTGTCACCCTTTTCCCTGTGCCGGTAAGCTGCAGCTGCATTTACACAGCGGCCAGTTTGTACATCTGCCTTCACTCCTATTGTTCATCATTCAAGTTGTAGATTGTTATTGAACAATTATACTCTTATTTGTGGTTATTAGATTTCATGGCAGCTTCTAGTTGAAATGGTCCATCCTGCCATAAAGTGTAGAAATTGACCAGGGCATGGAATTGAACATACATACAGTACCATCCAAAAGTTTGGATACACATACTCATTTAAGGGTTTTTCTTTATTTTTGCTATTTTCTACATTGTAGAATAATAGTGAAGACATCAAAACTATAAAATAACACATATGAAGTCATGTCGTAACCAAAAAAGTGTTATATCAATATATATTTTATACTCGAGGTTCTTCAAAATATCTACGCTTTGCCTTGATGACAGCTTTGCACACTCTTGACATGGTCTCAAGCAGCTTCATGAGATAGTCACCTGGAATGCATTTCAATTATCAGATGTGCCTTGTTAAAAGTTCATTTGTGGAATTTCTTTCCTTCTTAATGCGTTTGACCCAATCAGTTGTGTTGTGACAAGGTAGGGTTGGTATACAGAAGATATCCCTATTTGGTAAAAGTGTCACACCCTGGCCATAGAGAGGTGTTTATTCTCTATTTTGGTTAGGCCAAGGTGTGACTAGGGTGGGCATTCTATGTTCATTTTCTATTTTTGTATTTCTTTGTTGTTTGGCCTGTGGTTCTCAATCAGAGGCAGTTGTCTATCGTTGTCTCTGATTGAGAACCATACTTAGGTAGCTTTTTCCCACATGGGTTTTGTGGGTAGTTGTTTTCTGTTTTGTGTCTTTCTGCACCAGACAGAACTGTTTTGGTTTGTGTTCATTCTCTTTGGTATTTTGGCTAATCAGTGTTCAGTTCCAATAATAAAGATTAACACGTACCACGCTGCAACTTGGTCCTCCACTCCTTCCAACAGCCGTTACAAAAAGTCCATATTATGGCAAGAACAGCTCAAATATGCAAAGAGTAACGGCAGTCCATCATTACTTTCAGACATGAAGGTCAGTCCATGCAGAACATTTCAAGAACTTTTAAAGTTTCTTCAAGTGGAGTTGCAAAAACCATTGAGCGCTATGATGAAACTGGGCTATTTGACAAAGAAGGAGAGTGATGGAGTGCTGCATCAGATGACCTGGCCTCCACAATCATCTGTCCTCAACCCAATTGAGATGGTTTGGGATGAGTTGGACCGCAGAGTGAAGGAAAATCAGCCAACAAGTGCTCAGCATATGTGGGAACTCCTTTAAGACTATTGGAAAAACATTCCAAGTAAAGCTGGTTGAGAGAATGCCAAGTGTGCAAAGCTGTCATCAAGGCTGTCATGCCCTGACCGTAGAGATATTTTTATTCTCTATGTTTGGTTGGTCAGGGTGGGACTCGGGTGGGAAACTCTGTTCTTTGTTTCTATGTTTTGGCCGGGTATGGTTCTCAATCAGGGACAGCTGTCTATCGTTGTCTCTGATTGGGAATCATACTTAGGCAGCCTTTTTTTCCTTTTGTATTTCTGGGTATTTGTCTTTGTTAGTGGCATTATAGCCTAAGTAAGCTTCATGGTCGTTTCCTTTGTTTTGTTGGCGACATTTATCAATAAAAGAAATGTACGCTCACCATGCTGCACCTTGGTCCGGTCATTTCCACCACGACAGCGATTGTGGCAAAGGGTGACTACTTTGAAGAATCTCAAATATAAAAAATGTATTTTGATTTGTTTAGTACTTTACATCTACATGATTCCATATGTGTTATCTCATAGTTTTGATGTCCACTATTATTCTACAATGTAGAAAATAGTAAAAAATAAAGAAAAGCCATGGAATGAGTAGGTGTATCAACTTTTGACTGGTACTGTACATGTGTACATGTACTGTATAAATGTGAATTTAACATATATTGCCCTTTCCCTCAGGTTCAAACAACCAGCAGACAGTGGCTCCCAAAGCCAAGAAGCCCTCCCCTAATGCAGAGGACAAAGAGGGGATCCCAAAGTGGAAGAAGAGTTTCCAAAGGAGAGCAGGAAGTCAGAAGGAGGAGCAGCCTGTTACTCCAGCGAAAGTGGTGGGGGCCCATGGGAATATAAAGAGGGCAAATGAACTAACAATGCTTTAAATGTTGTTTATGACGCAGGTTGGCGTTTATTGTCATTCTTATCCTGGAGGCAGAAGTGGGTGATTTCGGGACTTAGGGTTAGCAGTCTGGTTAAGGTTAGGGTTAGGTTTAAAATCATATTTTATGACTTTGGCTGTGCCAGCTAGCGACCACTTTGCAGAGCTGCCTCCAAGACAAGATTCATGATGAAAAATACTAACCTGCGTTTATGACTGAGAATTGGCTGACAGGGATATTTGTGAGGACAATGAGTCACCAAATGCAGAATCATTTTAAATATATATATTTTGTGTGTGATGTCTATGTTGTAAAACCCGTGGCCACCCAGAAGAAGCAAGAAGAAGCAGTGAAGAAACAGGAAGTGGCAGTGAAGACAGAGGTTAGGAGGGCTGATGTCCCTGTGGCCAAGAGGCGTGACCCGAAGATAACCAAAGTCAGCCTTCCATACCTTCCTTACGATGACGATGATGATGATCACGATGACCACGACCACAGTGAGCATGATGATGATGACGACGATGACGATTACATCATCAGGGCCATGGGAAAGCCCACCATGAGGGCCAACAGGCACCCGGTTGTGGCACCGACAGGGAGACCAGTCACCATGGTGACTGACCGACTGGCTACGACCACCATTAGGAAACCCGTGGTGAGGGCGCCGGGGCCAGGACATCCTGTGGTCACGTTCCCCAGGAGACACAGTATCATGGAGTCTCTCCCTGCTGGCTGCCTGCTCGTGGAGTCTCTGATCACCTGTGGCAGCACTGGCATGGCCCACATCCCCATCCTCTCAGATCAGGGGGTCAAGACCCTCTATCTGGCAGGTAAGGATATACAGAGATCTCACATGTTACTTACAGGGACAATTGGCATAGTCAATCAATGTTTAATCAGTTAGAATTTTGTGAAGGCAAAGGATTTATCATTGTCTATAATGGCTTCGATACAATCAAATGTGGTTTGCGGTGCATACACAGTTGCATATAAACATAGTTTGTACACAAAGATACTGCATAAACACTAATGCAGGTTCAATAGCATGAGGGCCCAGGTTTTTCTGTTTGAGGTGACTGGGTCAGTTTGTGTTCTATTCTCTTATCAGACAATAAGATCAGTAAGATCGCTCACCAGGCACTGGCTGGGCTGCCCAACCTGGAGTGGCTGGACCTGAGCAAGAACAAGCTGGACGACTCCTCCATCAGCCCTGACCTGTTCCGGGTGAGTCTTGGAGCATATTCCTTCTCAACATATTTGTCTTTGGTTCCAGTTGGACCTCTACTGCGCTCCCAGACCCACCTACACATCTCAGCCTTATGTTACTAAGGGCTCTATTGACCATTCTCATGCTGCATTGCCTGGATTCCTCTCGGTCTGTTCTGAAATAATATTAACATGGAATATATGTCACAGTTTAGTGTTATAGAACAGGGTTTCCAAGAATCGGTCCTGGATCCCTCCCCTGGGTGCACATTTTGGTTTTTGCTCTAGCATTACAAAGCTGATTCAAATAATCAAAGCTTGATGATGAGTTGGTTATTTGAATCAGCTGTGTAGTGCTAGGGCAAAAAAACAAAACTTGCACTCAGGGGTAGCCCTCAGGACCAAGTTCGGGAAACCCTGTTATAGAATAGTACAAGTATGTGCATGTTATAGTCATTTAAGTTATAGGTAGCGCCTAATATTTCAACAAGACGATCCATCTTGTAGTTGGACTGCAAGGACTGCTGCTGTCTCCCAGGTAGCGCATAAGAGCAGAAGTTGAATCTGGCGCCATCAGGTTGAATCTCACTTAGCTGTTGAAATAAATCGGGGAATATCGTCGGTCAACAGACAAGCCACAACTAAAAACAGAACAATAATTTTTGGTAAGGTGTCCTAACATTCACCTGTTCCCACTCAGTTGTCATAGTCCCTTGATGCCAAGAACTCACAGTGCTAAAAACTCCCTTGAGAGAACATTAGTGTTTATCAACTACTCTGCTTGCAGTACATCTCAGAGTTGACAAAGACTATATAACAAAGCACATTATGAGAAACTTCATAAATAAGACGGGGTGGAATTCAATAAAATCCCCACTGAGAACAGCCATCGCTGGAGAAATTAAATTATTATTCCTGCGTCATTGATAAACACAATTATTATGTAGGTTATTCAGCTGGTAGTTACACTGGTATAAGGCTGTGTACCAAATGAAACACACATTGATGGTATATCTCTTAAACAGCAAAGTAGAAGCGTAAGGTAAAATTGCAGTTCTTGTGCTTGGCCATAATAGAGAGAGAGGGACACTGGTTACATCACAGCACGCCTTCTGTTCTAGCACGCCTTCTGTTCTAAGGTGGGTGGATTTTTGGCTTGTTTCAGACCCTGACCAAGCTGAGGAGGCTGAATTTAGATGGCAACAATCTGACCAAAGTCCCCTCGTTTCTACCGCCATCCCTGGTGGAGCTGAAGATCAATGACAACAAGATCCTGGGCCTCACACCTAGTAGCTTTAAAGGTATGTGGATGAGTGTACAACAATTTGTTCTGATAGGATGTGCAGAATAGTACTTTAGCATTGTTGGCATAGCCCATTTGGCAACAAATATCTGGAAAACAAGTCAAATAACTACATCAGATATTATTGACATGTTGATGTTGTCGTGTTGCGATTTGAAAACGTGTCTCTCCTCAGGTTTGTCCAAACTGCTGACACTGGAGCTTGAGGATAACCACTTCCATGATGGGAATGTGTCACCTTTGACCTTCCGGCCCCTGAAGAAACTCATCTATCTGCGACTGGAGGACAACAAGTTACGGGCCATCCCCTCTGGGCTTCCTACGACCCTGCAGGTCAGTGATTGGACAAGGTGCCTGTGATGCCACTTTAGTGAGCATGCAGGAGCCAATGACATGCAGTAAGTAGCCTCAATTCAACAGAGGAGTTTAGCTTGGGGAGGCATGACTTTCTGAGACATTTGGGTCAATCAAGCTAAATTATTTTCCCTTATTTGAAATGCTTATTGGGTGCAGAGCCATGACGTAGTGGTCACACTCCCCGGCACATGTCACGTATACAACTCCCCACTGGAGACCAGAGTTCAACCCTTGCGTCCAGCCTTCCTCACCTAATTTCCCCACTGTCTGAATAAAGTCCAAATATACAGTATATAATAAAGAATAAATACGTCTTGGTATAGTCCACAGACTCGTCAATAATGTAGTAACATGACAGAGGTTTCTGATGTTTTACTAAACATGCATAGTTTTTTGTAATTGCAAGCTAGGTCCATACATACCACAAACTCCGATCTGTAGTGTGTAGACTGGTTAGGTCCCCCTCACCCCCTTAACAACACAGTAGGTCCCCCTTACCCCCTCAACAACACGGTAGGTCCCCCTCACCCCCTTAACAACACGGTAGGTCCTCCTGAACCCCCTAAAAACACGGATACTAAAGCTGTTTTGCGACTTGTATTTCTAGACACTTCACCTGTCAGATAACAGAATAGAAGAGGTGCATGAGAGGATCCTTAACAAGACTGTCAACCTCAGGTTTCTGGACCTCAGTTATAACAAGATCCGGGAGGACCGCATAGCCCCAAGGGCCTGGATACACCTGTTGTAAGTCCCAACAACCCAACCTCTCTCCATTCTTACTTTTGCAGCATTTAGGAGGTTGTTCAGTGCAATGATTACTGATTACTGCTACTCTGGTTTTGATCGCCACCTTGAAGGGACTATTAATGCAAACATACAGTATTTCAGATCCTCTGTATTGACTTTATGAATGTATTGAATATAATTTTTTGACAAACTATGTAGTAAAATGTATGAATATAAACATGATTGCATACAGGATTCTGAAGCAAAATGTGAAATTATGTAATTCATCTGACACTCAGTGCATGTGTTAGTCTCCCAGTTTGAGTGGCAATAATGAGTGGAAAATATGTTTGCAGGGCACAATTTTAATTGCATATTTGAAGAAAGGGGGGGAAAAAGAGGAGGGGAAAGCAGCGGGAGATTGTTTTGGGACGCGCTGATGTGGCTGGCTACACAGCGGAACAGCAGACTCAGTCCAGCTTTATGATTGGGCTTGACTCTCTCCAGAACCTAAGGGAGGGACTGCTGGCTCTTAGTGGTTTGAAACTACAAAATCGGGGCATAGATGTGATGGATATGATGGAACCCTCTGGTGAATGATTGGGAAACATTGAACCAGCCTTCTAAAGGAAACGTGGACTAGTAATATAGATTTCAAATTTAAAATCTCTGTCAATTGGAGACATAATGCAGTACATTCATTACCTTCTATCTCTTCATGTCTTCAAGCTTTTCACATATTGAGCAAAAGATCTCCCTGTATTTTCCCTACCATTTCAGAAAGTTGGAGTCGTTGGATCTGTCGCACAATAAGCTGGTGCATGTTCCCTCCTTCCTCCCTGTGGGCCTTAAGCAGCTCCACCTGCACCACAACCAAATTGAGCGGATCCCTGGCTACGTGTTTGGCCACATGAAACCGGGACTGGACCTCCTGCACCTGTCCCACAACAGGCTGGCCAACAACGGCATTGATAATGTGTCCTTCCTGGGTCTGTACAACACTCTGACTGAACTCCTGCTGGACCACAACCAGCTTCGCTCCATCCCCAGGGGGCTGCTGAAGCTCAAGAGCCTGCAGCTCCTCCGCCTCAACCACAATGTTATCAGGTAACTCAACCACAGCGTTAACAAATTACTCAACCACAATGTTATCTGGTAACTCAACCACAATGTTATCAGGTAACTCAACTGTGAAGTTATCTGGTAACTCAGCTACAACGTTATCTAACGTAATTAAGTTCCACTCTCTGTCCTCTTCCTCCCACTGGGAGACAAACCAACTTTGAGAAGAGCACAGTACTGTACTCTTTTTCGGAATAGAGACAGATAGCCAGTTAGCCACATGCAGTCCCTAACCATAATGGCACATCCAAATCTCTTGTGAATCTCACTGTGTCATTTTTGTTTTCTCTCTGCTATTTTCTTTGATCGGGTCAAGGTCCTTCTGTCTTGTCTGAATATTCTGTCTTTCTATCAGTGGTCACTGAGTGCCCAGCTGTCTGTCTGTTTTTCTCTCCTCCCTGCAGGTACGTTCCTCTGAACTCTCTGTGTGACACGCGCCTGAGCGACGACTCGCCCCTAGTCTCCGTTCACCTGGAGTACAACTTGATTGACCGGCGCCTCATCCCACCCACTGCCCTCTCCTGCATCAAGACCTACCACAGCATCATACTACGGCCACAGAGTCACGAGGAAGATTACCACCATGAAGATTACTAGTATCCCTCTTCCTCCCCTCCTGCCTCCTCTTTCACCCCTCTCTCCAACCCCCTGTCAGTTTGTCCTGGGTTTGACCTAGTGCCTCATTACATAATTCCCTCTGACTCTGTCTCTGATTGTCTTCTCTGATGCGTTGTGATTAGGTTAGTCAGACTTATGATACCCACACTGTATGCAACAGGTGAACTTAGACTTCTATCCTCTTACCATAAAAGTCTTACCATAAGTCCAGGGCAATGTTAATGCAACCAGCCCTTTGTCAGTGGGCTTCATTATCACAAGTAAACAGACAGATTATGTGTTTGTCTTTGACCTGTTTCACAGAGTCACTCTGTAAGGCAGTGTTAAGTTTTACTTGTGACTTTAATCTTGCTTGATAGTAGTATGTATCAAAATAAACAGAATGTGCAGTTACCCAGGGTGATCCAGGTAGCTACTTGATAGTAGTGCCCCCTACTCTAGACTCACTGTTGTTTTTTTAATGAATTGATGAACAACTGTTTCAACTTTGTGACCAACTTGTGTAATGAAACATTTTGAAAATAAAACATGGAAAATAATTGCTGTTCATTGTCTATGGTTACTTTAAATAGCCTGAGTAGGTCTTAGTAGCTCAAACAATCTACATGAACAGCACTGGGTAGAGGCAGTTGCTGGTTGTTTTATCCTTAGTTGATACTGTATTTAAGTGGTTGGATAGTACAAAATTGATTATTTTGGGCATATATCATAATTTTCTTAGCTCACCAGAGGTGGTTGGATTGTAATTGGTGTATTTACTGTAGTTCTCAACCTAATGAGGAAGTTTAAAATCTCTCGCTCTCGCTCTCTCTCGCCCTCACACACACACACACACAAAAGTGGCAATGAAAAGGGGACTGGACCAATTCTTGGTTATGGCTTAAAATACACTGCTCAAAAAAATTAAGGGAACACTAAAATAACACATCCTAGATCTGAATGAAATATTCGTATTAAATACTTTTTTCAACAAAATCACACAAATTATCAATGAAAATCAAATGTATCAACCCATGGAGGTCTGGATTTGGAGTCACACTCAAAATGAAAGTGGAAAACCACACTACAGGCTGATCCAACTTTGATGTAATGTTCTCAAAACAAGTCAAAATGAGGCTCAGTAGTGTGTGTGGCCTCCACGTGCCTGTATGACCTCCCTACAACGCATGGGCATGCTCCTGATGAGGTGGTGGATGGTCTCCTGGGGGATCTCCTCCCAGACCTGGACTAAAGCATCCGCCAACTCCTGGACAGTCTGTGGTGCAACGTGGCGTTGGTGGATGGAGCGAGACATGATGTCCCAGATGTGCTCAATTGGATTCAGGTCTGGGGAACGGGCGGGCCAGTCCATAGCATCAATGCTTTCCTCTTGCAGGAACTGCTGACACACTCCAGCCACATGAGGTCTAGCATTGTCTTGCATTAGGAGGAACCCAGAGCCAACCGCACCAGCTTAAGGTCTCACAAGGGGTCTGAGGATCTCATCTCGGTACCTAATGGCAGTCAGGCGAGCACATGGCCCCAAAGAAATGCCACCCAACACCATGACTGACCCACTGCCAAACCGGTCATGCTGGAGGATGTTGCAGGCAGCAGAACGTTCTCCACGGCGTCTCCAGACTCTGTTACATCTGCCACATGCTCAGTGTGAACCTGCTTTCATCTGTGAAGAGCACAGGGCGCCAGTGGTGAATTTGCCAATCTTGGTGTTCTCTGGCAAATGCCAAACGTCCTGCACGGTGTTGGGCTGTAAGCACAACCCCCACCTGTGGACGTCGGGCCCTCATACCACCCTCATGGAGTCTGTTTCTGACCGTTTGAGCAGACACATGCACATTTGTGGCCTGCTGGAGGTCATTTTGCAGGGCTCTGGCAGTGCTCCTCCTGCATCCTCCTTGCACAAAGGCGGAGGTAACGGTCCTGCTGCTGGGTTGTTGCCCTCCAACGGCCTCCTCCACATCTCCTGATGTACTGGCCTGTCTCCTGGTAGTGCCTCCATGCTCTGGACACTACGCTGACAGACACAGCAAACCTTCTTGCCACAGCTCGCATTGATGTGCCATCCTGGATGAGCTGCACTACCTGAGCCACTTGTGTGGGTTGTAGACTCTGTCTCATGCTACCACTAGAGTGAAAGCACCGCCAGCATTCAAAAGTGACCAAAACATCAGCCAGGAAGCATAGGAACTGAGAAGTGGTCTGTGGTCACCACCTGCAGAACCACTCCTTTATTGGGGGTGTCTTGCTAATTGCCTATAATTTCCACCTGTTGTCTATTCCATTTGCACAACAGCATGTGAAATGTATTGTCAATCAGTGTTGCTTCCTAAGTGGACAGTTTGATTTCACAGAAGTGTGATTGACTTGGAGTTACATTGTGTTGTTTAAGTGTTCCCTTTATTTTTTGGAGCAGTGTACTTTTGGTAACTCCTTCTGTGGTTTTTAACAGGTACTGTGCAGAGCTCTGACTCTGCTAGCAGATGGGTTCACAGATAAAGGACCATCTCATGGAATAAAACACTTATCGTGTATATCAGTTTGAGGTTTAATTTATCTTTATTTAAAATGTTTAAAAATCCTCTACACATACTTTATATTTTTATTTTTTTACGGTAAGTGTCTTGCTGTCTCGTGACTGTCACGGTAAATATATTTGAGCTTCTTGACTTAAAGATGATCATATATTCAGTATTATTTACAGTTAGAGGACACTATATGCTACAGATTTATTACAGTTCGTTGAACATTCTGCATTTGAAATGTTTTTTGATTGTTAAAGTAATATAGAACATTTGAAATTGACTATGTAGCTTTAAATGATTTGTTTTAGCATTCTGGGTGTGACGCAATCCTACCTAGCCTACAAATTATATATTCCTTTTATACCTGTTGATCAATTTCCCTTGAGACAGAACAAACACGCATAATTTCACAAACAATCAAAACTTTGAGCCACCCCATACTGTAGTTAAAGTGCTCACTGAAGGAAGACAAATCTATTACAAAATGATAGACTAAGAATTTAATTTAACAGCAAATAAGTGATTTTTGTTTGTCATCCATCTCATTCATTGTATTTAGAAATTTGACCCTCCAGCCTGGCCTCATAGACTAGACGTAACAAAGTAAATGTCTGGTTACGTAAGACAGAAGGTTACTTAACGCAAAAACAAAAGTAGGCTAGCTGTTTTGGGTGGATGGCTAGGTGTATAAAGTGAACATTTAAAAACAAAAAGGTTGCGTGTTCGAATCTCAATACGGACAACTTTGGCATTTTAGCTAATTAACAACTTTGCAATACCTACTACTTTTTTAGATACTTTGCAACTACTTGCATGTTATCTAACCCTTCCCCTAACCTTAATCCTTTAACCTAACTCCTAACCCCAAAGTTAACCCTAAACTTAACTCTAAACCTAACCCTAACCCAAATCCTAACCTAGCTCAAGTTAGCCACCTTGCTAATGTTAGCATGAGCCAGCTACTGTAGCTAATGTTAGACACAGCCAATTGGAATTCTTAATATATCATACATTTTGCAAATTCGTAACATATTGTAAGATTTGGAATTCGTAACATATTTACAAATTGAAATTCGTAACATATCATATGAAATGGATGATGGACAGCCACACATTTAAACATATCATACTAATTGACTTTTACTATGTTACGGCTACTCCAGTGCAGGTTGGACCCTATGCTGAAACAGCATATGCTTTGTGAAAAAAGTGACTGTGAAAGAGTGGATACAATCTGTATCACGGAAGTATCGCAGAAGATCCACATAAAAATGTAAAGGTCATTTTAGAATGAGCCAACATATGCAATGTTTTACCGTGAATGCAGTTTCTAAGAATGTGGGAACAAAATTTCAATCGAGCTATAATGTGGCTCTTCCACAATACTTCTACGAAACGGATTGAATCCATCCCTTAGTCTATATAAAACCTTTCCTGAGAAAAGCCAGTTATGTGGCTTCTGGGGCCTTACTGTGGTAATGGGTGTGAGAGTTTGACTCCTGAGAGAGGGAGGAAGCAGGCCTTTCACAACACGTGGCAAAGGCAGAGAAAAGTCAAACTCCAGTTCCACAGTAACGAGTAAAGACTCTTTGCTCATATGAAAAAATAACTTCTTATTTTCAACAAAGAACCTTGAACTGAAGGCTCATCTGAGATTATTCCAAATTACCTTAGGGCATCTATTGATAGTTTGCAGTGCAATGCTGCTAATACATATTGACAGATGGCACACAGTGTAGTAGTTACAGACCCAAAGACCACATAGTATCCATGGTCCATGATTGTACTGCCTCTTATGCCAAGCCCAAAATTGATGGGAAGAGTAAGACTGACTTTTAAGTGAGAACGCCTATGACATCTATGATAGATCACATCTTGAGATTGAAGCTTAACAAACATATGTATGAAAGCCAGGGTGTATTTCACTCTCTGTCCCTGATTACTATTTGTTTTGGACTGACTTTTGCTGGAGTGGCAATGTTGACTATGAGATTACTCATAACTGTAACACAATGCTAGCTATAGGTTTGATATGTGTGTGTGAGTGTGTGTGACAAACAGAGAGAGATACATTTTTGTTATTTTAAACTTCTTCTCATTCAATATCTACAGTATGTACAATACAATCCCACCACTCCTGGTGAGCTAAGCAAATTATATTGAAGATATATGCCCAAAATAAACCATTTTGTATTGTCTCACCACTTAAAGGGCAAATATAGCATCCACTAAGGATGAAACAATCAGCAACTGCCTAAGTGTGTTTTAATCACACCATAGAGCAGGGGACACAAATCCAAGCCTAGAGATCCTCAGTATTGTTTTATTTTCTAACTGGTAGTTAATTAAGCAATAAGGCCTGAGGGGGTGTGGTATATGGCCAATATACGACGGCTAAGGGCTGTTTTTAGGGACAACGCAACGCGGAGTGCCTGGATACAGCCCTTAGCCATTGTATATTGGTCATATACTGCTTACCCCAGAGGTGCATTCTTGCTATTATAAACTGGTTACCAACATAATTAGAAGGGTAAAAATAATTGTTTTTTTCATACCCGTGGTATACGGTCTGATATACTACGGCTTTCAGCCAATCAGCATTCAGGGCTCACACCACCCAGTTTATAATAGATTTTTTACATTGAGGAGCAACTCTCCAATTGTAGGGTACAATAATTTAGTTAAATAGTTGCCGGATTCATAACTGCGGCTCTTTATTGACTGCTGTTCATTTTCCTTGTGCTTTTTTTGTTTTCCTCTTGTGATTTCTCTTCAACAAAAGGCTTAGCCATGATTCCCTTCTCTGTTGTTGTTCTCCTGCTGTGTGCCACCCCTCCACCCACCCCCTCTGTGGCACTGCCCTTTGAGCAGGAGGGCTTCTTAGACTTTGGGAAGCGCATCGATGTAGAGGGGCTGATGATGATGATGAACGATGAAGAGGAGGGCTCAGCAGTTGAGGAATACTACAAACCAGAATACTACAAACCAGAACAGCCTACTTGCCCATTCGGCTGTCAGTGTAACCAGAAGGTTGTGCAGTGCTCTGACTTGGGTGAGTTAAAAGATACAAAGTCACAATATTATATTCTCTTCAAATGATTCTTCACACTAAACATACAATTGTCAATGTGTAGACAGCAGTCACACTGCACAACTGCACGTTACTTTTTAGTGCTACGTGGAGTCTGGGGTATCTGGTGTCTTCCTAATTATATGGTGACATCTCACACACAAACAACAACAAAGTGCAACATATGCATGCAAACCATAGCCCAGAGAATTACTCAGCATTTAGCAAATTACAGTATGATGATAAATTCTAACTTGTGGAATTATCCAGACATAACCTTAAGAGTGAGAACATACTGTGTGTGTCCAAGAGGTATATTGTCATGATTCATAGTTTTAACACTTTTTTAAAAAGCAACAATAACAATTGTTTATATTACAACTCAATTGTAATCATTGTGAACTGACAGAATGTGGAAAAGTGTGTAAAGTCAAGCAGGTAAGTTAATCTCTTGTGGTTTGATCTGCAGGTTTACACTATGTGCCATATGACGTCCCCCCGGAGACCAGGCTCCTGGACCTTCAAAGCAACCAGATCACAGAGATAAGAGAGGATGACTTCAAGGGTCTCAGCAACCTCTATGTGAGCACCAACAGCCCTAACACAAATGTTGGAAGAGAGTTCTGGCATTTCAATAGAAGGATATATCACTTGTCTGTCTTTGCTTTTTTCATAGTAGCGCCCCCTTTCAGTGTCCATACTGAAAATATAAACACTTTTAATGCTGTGTCTTCAAATAATATATTGTTTACTATATATAGTACATAACTTATTATATAATGGTAATGGGTTGATTCGTATCTGTGTTTGAATATATCATGGTTTAGTATTACAATGAAAACAATGCTTGTATATATTTATTTTGGGTCAGGGTGGCTGGTCTCCTCATGACCTATCCCTCTTTTCTCAGGCTCTGGTGTTGGTGAATAACAAGATCTCCAGGGTGCACCTGCGGGCCTTCATGCCCCTCAGAAGGATGCAAAAGCTCTACTTCTCCCACAACCAGTTGACAGCCGTGCCCAAGAACCTGCCCTCCTCCCTGGTGGAGCTCCGTATCCATGACAACCATATCAAGAAGGTGGCGGCTGGAGATTTCTCTGGCCTGGGCAGCATGAATTGCATTGGTGAGATGACAAGCTATAGTTGGACCTTAGGCCATATTTATTATGTGTTAGCACCAGATATGGGAACAGCAAAACACATCTAACAGCTAAAGGTCTTTGAAGTCTACATCTAGCCGCTTGAGTACTGGAGCAGGTATTGGCATTGACTTAAACACATATTTTCTCCTAAAGAGATGGGAGGAATCCTATTCAGAACAGTGGTTTGGAGCTGGGAGCCTTTGATGGTCTCAAACTTACCTTCCTTCGCATTTCTGAGGCAAAACTCACAGGCATCCCTAAAGGTAGAAAGCATGGCATAACCTTTACAATAATTATATTTGGAGTGTTCCGCTAAGTGTTCTGTTCGTTATCATTTCAACTTCACACACATTTCCACTGAAAAAATCCTTTGAATCTATCGGTCACTTGTTCTCCTTCACCATACAGATCTCCCCGAGGGTCTACATGAGTTGCATTTGGATCAGAATCAAATTCAAGCCATTGAACTAGAAGACCTAAGGCAATATGAGGGTTTGCACAGGTCTGGACAAGTAGGTTTACAAGAGGGTGTTCAATGTCTGAGAGTTTCTAAAAGTCCATCGCATTATGCATTTATGAGGAGTTTATGAGTGCTGTAGATCTATATATTTTTTTCATTGCTCAGAAAACTTGGGGGGGGGGAATAAAATCACCCGCTGGCCGAATTTGGCATGAGAGCCGCCTATTCGGGAACCCTGCAATAGAGGGTGAGGGTATCATGATAGAGGGTATCATGATATCATGATAGAGTGTATCGTTTCTGTTGTGCAACTTGATTACTCTTCTATTATGCTGTTGTTACTTATATGCTTTAAAAAAAATGTATAAATGTTTTCCTTTGAAGATGAGAAGTGAGCATCTGAAATCATATCAAATCAAATGTATTTATACAGCCCTTCGTACATCAGCTGATATCTCAAAGTGCTGTACAGAGATTTGATTTGATTTGAGCATCTGAAAGATTTTTTTATATATAATTTTCATTCTTGGACATAAAATACAGTAATCACCAGGAAATTAGCTGAAAGGGATTTTAATTTGGGAATTCTGATTCCAAGTATTCCCACGCAAAAATGGAGAGGCATATGTGATCGTATCCCAATGTAATCATCAATGTTTGAAATTATTCTGTTTTTGTCAAATACTATATCTGTTTAGGATTGTTGCGGTCAATTTGCAGTGTACAAATTATTAATAACTATGTTTCGGTGGCCCGACCATTCGGTCAAGGAAAAATCGGCCCATGGCTGAATGTAATTAGGGACCCTTTCTCTAGTTGGTCTGCCCTTCATTGTCTCATCAATCACTCAATTTCAATGTGTGTGTGTGTGTGGGTGTGGGTGTGGGTGTTAGGTTGGGTCTAGGCTACAATCACATTCACCACATTGAGCACGGCAGCCTGTATTACCTAAAAACCTGAGAGAGCTGCATCTTGAGAACAACCGGATCCCCAATGTCCCTGGAGGCCTTGCTGGAATGAAGTAGTTGCAGGTAAAGTGTGGAGGGGGTTGTGAAGCAGCATCAATCACATCAACATTAGTGATTTCACTTATGTTAATAACAATTAATATCTGTAACGTTTTTTAAACATCAGCATTGGTGATTTCACTTGATATGTTATGTTATGTTGATAACAGTTGATATATGTAATGTTTTTTAAACAGGTGGTCTACCTTCACTCCAACAACATCAGCCAGGTTGACATGAATGACTTCTGCCCTGAGGGTTTTGGTGTGAAGAAGACTTACTACAACGGGATCAGTCTCTTTGATAACCCAATCAACTATTGGGAGGTGGAGCCGGCCACCTTCCGCTGTGTCAGCAACAGGATGGCCGTACAGTTTGGCAACCACAAAAAGTAGTGCATGAGAGGCACCAGCTGGGGAGGAATACATGCAACTCAGATGTAAAATAAATTACTTTATTACACAGTTCAAAAACAATGAATTGATAGTCTGACGTAGCGTAAAAGATAGATAACTAAAACATAACAAAAGTCTGTTTTGCATGCATGGGGTGGGCGATATTGTATATTGGGAAAAAATGCATCATCCTCATCACTTCAATCAATCAATCCAATGTATTTCGATGAGACTTTGTTTTTTGTCAAATGTTAGGCGGGTCATTCCACGAAATGAGTCCCTTTTGCGTCCCTTTGATATTTTAAGTAAAAATTTAGCACCAATAATGCATTTTAATAGTCAGTTAAATTAAGTGCCCTTTAATATAGAGCACATTCATACTTGCAAATTCAGCATTTTGACATTTTCCCATGTGTACTCTGGGACTTCAAGGAAGAGTTTAACCCACTTAACCCCTACATTTTCCCAGGTTTTCACCATCATAGCCCTAGTTATTTTTGTTGCTTGACAAAGTCATTTCTGAAGATTATTATTTATATTATGTGATTAGTGATTAATTTTAAGGATAAAAAACCTGTCCCTCATTTTAAGGTCAACCATGATTATTAATAAATAATTTTCTTTGTTTGTTTTTGTTTGATCTCAACTGACCTTTGATCTGACAACTGATCTCATGTTTTGGATATAAAAGAACAATACAAACTGTCAGTTGAAAGCTTTAGTCACCTTCAGAAGAATTGATCACTCATAAACTTAGTTAAAAAAAATTGTTATGATGTGTTTGGAAATGATTTAGAATACATTTTGCATACCTTGTTATGAAATCTTGTGATTTCTTCAACAAATTAATGTCATTAGATGTTTTTCTAGGTATATCAATATTTTACTATTTTATCCCACCTATTAGAATATTCTCAATATTTTTGCAGACTGGCTAACTTTTTAATAGGCCTGACAAAAATACAAATACTGGCCAAACATTAATGAGTCACTGACATCATTTACAAACGACTTTCCCTTCAACTAAAAAAAACACGCCCTGCCACCAAATCTGCTAAGATGTAATGGTCAAAACTATTGACACAATAATGGACTACACGCAGCAGGTAAGCTATAATATATTTTACCATAGCCTCATATACTAAGAAAATATTGCGTTCTACAACAGTCAGTGGTGAAATTCATTGCCCAACTTGCATTTTTTTTAACGTGCGAAAACACCTGTCAGCTTTACTGTGTGACTGTAGCCTATCTTTCTGCCGCAGGTAAGGAATTGTTTGTGTGTGTATTATTGTGTGTGTATTTGTTACGGTTTTCTTGCGGCGAAAGAGAGGGGGACCAAAATGCAGCGTGGTTATTTTGATTCATGGTTCTTTAATAAAGAAACTACACATGACTGGCGGATCCTGGCTGAATGGCGGATCCTGGCTGACTGGCGGATCCTGGCTGACTGGCGGATCTGGAAGATCCTGGCTGACTGGCGGATCCTGGCTGACTGGCGGCTCTGGCGGATCCTGGCTGACTGACGACTCTGGCTGCTCTGGCTGCTCCATGCTGACTGGCGGCTCTGGCTGCTCCATGCTGACTGGCGGCTCTGGCTGCTCCTTGCAGACTGGCAGTTCTGGCGGCTCCTTGCAGACTGGCAGCTCTGGCGGCTCCTTGCAGACTGGCGGCTCTGGCCTGCTCCTTGCAGACTGGCGGCTCTGGCTGCTCCTTGCAGACTGGCAGCTCTGGCGGCTCCTTGCAGACTGGCAGCTCTGGCGGCTCCTTGCAGATTGGCAGTTCTGGCGGCTCCTTGCAGACTGGCAGCTCTGGCGGCTCCTTGCAGACTGGCAGCTCCTTGCAGACTGGCAGCTCCTTGCAGACTGGCAGCTCCTTGCAGACTGACAGTTCTGGCTGCTCTTTACAGACTGGCAGCTCTGGCTGCTCCTTACAGACTGGCAGCGCTGAACAGGCGGGAGACTCCGGCAGCGCTGTAGAGGAGGAAAGCTCTGGCAGCGCTAAACAGGCGGGAGACTCCGGCAGCGCTGGAGAGGAGGAAAGCTCTGGCAGCGCTAAACAGGCGGGAGACTCCGGCAGCGCTGGAGAGGAGGAAGGCTCTGGCAGCGCTGAACAGGCGGGAGACTCCGGCAGCGCTGTAGAGGAGGAAGGCCTGATATGCGTGGTGCTGGCACTGGGCCGAGGACACGCACAGGAAGCCTGGTGTGGGGAGCTGCCTCCGGAGGGCTGTAACTGTAACACCTGTAACTAATCAATGTCGTATTGGTAAGCAACTCCAGTGTATATTTGGTCTTGTGTTTTAAGTTATTGTCATGCTGAAAGGTGAATTTGTCTTCCAGTGTCTGTTGGAAAGCAGACTGAACCAGGTTTTCCACTAGGATTTTTCCTGTGCTTAACTCTATTGTGTTTCCTTTTATCATAAAAAAAACTTCATAGTCCTTGCCGATGACAAGCATACCCATAACAAAATGCAGCCACCACAATGCTTGAACATGGGAAGAGTGGCACTCAGTGATGTGTTGTGTTGAATTTGCTCCAAACATATGCTTTGTGTTCATGACTTTGACACCATTTTTGCAGTTTTGCTTTCATGCCTTATTGCAAACCGGATGCATGTTTTGGAATATTTTTATTCTCTACAGGCTTCCCTCTTCACTCTGTCAATTAAGTTAGTATTGTGGAGTAATTACAATGTTGTTGATCAATCCTAAGTTTTCTCCTATCACAGCCATTAAACTATGTAACTGTTTTAAAGTCAACATTGGCCTCATGGTGAAATCCTTGACCGGTTTCCTTCCCCTCCGGCAAATGAATTAGGAAGGACGCCTGTGAATGGGTGTATTGATTCACCATCCAAAGTGTAATTAATAAATTTACCCTGCTCAAAAGGATATTCAATGTATGCTTTTATCTACCAATATGTGCCCTTCTTTGTGACAAATTGGAAAATGTCCCTGCTCTGTGTGGTTGAATCTGTGTTTGAAATGTGGTAGTCATTCAAAAATCATGTTTAACACTATTATTAAACACAGAGTCCATGCAACTTATTATGTGACTTGCTAAGCACATTTTTACTCCTGAACTTATTTAGGCATGTCAGAACAATGGGGTTGAATACTTATTGACTCAAGACATTTCAGCTTTATTTTACCCCCTTTTTCGATCTTGTCTCATCTCTTTAACTCCCCAACGGGCTCGGGAGACAAAGGTCAAGTCATGCGTCCTCTGAAACATGACCCGCCAAACCGCGCTTCTTAACACCCGCCCGCTTAACCCGGAAGCCAGCAGCACCAATGTGTCGGAAGAAACACTGTTCACCTGACAAACCAAGGTCAACCTGCAGGTGCCCGGCCCGTCACAAGGAGTCGCTAGAGCGTGATGAGCCAAGTAAAGCCCCCCCGGCCAAACCCTCCCCTAACCGGGACGATGCTTGGCCAATGGGACTCCCGATCACGGGAGTGAACCACTGTCTGTAGTGACGCCTTAGACCGCTGCGCCACTCTGGAGTCCCCAGCTTTTCATTAATTTGTAAGATTTTCAAAAAACATCATTCCACTTTGACATTATGGGGTATTGTGTGTTGGCCAGTGACAAAACATCTCAATATCATTTTAAGCTGTAACACCAACAAAATGTGGAAAAAGTCGAGGGGTGTGAATACATTCTGAAGGCACTGTATGGTGTGTCTTTAAAAAAAAAGTTAAGCACTGCAAGTCTATAACTAGACTACAGTAAACCTACTGATTGAATGTTAGAAAATTGCAAGAACAATTGAGTGAAATCCTTTACCAACCTGCACCTGTTTCTACAATGTCAAATTTGCTGCTAAACCAAATAGGTAAACTGTCATAAGGTGGAGTTTTGAATACATTACTTATGGTATGTTCTCTACATATTGATGACATTTTGTCAGCTACCAAGTTTGGAGACTTGATCGAATTATCTTACCCTATTGGATACTCACATTTGGGTGTATATGATGAAGATGGACACATAATCCATTTTGCAGTGACAGGTGAGGCATGAATGTGAAAACATTCATACAAGATTGGTGTGTTACAGAGTTCTTATGTTGATATTTAGAGTTAATGATACCCATAAAGTCTTGAGTCAACAAATTTACAACTATTTTTATGTAATTACTATTTTATGACCCTCAAGTGCATCTTTATTCCCAAACTGCTTTGATCCTAGATGAGGGGTGGCTGATGAGTACCGTCCGCCATGGCCTGCAAGCAGGATTTCCTGTGTGTGGTGACCTCCTTCTTGGGAGGTCACCAGCCCTCATCACAGGAAAAGATAAATCAGAGGCTTGATGCTCTGATGAACATTTATTATTCCCATACCGACTATTCTCACTCAACTGTGAACACTTTGCCTTTGTACGATATGTAGAAGCTGTGTGCAACCAGGTAAGTTGAAACATACATATACAGTAGAACTGGAGTCTCCATCAGTTAAATAAAGGATAAATAAAAATAACAAATAAAAATCTCCAGTCCTGGAGATTGAATCGTGTGTGTAACTGCTTGGCTGGAACTGCCAGGACCAAAGTTAGAGATGCATATCAAGGACTTTCTGGGCACAAAGTATTCATAAAATAAATATATTTGAGAAGCTAATTTTAATTGTATGTTGTTGTTTTTTTAGATTCCCAGAAGAACCAAGGATAAGGAGTGTGAAGACGGGACAGATGTTTTCCAAGACATTGTGGTAAATATAATATATTTAATAAACTGTGATCTATTTTACTAAATGTGCTAAATGTTGCCAATGTATCGGCGCAATATGAAATAATTTGGCCTTTGAGTTGTGGATGATTTTGTTATGACATGTGTGGTATTTGGATGAGGTGTCCTACAGGGCAACTGTAGTGTGTGTTAAGAAGTAAAGCTTCCAGTGTGGATTCACTCCTTAAATCAGTAGCCTGCGTCTATATTATTTTATATTAACCACAAGTAAAGTATAGTGCATATTAGGCTACATTGGTGGTAGCTGTGGGATGGCCTTTGTAAGGAATTGTTGCCATTTGGGACTTGGTGTGAATGGAAAGAGGCTCTGCCTCCGCCCCTAGGCCTAAAGCATTTGTGGCGCAGGGAGTACAGCTCTCGTCCATGGATCCATGGATCCAGCCGAAATACAGCTCACGCTCTCTCTACATCAGCCTGTTACTTACTTTTTCAAATAGGTTCTTGTTTGGACGGACAAGTTGTCATTGTAAACATGAATTGTTTCTTAATTTACTTACCTGTACCGGTATAAACAAAGATTAAAATCCACATCATATATACTGTTAATACTGTGTAGGCTATATTGAATTAAATGTATAGGATAGGTGAGATCAGGACGATGTCCTGATGTTATAGGCTACCCATCTTGAAGCCAAATTTGTAAATGCCTCCATTATGAGCTGCATATCACCTATCATAACCCAAAAACATACTCCTGTTTATGTTTTTCTTGTCATAAACAGATGATCCATTTCATGTTTAGATTAAAGATTAGTTCAAGAGAGAGAGGAAGGAAGGATGCACTTAACAAGCAAAGACTGTCTAGTTTACAAGTATTATAACAGGGCCTGAATTAATAACCTGGATGTGAATCATACTGTGTACCGGATATTCTTTCATTTTAGTTGAGAAAGGACAATGGGCATGCTAATTGTAGCCTCTGGAAAGAGTGTGACATTATCCATCATAATTGTGTTTTCTGATCTTGAAGGAGCTTAGCATTCCACCAAGAACGTTAAGTAAGTAGGTACGGTCTTTCAAGTTGATTTATTTTGAATCAAGGTAGCTAACGCTATTAACTTAAGGTAACGTAGCTAAGGTAAACATTGTTAGCACTAGTGATCTACATTGCTAAAGTTAGCCAACTAGCTAGCATACGAAAACCAGTCCTTACTGTGACTAAGTGGCTTTAAAAAAACGAATATTAGCTAGTTACCGATGGTGTCGTTTAATTTATTGTGACCACGTTTTTGTTGCTTTGTGTAACTAAATAACGTTTAGCAAGCTAGCTAACGTTCGTCAATTTAAATTAAAACGAGTTGACGTAACGACGTTAGTTTGTTAGCTAGCTACATACGAGCTCCTAATTAGCTAACTAGCTACGTTTCCACAATAACAAGCTCCTTGGTGGTTATCCAGTTATCTGGGTGGTTTATCTAGCTAACGTTAGCTAGTCATTTAGGATTAGCGAAATTTAACAATGTCATGTAGCTAACTTAAACACTAGCTAGTAGCTACTGTACTGACTGTAACGTTAGATGTTTGTTGTTAACAACAATGACCTACCTAGTTTCCTGACTGTTGTGATTAACGTTAGCTACTAATGCCAAAGATGATATATATATATATATATATATATATATATATATATATATACACACACACACACACTGGCTATGCTATTGTATATAGCTAGCCAGCTAGCTTGGACCTCTGCTTGTCTAACTATCTACTGTAGCTAAGTTGTTGTTGGCTTGGTGCATTGAGCTAGCCTAGAAAGCCAGTCATCATTGCCTATTTTCCGTGTTGATGTTTAGTAAACTTCGTGAGAGAGTTACGCCACTGATATCATGACTGACAGACATGTTGTGTATCTTTGTTTCCCTTGCTCAAATAAGTGTGTCATTCTTATTTTAAAGGGATACACCGTGCAAGATGATTTGGCCTAGAAGCTAGCTGTTATCATTACATTAGTAACTTGCTAGCTATAGGCATGGTAGACACTAACATTAACGTTACTAGTTAAGCTACACAATAGAGAGAGCTTAGCTACCTATCTAGATGCTGAAACATGAGTTTAGATAATCAACATAATTACCTTTTTACAGTTTTTTGCCAGGTGTGAAGTGTTTTGTCCCTCTTTTTTTTTTTTATAGGAAAGCAGTTTAAGTATTCAGACAACACAGAAGTTGTTGGGATTTCTGCATCCCCGTTGTCATCTTCCACCCCTAACAAAGTGATGACCTCACAGCAGCATCCCCTCCCCAATGCAAACGTCAACCCTCCCCTCCTTGTCCCCCAGAACTCTTCAGCTCACCAAGGTAGGCCTCACATTCACCCAAACCAGCTGGACTCTACTCAGAGTAGTGCTGCGGGGCACCTTGCCCCCCACAGAGGTCTGATGGGTGGTGTGGGGTCCTCATCAGTGGGGACCTCCAGCGGAGTGGCAGTGAACAGGGGCGCCTCGGCCTCCTGCACTAACTCTGCCATTTCCAGGAGGCCCTCGTCGGGACGCTTCGAACCCTGGCCCGAGGAGGCCGTAGACAATGCTTACGGCTTGTACTCGCTGCACCGCATGTTTGACATAGTGGGAGCCCAGCTTACGCACCGTGACGTGCGAGTGCTCTCCTTCCTGTTCGTGGACGTCATCGACGAGTATGAGCGCGGAGGCATCAGGAGCGGCCGGGACTTCTTGCTAGCTCTGGAGCGCCAGGGGCGCTGTGATGAGACCAACTTCAGACACGTCCTGCAGCTGCTCCGTATCATCACGCGGCACGACCTGCTGCCATACGTCACACTCAGGAAGAGACAGACCGGTGAGTGGTGGTTTCCTTCTCAACCTTTGCCTTTTTCAGGCCCACTAAAATTCTATTGAAAATAAAAAAGCAAACTAAATCTATTGGCGTCAAGGCAGAAAACGTAGGTTGCCGATCCCCAAAATGTTATGTTGTCAGTCTCCAAAATGTTATGCCAAACATTTTTTACCCCTTTTTGCCAACTTCTTGAAAACACACTTTTTGTGTTTTCTTAGTTAATAATTGACCATTTGCATTAAATGTAAATATTAAGTCACCAAAAGCGTTGCTGTGCTTTACTTTTCAGTGTGCCCAGACCCAGTGGATAAGTACCTGGAAGAGACGTCAGTGCGTTATGTGTCCCCCAGAGGAGGAGAGAGCAGGGAGGCTACACCCCACAGGAGGACAGGTGAATATGTGACTTTGCATGTATACATCTACATACAGTATGTGTGTGTGTGGGGGGGGGGAGTAATAAAGTTGGTGGAAATAGTGAAATTAATACATCTCTAAATATCTTAGCATTTTTTTCCCTACTCCACTAACAGGCCCCCAACCAGTAATATGCTGTTCTCCATCGGGGCCCCAGGTGGGCCCCCCCCGCACCAAGCCAGGCCCCCCATTACCGAGCCGCAAAAGGAAGAGGGCCCACACCACAGGAGACTGCAGGGAGAAGCAAACTTGTGGTAAGGGAATTCAAAATAAACTGTTTTGTTTAGTAACTTTATGCCTTCAGAGGTTGCATGTGTGTATTTACTTTTTGACAGTTCTTTCATGACAAGGAATTACAAAAGAGTTGGCTATCTGCGACCAAACTATACAGTTGCTGAATTAAGTCATTCCTTGACTGTATTGTTTCCATGGCATTAGACGACACACACTTCCTCTCTATAACCATTCCACTTGCTCTTCCCTGTTCACCCCACACCCCTGCAGACATCCGCCTACGAGTGCGCGCCGAGTACTGCCAGCATGAATCAGCGCTTCAGGGAAACGTCTTCTCCAACAAGCAGGAGGCTCTGGAGAGGCAGTTTGAGAGGTTCAACCAGGCAAACACTATTCTCAAGTCCCGGGACCTGGGCTCCATCATCTGTGACATCAAGTTCTCGGAGCTCACATACCTAGATGCTTTCTGGCGGGATTATATCAACGGCTCCCTGCTGGAGGCCCTGAAGGGCGTCTTCATCACAGACTCACTCAAACAGGCAGTGGGCCATGAGGCCATCAAACTGCTGGTCAATGTGGATGAGGAGGACTATCAGGCTGGCCGCCGCAAGCTGCTCCGGAACCTGGTCACTGGAGGTGGGGCCGGGGCCGGGGCTGCTGCCACACCCGACGGGAGCAGAGGGACTCCATCCTCTTAGAAGCGCATGTCTGCTTCTTTTAGCAGGGGGGGGCACCCATGTCCCAAATAAGATAACTTAACGGCGAGGACAGAAGCAAGGAAAGTATAAAGTACGTTCTGATTCAGGAAGAAGTATGAGGAAGAATGCTGGGTGCCCTGCCCTTTCATCTATGAAGGGAATGTGAAATTAAAGTGAGCAAGAGTAAGTTGAGTTAGATGTATGGAACACAGACATAAGATAAGTGTTTTGAATGTTGAAGGTTTAGTTTTTTCTGCTGGAAGGACAATGCTAATATTTTATATTGTAACTTGTGAATTGACTATAAAATCTGATTTAACATTTTCTTTTGGTATCACACAGCTCTTTGCCATAAAGTGTTCTTGAAAAGTCCCCTAGTAGACTATTATTACACATGGCTATAAACAAGTCCCTATTGGGACATTTAGCATTTTGTTTACTGCCAGACAGGGACAAAATCATTGTAAGCCAGTGACATGCCATCATTATAATTATTTGGTAGTAAATCATTTAAAAATATTTTTGGTATGTTGTCAAATGAACAATTATTGTGTGGGTCATTCTTGATGATTTGGTTCAAAAGGATTGAAAAGATTAAGCGTACTGAGTGGTTTCAGATGTGCTTAAAATTGCAATACAAAATTCAACAACAGAGTGCAGTAATAAGTATAAAAAAACAGCGTCATTTTGAAATAATTTTGACCCCAAATACTGTATCTACCCTCATCTCAAATACAAATGTAATTTTTGAATATGTGTATTCACCCATGGCTCAGACTTCTATTTCTTGATTTGCTTGTCAATATTAGAATTTAATCAGAAAGACGCATTCATTAAAGCTGGAATCTTTAGTGGTGAAACTGCCACGTCTGTTTGCGATATTACAACAACAAAGACAGTACTTCAAACAACACTGTTTTTTTCCCCTCTGACATCATCTCACATCATTGCAAGCACGATAGAACAGCAGAGTAGGTACCACAATGCTCCGCTGCTCTGTTTCCAAAACAAAAACAAAAGCACCTGGGGTTTTTAAAACAACTTTAACAATTGTTTTATTATAGTTTTATTAGAGTTACAACCAACATACAAAGTTCCCCCCTTGTTTTTGCTTTTTAATTGTAATTTCATGTAAAGAGAAAAGGCTCTACACACTGCATTTAGTACTTTCAACCATTTATTTGGGGGGAAGTACACTGGGAGCACCATTTTGTTTGATTGAGTTCATCAATATCATAGATTTTACTACAACGGTATAATTAGGTATATTGTGTTTCATGCAAATGTACAAGACCAGAGTAGTTGGTGATTATTTTGGACCACATTTTCAAAACATCTTTGTCCACAGTTCATTATCCTACAATCAATCTGACACAATGTAGCATGGTGTAGTGCTATCCAAGTTAGGAGCCTCTGATACTTGCTTTAGGAAACAAGGCAACTTTAAACATGTTTTACCGCCTTGGACCAATCAGTAAGTTTAGTCAAAATCGTCCCAGTGCTGTCTGAGATATCGTGTGTGATGAACGTACAGGCAGAGTCAGATCCACAGACGATTAACATTGATCAGACTGCCATCTGATAAAATATTTAATACAGTTGGCTATACCTTTGACATATGAGGGTGTTTTCTAGGCAACATTTTTTATAGGTTGTGAGGTTGGCTTTCATAGATGCAGCAAGGTCAAGAGCAGTGATGTGTTGGAAAGTGGTTCACTTCATACTTGTTTGCATTGTAAGAATGTCCTCAGTCTCATATACAGATGTGGTCAAATATATTGGCACCCTTGCTTGATTCACTATTTATTCTAAAATAAGTTGAAATTAAAAAATATTTTGGATTTTACAAGTGTATTTGTTTGATTTACAACAGCACATGGGCATGAAGAACAAAAACATTTTTTCCGATTTTTCCCTTCAAAGTAAAAAATGGCCTGGACTAATTAATATAGTCTAATTAATTTGGTTGGAGGCATGATTCTCATTTACTGCATAATTTTACTTACTCACCTGTTGTAAGTTGCAGGTGCCTATGGGGTAAAAATTGCCATTCAGTTTTGAAAAGAACAAACAGAAGATTCTACTCCATTGCGCTCTATTGTGAAATGCAAGAGTGCGAATATATTTGACTGCATCTGTAGGCTACAGCAGTTGTCTGCCTCTGTTTAACAGTGTATAATGTGTACATCAGTTACTTTAAACGGATGTTCAAAATCTATACGATTCCACATGAAAAGGTAATATAGTTCATCAGAGTGCAGTATCTGTTATATTTGTATTCCCCTAATATGTTTTAATTTGTGTTGGTAAATTAATGTTATAGCCGACAAGATTAGCATTTTAGCGCTGCTACTTAGTCTTAGATTTTTCCTGGATCAATGAACTTTTATGGAAGATTAAAGGATTTTGCCAACTGCTTTCAAAATTCACTCTTGCTTTTAACTCTTGTTAAAATGATCAGTGACATTTCCCTTTACCTTTCCATGTATTAAATAAAAGAGCTAGTCATATTTGGTACTAAAATCTAATCTTGGTACATAAAAGGTTCTGCCAGGTTCTGTTTTGAGTAAGAAGACCAGAAATTAAATTCACATTGTTTTGCAATATGTCATGTGCCATCTTTTATTTCAGTTTTACTGCTACTTTTTACATTTACTTGCTTTTAGATGAGAAAAATACATTTAAAAGGAATTCTTTCCCAATTATCTATAGATTTTTTTTTTAAAGAGTCCCCTCAGCCAACTGACGTTATTGAGGAGTTTGCCATACCACACATTAAAGCAAGTATTACGATGCAATACAGCTGTTCATGTTTCCCTAATGGAATATAACACAAAGTTGCAAATTGGTATCTATTATATAGGTTCTATGTTAATTGTTTTTAAGCCTTAATAGATTGCATGTCTAGTTATGATCCCCAGAAACATGAGACAACTTCTGTAACCTTCTGCAGATAATTCAATAGGCTATATTCTTTGCAACTTTTTAAAATGCATTTTTCTTGTGTAGTGCAAGCAAATGGAACTGGTCATAAATTGGAGAGATATTGTCAATACATACCATACAGCAGATGGGAAGGAGCACTTTATTTTTTCTCTGTTCTAAATATTCCCCTGTAGCACACAAACATAGTCAAATCCCCTACTCAGAAATCTTGGACATAAAAGCAAGAAATGCATCACATAGTTTGCCGATATTTGCTGTATGTTGTTATTTTGTAATTATTTTATTTGTGCTGACCAAAAAAGAGATTGTGGTTTTACGTGAATATTTACATTGATGTGTGGCTGGTACATTTGTCTGCACAAATAAAAAAATAAGTTGTTTAAAAGTCAATAAAAATGTTGTGTAAACAATGTGACATTTTGAGCAGATTGCATTTGATTTGACATTTGCTTTACTACTGTTTTTATTTTATTCCAAGAAATAGAATGATTGAGGATGACTGAAACCATCTCTAGTCTAATGAAAACATTTGTTATTTTGACGATGTTTCATGCCCATTTGTGTTGTAGTAGAATATAGTAGTTGCGTAGTTGTATATACTGTAGTATGTAAAACTGGAATTCTTCAGTTCTGCAGTTTTTCCTTTTTCTTTTGGCAAAGAGCCCTACCTAGAACCCTGCAAGTCATTAGGGTTAGTAGCAGGACAGAGACAACAACAGTCAGGAGAAGTACCAGTACATCCCCATTATGGTAAGCATACCAGGGCATCTTGTAGGACTCGGTTCCCAAGTGTGCTGCACCCTTGTGCCTCATAGCCAATTCTAGCCAGAAGATGGCGTTGTCCATTGGTTTGAGAGGTGTATCGCGGTGGCGCTTTGACATCCTGCGCATATTCTCTCTCTAGGGCTTACTCTTGTCCAGGGCCTAGGTTCCACCTCTAGGTCCGTCGCCTCGAGAATCTTAGCCACACCCCTGGCCTTTAGACTAAGCATGTTGTCAAACTGGTCAAATATGAAAGGAAGGCCTAACATGGGAACCCCATGGTAGATGGCTTTATAGATCCCATTGGTGCCCCCGTGTGTCACAAAGGCTCTTGTTTTTGGATGGCCAAGTAGGTCGTTCTGAGGCAGCCAGTTCACCAGCAGTGTGTTTTTGCCTAGAGTAGATGGCTTCTCTCCTGTATGTCTCCACACCACCTTCTGAGGCAGGCGGGCGAAGGCAGCTGCAATTATCTCTGATATCTCCGGAAGGAGGCTACCCAGCAGACTCCCCAAAGACATGACCACGACCCCATGTTCCCCCGAGCTCTGCACAAATGCCTCTAACTCCGCAGGCAAAGGCTTAGAGGGCTTACACTGGAAGCCCCCCATGTAGACCACACTGGGCATGGTAGGGCTTGGAAACTCGAACACAACGTCCACTCTCAGCCATAGGTCAGCCCCCTGAATGAGAGAATAGATATTGGTGTTTGGATCGATGAATTCGTTGATCAGACCCTGGTATAGAGGTCTTGTTATGCCATAATCAATATAAAGAGAGATCCCATAATGCAAGAAGTTTTTCAGTTTGTTGACAAAACTAATTTTATTTGTGACCAGTGACCTAATAGTTGGTATGTAAGAAAGGGGCGAAGGTGCAATCGCAAAGTGTCCCTCTGCATTGGTGATCCAACGAACATTGAGCACAATAGGAAGACCCAAGTAACTCCCCAATACAACTCCAGGATCTGTCAATATTAAATCAAAATTGGCTGCCTTCAGCTTCTCCATTAACTGTTTGTCCTCCATGACTAAGCGGGCCATTTCAGCACTGCAGCGATGGGCCGCCTCCAGCAAATGAATGTTTTCTTTCTTTAGCTTGATGAAGGACAAAATGGAGCGCTCTCGTGTCCATATCTCTAGGCTCCTCTTCAGGAAGGATGCCATGTACTGCGGGTCCTCCAAACTGCTGGCCCTGGGCACGGGCAATGTGATGGAGGAGTAGTGGCGGGCGTGTTCAGGGATGTACCAGCTGGTGGATGAGCGGACCACTGTTAAAGTGTGACCCGCAGGTCCAGCTCTCGCAGGAGGATGTCCATGTTGAGCCAATGGCTGCCGTCCACAGGGTACACCAGGATGTTGCCAGCCTGGCTCTGAGCTGGGAACACCTACAGGAGACAGGTCAGAAGGAGGAGAGCAGGACATGGAGGGAAGCAGGGTGGGGCTGCCACAGTGACTATCATGGTTTGTCTGTAGAGGAAAAAGAACGTAACAAATACGGTTGCTTTCGGTATTTGAAAGTGTTTTCATTGACCACTGCTTTCCACCCCGTCTCACCACACACACAGGCATTAATTAATGTGACTATAGTCTCAAACATACAGTTACCTTCCAAAATAAAGGAAACACCAACATAAAGTGTCTTAATAAGGGCGTTGGGCCACCACAAGCCAGAACAGCTTCAGTGCACCTTGGCATAGATTCTACAAGTGTCTGGAACTCTGGTAGCGATGCGACACCATTCTTCCACGAGAAATTCCATTATTTGGTGTTTTGTTGATGGTGGTGGAAAACAATGTCTCTTGCGCCACTCTAGAATCTCCCATAAGTGTTAAATTGTGGGTGAGATCTGGTGACTGAGACCAGTATGGCGTATGATTTAAATAATTTTCATGCTCATCAAACCATTCAGTGACCACTCGTGCCCTGTGGATGAGGGCATTGTCATCCTATGGCGGCTTAACCATGGTAGCCAAAATAATGGCCTGCTCAGCAGTTTTATACATGACCCTAAGCATGATGGGATGTTAATTGCTTAATTAACTCAGGAACCACACCTGTGTGGAAGCACCTGCTTTCATACTTTGTATCCCTCATTTACTCGTGTTTCCCTTATTTTGTCAATTACCTGTATCTAACCAAGTATAACATAGTTTGTGTGTGTATTGGTTGCATATTTTCAGACTGCCAATGATAAAGAGTTGAGTTACTGCAACTCCAAGACTTGCCGTCAGAAGAGGATATGAAGCTGGCTAGGCAGATATGTGGGTAGGTGAAGACATTATTGATAATAATTCATGCTTAGATTAAAAAAAGATGAGAGTAGCATTCGAATAGCAGTAGTTGTAGTCATGTTGTACACTTGAACCAAAGTTGGGTCCCTCCCTTTACCCGACACCAACCTTTGTGAGAGCCACAATGACATGGTCAAACAAGTTTTGACTAGATAATGGACTTTTGTGTGATGATATGCACTGTGCATAGATATGATCTCATTCAGTGTAATCAGAGGGAGGCAAGAGCAATGTGTTCGACAAATGTGAAGATTCTAGAGGAAATTACATTTCTGAAACTGGGAGGTCACTGAAAGCAAAATGTGCTATTGAACCAATTCTCGGTTCAAGTAAATTCATGCTACTGATTAAGCTTGAGGATCTTATGTACAGGTCCTTTCTGTTACTCATTTACAGAAAATCATAACATTTTGATAACACTTGTTGATATCACTTTCAACTTATCCTGAATCCAAAAGTATGTGTGTGTGTGTGTGTATATGGGGGGGGGGGGGGGGGGGGGGTCTCTGCAAGAACCAGGGGTTTAGCCACACTTACTGTTAGTAGTTTGTTGCAGTATTTTGACAACATTTTACAAAAATAGAATGTAGCTTACACATGGGTCATTCTATGAAAAGTGTTTTTTTGGATAGTGTAATTCTGTCACACAAAAACCAAAAACGTTATTTCACCTTTTAATATTCTGTCAGAAAGACTTATATACAGACTTATATACAGTACCAGTCAAAAGTTTGGACACACCTACTCAAGGGTTTTTCTTTATTTTTAATATTTTCTACGTTGTAAAATAATAGTGATGACATCAACTATGAAATAACACATATGGAATCATGTAGTAACAAAAAAGTGTTAAACAAAACTTTTCTTTTTTTTTACGCTGGCTGCTCGTAAGGTTTCTTGACTTGGACACTAATTTTTTCCAACACATGGATCGACATTTACAGAATGATTACCTGGAGGAAAATGGGGGAGGGTCATTTTATTCCAATTTTGGTCAAGGGGAGGGTTTAGTATATATATTTTTTAATCTAGTCCAGGGGAGAGCCATGTAATTTGTAATTGATTACATTTCTATATTTCTCCGTGTTTTATAATTAATTTCTTATTAGGCTATATATCGATGTATGCCTGATGCCGCCGCTCATCTATGATTCTCGGCTGGGCATGTGTAACAGTATAATTTTAGACTGTCCCCTCGCCCATACCCGGGCTCGAACCAGGGACCCTCTGCACACATCAACAACTGTCACCCACGAAGCATCTTTACCCATCACTCCACAAAAGCCGCGGCCCTTGCAGAGCAAGGGGAACTACTACTTCAAGGTCTCAGAGCAAGTGACGTCACCAATTGAAACGCTATTTAGCGTGCACCGCTAACTAAACTAGCCGTTTCACATCCGTTACATTCACCCCCCTTTTGACCTCCTCCTTTTTCCGCAGCAACCAGTGATCCGGGTCAACAGCATCAATGTAACAGTATAACTTTAGACCGTCCCCTCGCCCATACCCAGGCGCGAACCAGGGACCCTCTGCACACATCAACAACAGTCACCCACGAAGCATTGTTACCCATCGCTCCACAAAAGTCGTGAGGGCAAGAGGAACTACTACTTCAAGGTCTCAGAGCAAGTGACGTCACCGATTGAAACGCTATTTAGCGCGCACCACCGCTAACTAAGCTAGCCGTTTCACATCCGTTACACGTGCAATATCAAGTTTCCGCCTATATGCTATTTAGTGTGGTCTCAATAAAATAATCCATTGCTACGAAGTGCATGCTCAGAGAAGCACAGAGCAAAGTTATATTTCTAAGATAGCTGCTGGGTTGGTGTAAATACCACCTTCACACATGCTGCCAAACATACCCCCGTAAAACTGACTATCCTATCGATCCTTGACTTTGGTGATGTCATTTACATCAAAATAGCCTCCAACACTCTACTCAGCAAATTGGATGCAGTCTATCTCTCGTTGGCTGGTCCTCGCAACATGTTTGTCACCAAACCCACTGGCTCCAGGTCATCTATAAGTCTTTGCTAGGTAAAGCGCCGCCTTATCTCAGCTCACTGGTCACCATAGCAATGCCCACCCGTAGCACACACTCCAGAAGGTATATTTCACTGGTTATCCCCAAAGCCAACACCTCCTTTGGCCACCTTTCCTTCCAGTTCTCTGCTGCCAATGACTGGAACGAATTGCAAAAATCACTGTAGTTGGAGACTTCTATCTCCCTCACTAACTTTAAGCGTCAGCTGTCAGAGCAGCTTACTGATCGCTGCAGCTGTACAGATTTTTCCTATAGTGTTATTGACTGTACAATTGTTTATCCCATGTGTAACTGTGTTGTTTTTGTCACACTGCTTTGCTTTATCTTGGACAGGGCGCAGTTGTAAATGAAAACTTGTTCTCAACTGGTCTACCTGGTTAAAAAAAACGGTGAAATAAAAAATTAAATAAAGAACTAGGCTGCATTACACACTGTAATGGATATTCCAACCCTGAGCCCCAGCCTGCTCTTTTGTGTGCTGCCTAAACAATGGCTGTGCTGTGTATGCCTACCTTATCAGTTCAGGAGCAGAGTCAAAAGCTTCTTCTTATTTTTGTTGATGTTGATTAGGTCATGTCCAATCTTGCGCGCAGAATAGCCTATAGCCTATGTTCTGTTCAGTTTGAGAAGGAGAGAGCGAAGATGAGGACAGGAGGTCAACTTTGATAGCTTGTTACTTGCCATGATGTATTTCTCAGAGTTATTGACCTCACAATAAGCCAAATTTGAGTAACTTACATTGTGTAGCTGAAATTTGAAGCAGTAGGTATAATTCCTTTCAGCCGTCTTCATTTTAATTAGACTTATCTAACAACAAGAGGGCTTTGTGTTGGAGACGATTTCTTCCTATTTTAGACATGTTAGGGTTTTCGTCTTCCTCCTCTGACGAGGAGTAAGAGATGTCGGACCAATGTGCAGCGTGGTAAGTGTCCATTTTAATATATAAAACTGAACACTACAAAAAATACAAAATAACAACGTGAATGAACAAACGAAAATCGAAACAGTCCTGTATGGTACAGACACAGAAACAATCACCCACAACTCAAAAGTGAAACCAGGCTACCCAAGTATGGTTCTCAATCAGGAACAATGATTGACAGCTGCCTCTGATTGAGAACCATACCAGGCCAAACACAGAAATCCCAAAACATAGAAAAAGGAACATAGACAACGCACCCAACTCACGCCCTGACCATACTAAAACAAAGACATAACAAAATAACTAAGGTCAGAACGTGACAAGACATAAGAGGTAGTGGTACCTGTTTGACAGATGAAATTAGGCTATAGGCTGCTATATCCATAGATTTGTTGTCAATTCCTCCACCCACCATGCACTCTTTAAACTCTGTGTCAGTGAAGGGCTGTTAAATTAAAACTAAGACTCGAATTGAGGGGGTTTGAGAAGGTATGCCATATGCAGACCTTTTATTAAAGAACATGGCAAAAAAGCATAGGCCTACCCCCCTAGTTTAAGATTTAAGAAAATAAAACTGATCCGATAATATAAAGTGATCTATAACAGCGCTTTAGTTCGCAATGCTATACGCTAGAATCAAGCTATAAAATTCCCGGGAAAGACGTGACTCCGATGCATATATGGGAATATCATTGTGTCATTTCTTTGACTTTCAGAGGATGAGTTAGAACCTTCTATAGCCAAGGAGACAAAACAATTAACTTTGCTTGGGAAGTAATCTAATTATGTCACTATCAATTGATTAAGCTATTCAATTTCTGTACAAAAGAACATTTTTAAACCCAGACAGTTTTTAGGGAAACACCTGAGAGCTTCTCTCATTGTTTAAACCATGGAAGTAGAATAGCCAGCAGTAAAGATGTTCTGCTTCGGTAGACCTACTCTGTCTGGGGTTGAAAAGTAGCCCTGCGTTGCCATGTAACGCTTACAGGACAAATAACAGTTTCTAAAACTGCATAAATAAGGCTCTGGTCTGTCCAATAAATTAGGTTAAAGGGAACTCATGTTCTCTACTATCCACTTTGTTTTAATTATTATTTTGGGTATATTGGAGGTTACTTTTTCAAATGTTCATGGAGGGTTTTTGATCAAATATATTTTGCTGAAGGGAGGGCCCTCCATTTTATTTCAGAGGTCCGATTTTGCGAGTTCGAATGTCATCACGGACAGCTTTAGCATTTTAGCAAATGACCAACTACTTACTACTTTTTAGATACTTTGCAAATACTGAGCATATTAGCTGACCCTTCCCCTAACCTTAAACATTTTAGCTAACTATTCCCCTAAACTTAACATAACTCCAAAACTTAACCGTAACCCCCTAGCTTTGCTAACGTTAGCCACCTAGCTATTATACATCATATTCCACGAATTGTAATTCGTAACATACAATACGAAATGGGTGACGGACATCCACAAATAAATACATACCATTCGAAACATAACAATATAATATTAAATGGAGTGTCTCAGATTTAAGTACAGAATAATACGAAATGCTCTGAGATCCAAGTTGGTTCACTCCCTAACCTTTAACCAGCTAAACAGCTGCTATTGGCGAACATGTGTTTATTGTAGGGTACAATTATCGTATAATAATTATCATAATTTCCTTAATACATTATTATCAGGAGACTTTATATTCACGTAGATATGGTTTCCCCAATAGCAGTTTATTATTTATACATGAAGTGGGCAAAGTTGTTGATCATTTTACGAGCAGAACGGCACGGTTGGGAGAAGAAGCTCCATTTCAAAAATATCTAAGCGGTCAAAACCATTCGTTTTTTGTGAAAGGGTTGTCACCAAAACTGTGTTGTATACATTAGGTGTGCAGTAGTGTTATTCATGTCTTTCAAATGTGCATTATGATGCATTGCAAGCAACAACAACAAAAAGCATCAACAAAAAGTACAATTATGATAATAAATGTTTCCATTTGCATGACAATTAACGTTAATCGTTACCCTAAATTCCATAATGTCACAGCCCTAGTTTGTAGTTAGTTACCTTTCTAGCTAATAGGCTATGTTATTGTTTTTTTTAATTGAACCTTTATTAACTAGGCAAGTTAGAGTTAACACTTCTTCAGATTGTAATGTGGGAGGTCAAAATAATGGAGAAAAAAAATCTACCAAATCTATTCATTTTCAAAATGTTATTTACTTGTCCTTTCCATTATCATTCAACGGATGATAAGACATAACATTTTGGGAAAAAACATCCCACTGAGCAAAAACAGGTTCAATCAACGTTGTTTCCACGTCACAATTTACCTTGAGTCTGAAGATATGATGAGTACCTTGTAAGTGGCCCCAAAGAACCCCTTTGGGTATGAGAGCACTTCGTAAAAATAGTTTGAATATTTCCAAGGCGATGGAAAATAAACGCCAGGCAGTGGCTGTTTCTTCACTTCTCCGTGGGTGAATACATTTCTTTCTGCTTATCTAGTGTTTTCAGAGACTACTACAACAAACATATACGCTGCAAGTTAGCACAGGAAAAGTACAAATGAACTTTGACCTAGATTTCCGACGTGGTCTGTGATAAAGCAGAGGGAGAGAGAGAACGGGTGCCTCTTCTGAAGCATGTGTTCTGAAATTCAATGCCTGCTTCAAAAACAGATTATGCAGAGGGGATTATGCTAAATTCATTCACACTGATTGAGCCTCTAGAACCCAAAGACAATGCTCTTTAAAAGTGCAAGATATGTGATTTACAAGCATATTCATTCATTATAATTAGGCCTAAATATTGTTTGTTAGCAGTTGTATGACCTCTAAAGGGGATTTCTAGTATTGTGGTCATGTCTTCTAGGCCAAATCCACACACACACTGTTCCTGCTTTAGTCTCTCATTTACATAATGCATGTGCCTGTATCCCAATTTAAGATTTAGTCCTTAGTGAATAGAAAGTGTCCTATAGGTTTAACCCATTGATATACTGATGCATCACACTGAAATGACTATTTCCTTGGAGTTTGTAATGAGCTAAATGAATGTTGTCTAAGTTTAACATTTTAAATACGAGAGGGGCATACATCACATTATTACATCAATTTATATGGAGAGTTTACCACAGAACAATAATTCTGTCAAAATCTTTGAATGTTTACTATTTGAGATGAGCAAACTTGTCAAAGTCACTGGGAAACTGGTCAGAGGCTAAGCCCACTAAGTTAACCAGCAAGTCCTGAGTTGTATCATAATGTCCTAGTAGGTTAGTTTACATGGGCAAAATTCAAACTAACCAGGATATGTTTTGTTTCTAAGTTAGCTTGTTAAAATTGACCCCATCCCACTACCTATCATGAAACAGGCCTACCCCCCAGGGAATTGAAAGTGGGAAGAGGAAAACACCTGGAACATTTTAATATGGTTCTGAAACAACTACTACCCAAATACATACATTCTATTTTCTCAAAAATACTTTATATCATGGAGCTGGTGTCAGCCCATGCCTGATATTCTCACGTGCTATTAAATAACCCGACAACTTTCATTTAGCTGTTAAAATCTGTCCCCTCATTGTTGAGCTCTCCTTTAATCAGAGCCTAAAATCAATAGAGCAACCAGCACACAAAGCTTGTATTCTGTTTTGATAAATGGTGTGTTACTCTAATTCCCAGAAAAGATACCTTTATGTGGTTTCTTTTCAAATAGTAGTCTTCACTGGTGTTATGTAATATGTATTCAGTGATACATAAATGCCACCTTTTGTTAGATATCGGTTTTCCTCTTTGAGGAAATCAGGTGACACACAACAAAAGGTAACAAAACCTGGCTATAAAAAGGCTCATACATGACATTCTCAACTTTGATCATGAATCTTACACCCAAGTGCAAGTGGTACCTAGCATTTGTGATTGCAGGTGAGCAAATTGTATTTTAACAATACCATACATTAATATTTATGTTAACTATATATGAAAATGTTTGTCCCATGTTAACAAGTAGTGTGTTTTACAAAATGCTTAAAACACAATTCATATTTTGTGTACTACACAGGGCTCTAGGATTTCATATAGTAGTTTTGTGCAAGGTTCTCTGCAAATCATTATTTATTTAATATTATTGAGTAAATCCACAATGGTGACTCTGCTCACTAACATTTTCGTTGTATAAATGCCATATTGATTTGCGAAAGTTCAGAAACAGCACTGTGAAGTATATGACTACTAATATCCTGGTCTAATTTGTTTTCCAATTAATCTGTTAACCAATAGCAAATAAGGACTGAAACACATCCGTGTCCACCTCCTATCAACTCTCACACACACATAACCTTTGACAAGGCTATAAAATATAACATCTTTAACTTATTGTATGTTTTATCATTATGTTCCTCTCATGTAGTTGTTTGCTCCAATGAAGGAGCATCTCGAGTTCTAGACAGACGTAAGTATAATAATGAAGCACTGAGACCATAGACTTCTAATAAGTTCTGTTATTGAGTTTGTTGGCAAGTTTAATCTCCATAAATATTTTTAATTACATGATGTCAGTCATACACTGTAGTTAAAGTACCTCTTTGTGTGACTATCATATACATTCTCAAAGTGTCTAAATAGGGCTCTATTCAATCCGTATTGCGGTAGTTCAGCATTACAGCGTGATTGAAATTTAAAGGTAATGTTTCCGCGTTAGCTGAGACTGCATTTACTGTAAACGGTGCATATGTCGGCTGAATCGGAAATTATCTTTACATTTCTAGTGCACAATCTGTAATGCTTCAGCGATACAGATTGAATAGAGCCCTTAACGTGGGACTTAACTAAACAATTATTTTCTATTTGCCTCAGTCAGTGCTGGAGGAGTACGTTTAGTGGATGGCCCATACAACTGCTCTGGCAGGGTGGAGGTGTACTATGCAGGCCAGTGGGGTACAGTGTGTGATGACAACTGGGACCTGCTGGATGCCAAGGTAGTGTGTAGAGCACTGGGCTGTGGGGCAGCCCAGAAGGCCCTGGACCAGGCCCACTTTGGCGGGGGTAAGGGGGAGATCTGGCTAGATGATGTGGAATGTTCTGGGAATGAAGAGTCACTGCTTAGCTGCAGCTCAGATGGACTTGGGTCACACAACTGTGGACACTTTGAGGATGCAGGAGTGATATGTGAGGGTCAGTCAGGTGAGTGGTTGAATTTGCTATAAGTGTGGTTGAATTTGCTATAAAGATGCATCTAAACTACCAACTTTAACTAGGGGCTTGTTTAATGCTACCATTTCTCTCTGTCGCTGTCTCCCCCCCCCCTCTCTCTCTCCATCTATCAGGTCAACCCCCTTCAGACTCCCATTGTGAGTAAAAAAAAAAGTATTCCTTACTTTATGTTTCAGTTGCAGAACGAGTCATAATACGTATTTGAAAAACAAAACGTTAATGGCCGTAATGTGTTTCTCACTTTCCCTTCCTTTTAACAGCTGGCTTGACAGTGCGCATAGTTGATGGTCCCAATCACTGCTCTGGAAGGGTGGAGGTCTACCATGATGGGAGTTGGGGGACAGTCTGTGATGATAATTGGGGTTTCCTAGATGCCCAAGTTGTATGTAGGGAGCTGAGCTGTGGACCAGCCACAGAGGCTCCTCACCAGGCTTACTTTGGTGAGGGGAGTGGCTCAATCCTATTGGACGATGTGGCATGCATGGGAAGTGAGGGATCTTTACTGGAATGCAACTCAGGAGGGATAGGAAACCATAACTGTGGCCATGATGAAGATGCCAGTGTAACTTGCATGATGGGTAAGTCTAAGCCTACAAATGCAGTAAGCTCAATTGAATAAAATAGTTAATGTTGAGATTAATTAAGGAGAATTGAATACCTGTTTTTCACAATATCTCACGCACCTTTTCATTATTTAATATTTTCCTCACATTCAATTCAAGAACAAGAGGACCCAGATAGAAACAGTCAGATAAATTCCATAAAACTATATTCAAATTGACAATATGAATGGTCCTTACAAAGCAAACTAAAATAATGTACTCTTCTCTCCAGTGGTCCCAGATGATGGCCCGTTGATCCGGCTGGTGGATGGTCCTGATCAGTGTTCAGGGAGGGTGGAAGTGTATTATGCGGGGCAGTGGGGTACGGTGTGTGATGATGACTGGGACGTGAGCGACGCTGACGTGGTCTGCAGACAGCTCAGCTGTGGGTGGGCTATGGATGCCCCCGGACAGGCCTGGTTTGGTATGGGAGTTGGCATTCCCATTCTGCTGGACAACATAGCCTGTGTTGGCACAGAAGGCACTCTCTTTGACTGCCCCTCTGAGGCGATAGGTCAGCATAACTGCATGCATCCTGAGGATGCGAGTGTGGTCTGCTCAGGTGAGATTAAAGGGGAAGTTCCGTATTTTACTGTTAGATGGTTCCTGACCCTGAAAGTAGTTTATGGGCGAAACTGTAATCTTCGGTTGAGTTTTATCTAAACAGCTACTACAAATTTCAGCTCATTTAAGGCACAGTTAGCTTTATTTATTAATAACGCTTTTCAAGGTAACATACAGTATATGCAACAACTCTTTGTTTTCCATGATCCTCCCTATGGATTGCAGGTTCACACCAGAGTGAGTACATTCATTTGTCTGCACACTACACAATAATCTCCACAGCCTGATGCATCAATTTGTTAACAGATTATTTACCTATTTACCTGGACCTTCAATTCGCTTGGCCGGTGGCTCCAACAACTGCTCTGGTAGAGTGGAGGTGTTCCACTCTGGCCAGTGGGGTACAGTGTGTGATGATGACTGGGATCTGAAACATATGTACACCTCGTAATTGATCGTTAAAATGTTTTTATTTGCCTCTCGGGTGGCGCAGGGGTCTAGGGCACTGTGCCACCAGAGACTCTGGGTTCGCGCCCAGGCTCTGTCACAGCTGGCTGTGACCGGGAGGTCCGTGGGGTGACGCACAATTGGCCTAGCGTCGTCCGGGTTGGGGAGGTTTTGGCCGGTAGGGATATCCTTGTCTCATCGTGCACCAGCGACTCCTGTGGCGGGCCGGGCGCAGTGCACGCTAACCAGGTCGCACACATCGGTGCGGCTGGCTTCCGGGTTGGATGCGTGCTGTGTTAAAGAAGCAGTGCGGCTTGGTGGGGTTGTGTTTCGGAGGATGCATGGCTTTCGACCTTGTCTGACATGCTATCCCCAGAGCCTGTACGAGAGTTGTAGCGAGAGTTGTAGCGATGAGACAAGATAGTAACTACTATGGGGAGAAAAAGGGGGTAAAATAAAAAAAATAAAAAAGTTTTTATTTGAATAAATCAGAAAAGTTCAGACAGGTACTGTATCTTTTTTACAGGTCCCACAGAGAACATCCTGCAAAGCTCCACATGGACCTACGGTAATGTATTGTCTTCATATTGTCTTCATATTGTCTTCATATTCCATCTACAAAGTTTTCAACTCAACAACAATCCCAGTATCTGTTAATCTTCACAGCTTTTCTTGTATTTTACAGATAGCACTTCCAGAGTGCGTCTGGTCAACGGCACCAACAACTGCTCTGGTAGAGTGGAGGTGTTCCACTTTGGCCAGTGGGGTACAGTGTGTGATGATTGGTGGGATCTGAGAGATGCCCAGGTGGTGTGCAGAGAGTTGGGCTGTGGAGAAGCTCAAGAGGCCTTTAGATCTGCAGAGTTTGGAGAAGGAAGTGACTCCATCTCTCTGGATGACCTGGCTTGTTCTGGCTCTGAAGACTCTTTGCTGCAGTGTCCCCACAGTGGACTGGGGAACCATAACTGTGTCCACTATGAAGATGCAGGAGTTACCTGCACTGGTAAGATTACTGTTTAGTGACATGAAGTTTAGATATCATGATATTGTCTATGTTGGTAACAGTACTAACATCACCACTGCAACTCCAAAACAATAAATGTAACTGAATATTCTGTTCATTGACACTGACAGGTCCTTCTGGAGGCATCCAGCCATTCAACTCATCATGGACCCAGGGTAAGTTACATCCTTATTCATCATTCCAGTGGGTCAGATTCAATTCATATCCAACTTTTGACATCTTCAACCCTAATTGTACCCAAAAATAAATGTTTGATTGATTGAGTGTAATGTAATTGAACATAACGCTTATGCCAACCCCTGATACACACAACAGAACAGTCATCCTTTAAAAAAAGGTCATCAGCAAATGTGAGGGGCTTTAAGCAGAAACCAGTCCAAAAGTTAGTGTTAGCAAATACCTAGATGTTGCGTAAAAGTCTGTGTGAAACAAATCATAGCACATGTCTCAATATTTGATTGTTTTCTATTTTTAGGTTCTGGTTCCGGAGGTTTCTGAAAGCATATAGATCTCTCATCTGTACAGTCTAGGAGTATCAAGGGTTAACCATAAACACTGTATGTACGTTCTAATTCTATTTGTCGTCAAATCTCTCCAGTTGGTACATGCTGCTGTGCAAATTAAACACACTTCTAATAATACAGTGTGGTAAACCATAGTCCGTAACAATTAATTTCCAGCCAGATGAGACTCTTGCTTTCTGCAAGAAAGTGGGGTGGAACCATTTCAAATTCTGCCTCATGTACTGTATCATTCACAATGGCCATCAATAATGACACAATGCCAAGAAGATCCTGTGTCACAGTTCCAGGACCGAGAAGGTGAAAACAACCTAGGCCAGCCAAGCACCAAAGACCTTCTGAATTTGAACTCAAATACAGTTCAAATGCAATCACATGACCTGTAAGATGAATATGCATAAGGTTTTGAAAATGGTTTGTATAGTGTTCACATGCTGTAACTAACAAATCAGTATATGAACTAAATTCAATTCCCCCCAAAAATCAGAAAACATTGGGAAATGTTCAATTAATGGATTTAATTTAAATGAATTAATGATATTTAGTCTTTTAAAGGTTTGTTGACATTTTTCTGGTTATACTATACATTGTATTGTTCCTTTCATGGTTAGGACATTCTGTTACTTGTAGAATGCTGTGTGTCCTATTCCCAAGCTAGTCTATTGTGAATTATCATTAAATATCTTTAATTAAATCAAAACAAATACTGTATTGTTCTTCAAAATAATTTGGAATTTTACCCATATATTCACCAAGGTGCACATAAGAGTAAGTTCACATGCTAAGTTCCTCTCCATCTTCTCTATCAATAGAGAGCAACAATAGGCCATCGTTAGATTAAAAACCAAAACAAGTATTTAACCTTTTTAACTAGAATGCCAGCATCCCGGAGTCGCCACTTCACTGTTGACTTTGAGACTGGTGTTTTGCGGGTGCTATTTAATGAAACTGCAAGTTGAAGACTTGCAAGGCGTCTGTCAGAGTGGCCATCGGATTCTTGTTCACCTCCCTGACCAAGGCCCTTCTCCCCCAATTGCTTCTGCCAGCTCTAGGAAGAGTCTTGGTGGTTCCAAACTTATTCCATTTAAGAATGATGGAGGCCACTGTGTTCTTGGGGACCTTTAATGCTGCAGAATTTTTTTGGTACCCTTCACCAGATTTGTGCCTCTACACAATCCTGTCTCGGAGCTCTACTGACAATTGCTTCGACCTCATGGCTTGGTTTTTGCTCTGACATGCACTGCCAACTGTGGGACCTTGTATAGACAGAAGTGTGCCTTTCCAAATCATGCCCAATCAATTGAATTTACCACAGGTGGACTCCAATCAAGTTGTAGAAACGTCTCTAGGATGATCAATGGAAATCATAGCAAAGGGTCTGAATACATGTAAATATGGTATTTCTGTTTTTTATTTGTAATAAATTAGCAACATTTTCTAAAACCTGTTTTCTCTTTGTCACTATGGGGTATTGCAATTAAAATATATATGCTTCATAAATTTTAGAATAAGGCTGTAGCGTAACAACATTTTGAAAAAGTCATCACAATTAGGGTACTAGGGGGTAACTAGTCCCTCCCAAAGAACAATGTCTAATTGTTGACATAAAAAGCAACATTTGAAAAACAAAATTGTATGTGGATAAAGGTCATGGTTAGGTGAATAAACTATAAAGGGAAATAAATGGCTACAGTTGAGACTTTTTTTGTTATTTCATAATATGTTGTTTTTAGAAAAGGTGCCAGTTACCCCGGTAGAAGATTATGGTATAGGGTTTCACACAAGTGTGCTAAAATCCATTTAATCAGTTTTTTATTATTATTATTTAGTAAGTTTTACTTAAAAGCTAAATCTAGGTGTATTATTTTAATTATTTGAATAAAATATGTAGGGGAAATGGTGTTGCACACATCATTAATATCTGCACTATGAGGAGATTTGTAAAAAAAGAGGAGTCCCTCTTTTGAACTCACCTGCACATGAATTGTATTGTTTATTTCTTTGTTGTTCCTTTTCCAAACAATGCATTATGTACAATTCCAATAAGTATTATTTGAATAATGCAAGATTTAAAATGCCAACAGTCTTCAAAATGACATTCAGGAGCAAAAAGTTTTCAATAGTTGTTTTCAATTCTTCTTTGGAGATGGGAGACCGTTCCAGAAGGACAACCATCTCTCCACCAATCAGGCCTTTATGGTAGAGTTGGAATTTGTCAAAAGGCAGCTAAAGTCTCTCAGACCATGAGAAACAGGATTATCTGGTCTGATGAAACCAATATTGAACTCTTTGGCCTGAATGCCAAGTGTCACGTCTGGAGGAAACCTGGCACCATCCCTATGGTGACGCAATGGTGGTGGTAGCATCATGCTGTGGGGATGTTTTTCAATGGCAGGGACTGGGAGACTAGTCAGGATCGAGGAAAATATGTACAAAACAAAGTACAGATAGATCCTTGATGAAAACCTGCTCCAGGGCGCTCAGGACCTCAGACTGGGGCGAAGGTTCACCTTGCAACAGGACAACGACCCTAAGCACACAACCAAGACAACGCAGGAGTGGCTTCGAGACAAGTCTCTGAATGTCCTTGAGTGGCCCAGCCAGAGCTTGGACTTGAACTCGATTGAACATCTCTGGAGAGACCTGAACATAGCTGTGCAGCAACACTCACCATCCAACCTGAGAGAGCATGAGAGGATCTGCAGAGAGGAATGGGAGAAACTCCCCAAATACAGGTGTGCAAAGCTTGTAGCGTCATACCCAAGAAGACTTGAAGCTGTAATCACGGCCAGAGGTGCGTCAACAAAGTACTGAGTAAAGGGTCTGAATACTTACAGTACTTGTCAAAAGTTTCGACACACCTACTCATTTGACTATTTTCTACATTGTATAATAATAGTGAAGACATCACAACTATGAAATAACACTTATGGAATCATGTAGTAAGCAAAAAAGTGTTAAACAAATAAAAATATATCTTATATTTGAGATTCTTCAAAGTAGCCACCCTTTGCCATGATGACAGCTTTGCACACTCTTGGCATTCTCTACCAGCTTCACCTGGAATGCTTTCCCAACATTCTTGAAGGCGTTTCCATAAATGCTGAGCACTTGTTGGCTGCATTTCCTTCACTCTGCGGTCCAACTCATCCCAAACCACTCAATTTGATTGAGTTTGGGTGATTGTGGAGGCCAGGTAAGCTGATGCAGCATTCCCCCAGTCTTCTTATTGATCAAATAGCCCTTACACAGCCTAGAGGTGTGTTTTGGGTCATTATCCTGTTGAAAAACAAATGATAGGGCTGACTTGTCTAGTTAAATAAAGGTTAAATAAATAAATAATTGTCCAACTATGATCAAACCAGATGGAATGGCATATCGCTGCAGAATGCTGTGATAGCCATGCTGGTTAAGTGTGCCTTGAATTCTATAAATCACTGATGGTGTCACCAGCTAAACACCCCTACACCATCACACCTCTTCCTCCATGCTTCATGGTGGGAACCACACATGCGGAGATCATCCGTTCACATACTCTGTGACTCACAAAGACACAGCGTTTGGAACCATAAATCGCCAATTTGGACTCATCAGACCAAAGGACAGATTTCCACCGGTCTAATGTCCATTGCTCGTGTTTTTTGTCCCAAGCAAGTCTCTTCTTCTTATCGGTGTCCTTTAGTAGTGGTTTCTTTTATAGCAATTCGGCCACGAAGGCCTGATTCATGCAGTCTCCTCTGAACAGTTGATGTTGAGATGTGTCTGTTACTTGAACTCCGTAAATCATTTATTTGGCCTGCAATTTCTGAGGCTGGTATCTCTAATGAACGTATTCTCTGCAGCAGAGGTAAATCTGGGTCTTCCTTTGCTGTGTCAGTCCTCATGTGTCAGTCCTTTTGCGACTGCCCTTGAAGAAACTTTAAAAGTTCTTGACATTTTCCGGATTGTCTGACCTTCATGTCTTAAAGTAATGATGGACTGTCGCTTCTCTTTGCTTATTTGAGTTGTTCTTGCCATAATATGGACTTGGTCTTTTACCAAATATGGCTATGATCTGTATACCACCCCTACCTTGTCACAACACAACCGATTGGCTCAAACACATTAAGAAGGAAAGAAATTCCACAAATTAACTTTTAAGAAGGCACACCTGTTAATTGAAATGCATTCCAGGTGACTACCTCATGAAGCTGGTTGAGAGAATGCCAAGAGTGTGCAAAGCTGTCATCAAGGCAAAGGGTGGCTACTTTGAAGAATCTTAAATATAAAATATGTTTGGATTTCTTTAACACCGTTTTGGTTACTACATGATTCCATATGCGTTATTTCATAGTTTTCATGTCTTCATTATTATTCTACAATATAGAAAATAGTAAAAACATGAAAACCCCCTTGAATGAGTAGGTGTCCAAACTTTGTTTTAGTACAGTATGTAAATGGGATGTTTCAGTGTTTATTTTTAATACATTTGCAAAAAATTCTAAAAACATGTTTTTACTTTGTCATTATGGAGTATTGTGTGTAGATTGATGCAACAAACGATGTAATCAATTTTAGAATAAGGAAGTAACGTAACAAAATTTGAAAAAAGTCAAGGGGTCTGAATACTTTTCGAAAGCACTGTAGGCCTATCTACCTCCATAAATGGATTAAATCATTCTGATTTGAATGTATTATAATGATGATTTGATGATTATTTTTATTTGTAAACATTTCGTTTTTCCAATGGCTGTCTAAGGCTCAGACAGTCAATCTAGGGATATAGTACCAATATTCTGGTCAAATTGTACTGTCGGGTTGTGCAAGCGGAGGGGTTGCAGGGAGGGATACGAGCGTCAAGCTCGGCAGTGGCAGCATCCATCCATCCATCCACCCCCTCCCTCTCCTACCCGTCGCATAGAACAGCCCATTTTAATGTTGCAATCACCTTAGGACGATTGCGGTTAGCGAGGTATCTTTTCAGCATGTAGACCCAAATTCTTGGTTAACTATTGGAGCTTATGCTGTATTATCAGACAAAAAATAACAGCAACGAGAAACATTGGGAACAACGACAAGAACAGTAGGCCTAATAATATCAAATAGCTACCTGCAGTCCATAACCCTTCATTTATGCAAACACGCTAATATCTACCCTGTATCGTTTCATTTTCTTCAGCATTAGAGGAATTCCCCATAGGCCTAGACGTCTGCACAATTTTGTGCTTTACATTTGTATATGCTGACCAGAAACAACAGATGGGACATCACGTCGGTATACATCCCTCAAACGTTTTTTTCTCTGTCGGATTTGAAGTGAATTTGAAAGTGAAGAACATAGGATTTTCTATTTTTCTAAACTCCCAGTTTACGTCCTTGGACATGGCCGGGTGAGTAGTTTAACTCCGTTCAATTGTGTTATTATATTATAATGATAGGCTAAGGATAATATTGACTCGAAATGCCTCGTGATATTTGAATGGCCTGTGAAAATGTCGATGATGTGCACCATTTATTTATATTATTATTATTATACCTTTCTCGCTAGAGGGCTATTGATATATTATGGGACTGGTAGGCTAATAATGACTACTCCATGAGATAAAACGTAGCCTATTCATGTATCCAACACTGAACATACAGTGGCTACATTACCTTTATCAATATGAAATGCTATAAAACATTTATCAGTTATCTAGGTAGGCTACATTAATGTTGTGGGCAACAGGAATAGATTATGATTATGATCATGATTATGAAGCACTGGCATCTGGAATATCTAGAATCCCGATTTGTCGTATTCTGGGAATAGGGTATAGGCCTACCGGTCACTACTATGATTTATGTCTGAATCCACAGAGATTAGTTATTCTGCAAATTAACAATAGCCGGTATCAATCCGGTGTTAACCTTGCAGTAGCCTAGGCCAGCTCACGTATTAAATGTAGCACATTCACGCGGGTAGAATTTTATCGTTTTCCCACTATCAAGAAACGCAATATGTTCCAATCGTAAGTGCTGCAATTCCTCTGAAATCTGTTGCCTCGAAAATGTGTTCTTATTCATATTAGGTCCATCATACCCCATTCCACCTCTAGAAAATAAAAATAAAATCCGAATTTAAGAGAAGGTGTATAATTCCATGCTTTGGTGTTCATTTATATCGTAATGGAAGGATATCGTTGACAAAATAGATGTTTTGTGCAGACCAAGGTTAACAACTGATATCTGAAGGTTACAAGTAAAGGGCACGGTTGATTTTTGACAATGTACTAGAACAATAATACATGCTCCGTGTTGCAAGGAAAGGGATGCTTTTTTAAACTATGATATATAAACAGCTATGGTTCCATTCGCTCTTTGATACTGTGGAAATATAAGAACATCTTAGTATAATGCTTCGTGCCACGATGGAGGTACTTTTACCCTCGCATCACTCCGAGGAGAGTATCTCTGAATCACAGATCGCTGAGCATCATGGCTGTGCGCGTCGCCTTGGTAAAACCCATTCTAGACATGGATTGGCTATTTCCATAGGAGCGTGAAGACGCTCATTCAGAAGGCGGTACTGCGAGAACAAATATATTCTAGAAATATGTTTACAGTTTGTGTTTAACCTTAAAAATGTTTCTTGGATTTTGATGATTCCTGGGGGCATATAGTAGGCCTAATTTGTCATGTATTGATGGAATAGCATCGAGGGAATAACATTCTCTGTTTGAAGATGATTAAGAGAGGAGGTTATTATGCAAACGTAAATAATTATACAAAGTTTAGAAAAGTGTAGCATTAGCAGGCTAAAAGCTTGTCAAATTCATTATGGCCAAAATAATCAGCAAATCCCATACACACCATCGGATTATTTGCGTAGGCCTTTAAACCATTGACTATGAAGTATAAAACCACAAGGAAATGTAAAGATTTCTTTGTAATGATTACAATTGGAAGTCACAATTCAATGATGTGACTTGGAGTCATAGATAAATAACAGTATCAGTCTTATAAAGATATTGTATATTTGCATGTGTTTTCATCCCAATGCCTTTCTCCTTAATTTTTTTAGTATGAGCATTCAGGATGGTTACGTATGTCCCCATGATCAGAGAGCCAACCCACTGTTTTAGTTGTTTCAAGCCAGAGAGGCCTTAACCTCCCAAATCAATAAACTCCAAATCAATAGTCCTCTTATAAATAAGTTATGGTGTCTGTTTTTTTGTTTTGTTTGTTTCTTCTCCCAGTGAAGGGGGTGTGGGATTCCAGCAACTCCTATTGGGTCATTAGGAATTATCTTTGATGCAAATGATAGATCGTATTTTCATGACATGGTGACATCCTGCCAAGACCTTGAATTCCTTACAATCTGAGAGTTATTTTGAGACCTGGGTTTATAGTCTTTTAAGGGGACTAATAGTTATTGTTCTCTGTTGGCAAATGTTCACAATTTGATTTATAGTTCGGTTTGAATGATGAAAGAATATTCTCTACAAAACCCCTTTTCTCCAGCCTCTAGGTGAATCCACCTTCTGAAGCATCTTTCTCTTTACACTCAAACGCTTGAGCTCTTCTTTTTATTTCTCTCCTTACAAATATCTGGCTCTATGGATTGGTATCCTCCCTATCATTTAGCTTGATGCCCTTTTCTCTTCTGAGGTTGTGAGAAACATCAGATTAAGGTCTCTGGTGGAATAAACCACCGTCAAATCACACAACAAAAACATTTCCATATGTTCTTCCACACATGCCTTGATATGGAGAATCATAGAAGGGGAAAAGGAGGGAGTGGCATGGGGGAACATTAATCTAAAAATCACATAGTCAAGCATACCCCATTTCCTACCCTGGCCAAGGCACTAAAGGAGTCCATCAGAAAATCATTATTTTTTGAAGAATCAACACATTTCTATAACCACACATTATCATGGGGGACTTAGCCAATAGCTCGGTGGAGTTCAAACCCAAGAAGCGAGGTAGTGGAGGGGGAATGGAGGTCAACCATGCAGGGGACTTCGGGGCTACCCTGGAGGACCTGCGGGACCTTATGGAGCTGAGGGGTGCAGAAGCCATTCAGAAGATCCAGGAGAACTACACGGACACAGAGGGCCTCTGTCAGAGACTGAAGACCTCCCCAGCCGATGGTGAGAGTCTCACTCAGACACACCACTCTCAGAGTGACATACTTCACTTGTAACACAAGATTCACATTATTAGTCCACCTTACTAATCAAATTCAAACCAATATGTTAAATCAACTGAATTGTTTATGAAGAACCAGTTGATGATATTGTATGCCGTAGCGCCACTGCCATTGTGTTTGCATAGACGGTTTCTACTTTACTCAATGTCATCATTTGTACTGTCCTCATCCGTCTGGTTTTCTATCTGTATTTTTGTATTCCCAACCCAGTCTGCCCGAACATGCTTTCATGTCGTTGCTAAGCTACAAAAGCATCAGCAATCTGGTGGGTGTGAGGCAGAGACAGACACCTCCTCTCATTCATCCTCCAGCAAACATCAAATCGACCCGAGGAGAGATGCTCAAAGCTATAAGAGCATTTCATGTTTTCAGCATAATTACTTTATTTTCACTATTATAGTTTCAAATTATGTAATTGAAAGAAAACTCTGATGACCTTAAATTATACAAGTGCCTTACTGTTTTTCACCATATCATCTTAAACAGGGATTTTTGCTTATACTGTTGAGTAGAATGGGGACTTTCCAATTAATGTCGATTTCAGTTTCAATTTACTTCAGTGGAAATTACTAAGTAAAGAGCAAAGGAGTGTCATTTGTATTTGCATTTTTAAGAACAATTTTAAATATTCCTGTTTTTACAATTTAACACACCTCTAATATCTATAAACTTTTATAATGATTACAAAACAATGTTTTATAATTCAATAGAAATACATGTTTCAATAATCAAATCAAATGTTATTGGTCACGTACACAGATTTGCTGATGTAATCGCAGGTGCAGTGAAATGCTTTCTAGCTCCAACAGTGCAGCAATACCTTGCAATAATAAAACAAAACAATACACACATAATCCAGAAAAATTAAGAAATTACGAAACATCAAAACGAGCAGTGTCAGATACCGGACTATAAATATATATACATATAATATCCTAAAGTTATTTCCAGGTGTAGGTAATAATGAAATAAACGTTCTGAGGAAATAATATAATAAATGACCCCCCCAAAAATTATAGTAAATACTGCAAAGTTGGCTAGGAGCTAGAAACAGAGTGATCATGTCTGTCTGCACCATCTTGTTAGAGAGATCAAGAGACATTTGTTCATGAACCTTTCATTACCATAGAAATGGCAAGAATATTGTCTGAATTAGTAAAAGGGGAATTTTCACAGAGTTTCCATTCAGATAAATGATTAATTTGCATATCTCCTTAACCTGAGATGTCGCTACTCACGTGTCTTTTTATCATCAGACTGTTTCACACAATTTCTGAACTTGGTCAAGGTCAAATGGAGTTCTGTGTGCAGTGCAGGCCTAGCTCTGGTTATAGTGCGACTACATTTTGACTACCCGACGAAATGGGATTGTGTGAAAAAGAAACAGTTAAAGAGAGAAGGAGAGAAAGAGATACAGAGAGAGTGATTACTGGGTTGCCAGTAGCAGCAGGTGACGTTTGGCAGGGAAGGACATGAGGAGTGTGTGACAGTCTGCCTAAGTGTACTTGCCAGAGCACACACCCCACAGAGAAGCAGACACACTGACTTAGCCATCTGTGCTGTTCCCACCCCATCTATCTCACTTCACCAAGAGAGCACCCAGCACTCAAACATGTATGTCTGTCATATGATGCATGTGAGTGAGTCTATTGACATGTACATTTACAGAAATAATTGAATGATGCCTTATGCTGTGTTCTGTCTGCTCTATTTTAGACATTTTGATAGCACTTTATTTGAATGCTCTGTCATAACGCCTACACAAGGCTATAAGAAACATGGCCTATACTGTCATTTTCTCAAGTTCTATGACCATGTCCAATATAATGTAATGACTGTTTATGACAACAGAATTTCACAAGGCCAGTTTCTAATATGAACCTGTAAATCATGATGCACTGAAACTCAACAGATTCATGTCAGAGACCTGCAATTTGACAAATGTTTAGTCTTATGTAGGCATCCTGACAGAACTACCCCCCTTACCTACTGAATTCACGCAAGACTTTAATGCCCTCTAATAGCGTTTTACATTAAATCCAGTGAGGTGAATGAAGGGATGTTCAGTAGCAGTATTCCCTCTCCTCTAGGCCTATCGGACAATCCGTCAGACCTGGAGAAGCGTGGCCAGGTGTTTGGCCAGAACTTTATCCCTCCTAAGAAGGCCAAGTCGTTCCTGGAGCTGGTCTGGGAGGCTCTACAGGATGTCACTCTCATCATCCTGGAGATAGCTGCCATCATCTCCCTCGCACTGTCCTTCTACCAACCACCCGGAGAGGAGAGCGAAGGTAGGTTTGACTGACTATCCAGGTATTGATCTTGTGCTTTCCTTATGCCTTAAGAAAGCATTAGCCCTCTGAGCTAATGCCTCAATATTACCTCTGGGAACGAACCCAAGTTTTCAGTTCTATCAGTTAAGGTAACTCATCAGATGAGCAGAGTTCTGTCTTTCCTAATTACTCTGCCCCCTCTCTTTCTCTGTCTCTCTCTGTCATCTTTCTCTCTCCCTCTCTCTCTGCAGCGTGTGGGAACGTGGCGTCCGGTGCAGAGGATGAGGGCGAAGCAGAGGCTGGCTGGATCGAGGGCGCAGCCATCTTGTTGTCCGTAGTCTGTGTGGTGCTGGTGACGGCCTTCAATGACTGGAGCAAGGAGAAACAGTTCCGGGGACTGCAGAGCCGCATCGAGCAGGAGCAGCGATTCGCCGTGGTGCGGAACGGCACCGTCATCCAGATCCCCGTGGCCGAAATGGTGGTCGGGGATGTGGCCCAAATCAAATACGGTCAGTACAGGATCAGGAGAGGTCACCTGTGTAGTATACCTGGTTAGACTATCTACATAGCTACCTGTGTAAAGCGCATTTGTGGCATTTGTGGTCCTTATAACAGCAACCATATAATTCATTAAACATATCTGGTATTGTGTATACTTTTACTAAGCAGTTATAACGATGTTTGGATCTTTATAATTCCTTATAGATCCTTATAAGTCTCTGGTCCCATGTGTCCTCCTGCATCCCGCTCCCACACAGGCGATCTCCTTCCTGCTGATGGGATACTGATACAGGGAAATGATCTGAAGATCGATGAGAGCTCGCTGACAGGAGAGTCTGACCATGTAAAAAAGTCTGTTGACAAGGACCCTATGTTGCTGTCTGGTGAGTTGTTTGCATATAATACAGTAGTTATGTTACAGTTGGGCGACAGAGGCCATGCTAGGGGTGTTTGCCTCTGTGCAGTGTGTGTGTGTGTGTTCTAGGTGCTTTCTTAAGCGTGTTCTTTTGTTTCTTGTACGTGCCTACGTGTGACTGATGAGCTGCCTGAGTGAATGTCCTGTCTAATGTGTCCGTATGCTGGTTGTAATGCCGAGAGGGGAAATCTCATTGCCTCTCCCAGTAAGAGAGTGACTCCTCCCTGTTCCATGGAGCCTGACAGGGCTAATCGGATTGTAGCCCCTGGTCAGCTTCCTGAGCATCGGGTCATGGCTCCCTTCGACCCACAGGACACTCTCTCTCATCCTTTTCCCAATAAGGATACTCGGAACTGGACTTTGCTACTCACTCCATAGGTCCATTGCCTGGCTAGGCCTATGCAGAGATCTAAAAGAAGAGCGTGATACTGTGATCATGGTGTAGCAGCCTCATCCACATTGCTGTAATGGCGCAGAAGAACAAATATTGAACGTTTTTAGATGCAGGTTAAGAAATTTGTACGATACGATTGGTCAGTTATTTCATCATGATGTTTTTTTTCCGGTATGTACCTGTCACGCTTACATACATCACTTGATGTTTGGGCCACAGGATACTGGATGATTGCAGGAGAATGTATCAGTTCCAGTTGAAATACATTAGCTTTACCTGCTCCGACCATCTACTTGCTGTGGTTTAGTGCACATATTCATAACAGTCTCAAGCCATTGCATATTTAAGCAATCACAAACATTAAACAGATTTAGCAGTATTCTGCACTATTACTGATTGTTCTTTCTCACAGAGGGCTATTCCACTCCCTGGTATTAGGGTATGTGAACAGTGTTATTGAGCAACCCCTGGTCTCTTGTGATAGAGTAGTTTAATTAATGGGAACATAATGAAGCTCTGCTGCACAAAAGTAATTAGATCACCGGTCAGTAGGAAAAACAGAGGAAAGTGACCTTACACAGTGATTAAAAAAGACAAACTACATTAGCCACAGATTATTGAGTGTAATTCTGCATTGACACTGGATTCGAACCTGCGTTCCTAACGGCACACCTCACTCAAGCCAAACAAGAAGCTAGCTTGTCACTCCAGGAATGAGAGTTGGCTTTTAGGTTTTTAGGGAAGATGACATCACTGTGTAATGTTAACTTAGTCGTCCACTATATCTACACTAAACAAAAATATAAACGCAACATGTAAAGTGTTGGTCCCATGTTTCATGAGCTGAAATAAAAGATCCCCTGAATTTTCCATACGCACAAAAAGTTTATTTCACTCCAATGCTGTGCACAAATTTGTTTACATCCCTGTCAGTGAGCATTTCTCATTTGTCAAGATGATTCATCCACCTGACAGGTGTGGCATATCAAGAAACTGATTAAACAGCATAATCAGTACACAGGTGCCCCTTGTGCTAGGGACAATAAAAGACCACTCTAAAATGTGCAGTTTTGTCAACCAACACAATGCCACATATGTCTCAAGTTTTGAAGGAGCGTGCAATTGGCATGCTGACTGCAGGAATGTCCACCAGGAATGTTAATTTCTCTACCATAAGCCGCATCCAACGTTGTTTTTGAGAATTTGGCAGTAGAGTGCCTTCAGAAAGTATTCATACCCCTTGACTTATTCCACATTTTGTTCTGTTACAGCTTGAATTCAAAATGGATTAAATAGATTGGTTTTCTCCACCATCTACACGCAATACACCATACTGACAAAGTCAAAACACATGTTTTGAAATGTTTGCAAATGTATTGAAAATGAAATACAGAAACATCAATTTACTCAGGGTATTCACACCCCTGAGTAGATACATGTTAGATTCACCTTTGGGATTGATTACAGATGTGAGTCTTTAACAGCTTTGACACACGGATTGTACAATATTTGCACATTATAATTTGTCAAGTTGGTTGTTGACCATTGCTAGACAGACATTTTTAAGTCTTGACATTTTCACGCCGACTTAAGTCTACACTGTAACTAGGCCACTCAGAAACATTCAATGTCGTCTTGGTAAGCAACTCCAGTGTATATTTGGCCTTGTCTTTTAGGTTATTGTCCTGCTGAAAGGGGAATTCATATCCCAGTGTCTGGTGGAAAGCATACTGGACCAGATTTTCCTCTAGGATTTTGCCTGTCCTTAACAAATACAAGCATACCCATAACATGATGCAGCCACTACTAAGCTTGAAACTATGGCGAGTGGTACTCAGTAATGTGTTTTATTGGATTTGCCCCAAACATAACACTTTGTATTCATTGCTTTGCCAATTTTTTTGTAGTATTACTTTAGTGCCTTGTTACCATCAGGATGCATATTTTGGAATATTTTTATTCTGTACAGGCTTCTTTCTTTTCACTCTGTTAGTTAGTATTGTGGAGTAACTACAATGTTGTTGATCCATGCTCAGTTTTCTCCTATCACAGCCATTAAAACTCTAACTGTTTTAAAGTCGCCATAGTGAAATCACTGAGCGGTTTCCTTCCTCTCTGGAAACTGAGTTCAGGACTCCTGTATATTTGTAGTGACTCTATGTATTGATACACCATCCAAAGTGTAATTAATAACTTCACCATGCTCAAGGGGATATTCAAAGTCAGCTTTTTGTATTTTTACCCATCCATCAATAGGTGCCCTTCTTCGCGAGGCATTGGAAAACCTTGCTGGTCTTTGTGGTTTAATCTGTGTTTGAAATCCAGATAATTGTATGTGTGGGGTACAGAGATGAGGTAGTCATTAAAAAATCTTGATAAACACTACTATTGCACACAGAGTAAGTCCATGCAACTAATTATGTGACTTGTTAAGCAAATTTTTACTCCTGAACTTATTTAAGCTTGCCATAACAAAGGGGATGAATACTTATTGACTCAATACATTTCAGTTTTTAATTTTTAATTAATAAAAACATTTAAAAAACATAATTCCACTTTGACATTATGGGGTATTGTGTGTAGGCCAGTGACACAAAATCTCAATTTTATCCATTTTAAATTCAGGCTGTAAGACAACAAAATGTGGAAAAAGTCCAGGAGTGTGAATACTTTCTGTACGTCTAACCGGTCTCACAACTGCAGACCATGGCGTCGTGTGGGTGAGCGGTTTGCTGATGTCAACGTTGTGAACGAAGTGCCCCATGGTGGCAGTGGTCTTATGTTATGCACAGACATACCGTGATGAGATCCTGACGTCCATTCTGAGGCCCATTTTTTTTAAGGTATCTGGAAATACATATCTGTATTCCCAGTCATGTGAAACCCATAGATTAGGGCCTAATTAATTCATTTCAATTGACCGATTTCCTCATATGAACTGTAACTCAGTAAAATCTTTGAAATTGTTTCATGTTAGATTTATATTTTTGCATATCAATGCAAACAATATTTATGGACATTTACTCTTCTGTTTTAGGTGCCATATACACTGCTCAAAAAAATAAAGGGAACACTTAAACAACAAAATGTAACTCCAAGTCAATCACACTTCTGTGATATCAAACTGTCCACTTAGGAAGCAACACTGATTGACAATAAATTTCACATGCTGTTGTGCAAATGGAATAGACAACAGGTGGAAATTATAGGCAATTAGCAAGACACCCCCAAGAAAGGAGTGGTTCTGCAGGTTGGGACCACAGACCACTTCTCAGTTCCTATGCTTCCTGGCTGATGTTTTGGTCACTTTTGAATGCTGGTGTAACGGATGTGAAACGGCTAGCTTAGTTAGCGTGGGCGCTAAATAGCGTTTCAATCAGTGACGTCACTTGCTCTGAGACCTTGAAGTAGTAGTTCCCCTTGCTCTGCAAGGGCCGCGGCTTTTGTGGAGCGATGGGTAACGATGCTTCGTGGGTGTCAGTTGTTGATGTGTGCAGAAGGTCCCTGGTTCGCGCCCGGGTATGGGCGAGGGGACGGTTTAAACTTATACTGTTACACTGGCGGTGCTTTCACTCTAGTGGTAGCATGAGACGGAGTCTACAACCCACACAAGTGGCTCAGGTAGTGCAGCTCATCCAGGATGGAACATCAATGCGAGCTGTGGCAAGAAGGTTTGCTGTGTCTGTCAGCGTAGTGTCCAGAGCATGGAGGCACTACCAGGAGACAGGCCAGTACATTAGGAGACATGGAGGAGGCCATAGGAGGGCAACAACCCAGCAGCAGGACCGCTACCTCCGCCTTTGTGCAAGGAGGATGCAGGAGGAGCACTGCCAGAGCCCTGCAAAATGACCTCCAGCAGGCCACAAATGTGCATGTGTCTGCTCAAACAGTCAGAAACAGACTCCATGAGGGTGGTATGAGGGCCCGACGTCCACAGGTGGGGGTTGTGCTTACAGCCCAACACAGTGCAGGACGTTTTCATTTGCCAGAGAACACCAAGATTGGCAAATTCGCTACTGGCGCCCTGTGCTCTTCACAGATGAAAGCAGGTTCACACTGAGCACATGTGACAGACGTGACAGTCTGGAGACGCCGTGGAGAACGTTCTGCTGCCTGCAACATCCTCCAGCATGACCGGTTTGGCGGTGGGTCAGTCATGGTGTGGGGTGGCATTTCTTTGGGGGGCCTCACAGCCCTCCATGTGCTCGCCAGATGTAGCCTGACTGCCATTAGGTACTGAGATGAGATCCTCAGACCCCTTGTGAGACCATATTCTGTTGCGGTTGGCCCTGGGTTCCTTCTAATGCAAGGCAATGCTAGACCTCATGTGGCTGGAGTGTGTCAGCAGTTCCTGCAAGAGGAAGGCATTGATGCTATGGACTGGCCCGCCCGTTCCCCAGACCTGAATCCAATTGAGCATATCTGGGACATCATGTCTCGCTCCATCCACCAACGCCACGTTGCACCACAGAATGTCCAGGAGTTGGCGGATGCTTTAGTCCAGGTCTGGGAGGAGATCCCTCAGGAGACCATCCGCCACCTCATCAGAAGCATGCCCAGGCGTTGTAGGGAGGTCATACAGGCACGTGGAGGCCACACACACTACTGAGCCTCATTTTGACTTGTTTTAAGGACATTACATCAAAGTTGGATCAGCCTGTAGTGTGGTTTTCCACTTTAATTTTTTATTTATTTATTTATTTATTTATTTATTTTATTTATTTTACCTTTATTTAACCAGGTAGGCAAGTTGAGAACAAGTTCTCATTTACAATTGCGACCTGGCCTAGATAAAGCAAAGCAGTTCGACAGATACAACAACACAGAGTTACACATGGAGTTAAACAAACATACAGTCAATAATAAAGTATAAACAAGTCTATATACAATGTGAGCAAATGAGGTGAGAAGGGAGGTAAAGGCAAAAAAGGCTTTGGTGGCAAGGTAAATACAATATAGCAAGTAAAAACACTGGAATGGTAGTTTTGCAATGGAAGAATGTGCAAAGTAGAAATAAAAATAATGGGGTGCAAAGGAGCAAAATAAATAAATAAATTAAATACAGTTGGGAAAGAGGTAGTTGATAGGGCTAAATTATAGGTGGGCTATGTACAGGTGCAGTAATCTGTGAGCTGCTCTGACAGTTGGTGCTTAAAGCTAGTAAGGGAGATAAGTGTTTCCAGTTTCAGAGATTTTTGTAGTTTGTTCCAGTCATTGGCAGCAGAGAACTGGAAAGAGAGGCGGCCAAAGAAAGAATTGGTTTTGGGGGTGACTAGAGAGATATACCTGCTGGAACGTGTGCTACAGGTGGGAGATGCTATGGTGACCAGCGAGCTGAGATAAGGGGGGACTTTACCTAGCAGGGTCTTGTAGATGACATGGAGCCAGTGGGTTTGGCGACGAGTATGAAGCGTGGGCCAGCCAACGAGAGCGTACAGGTCGCAATGGTGGGTAGTATATGGGGCTTTGGTGACAAAACGGATTGCACTGTGATAGACTGCATCCAATTTGTTGAGTAGGGTATTGGAGGCTATTTTGTAAATTACATCGCCAAAGTCGAGGATTGGTAGGATGGTCAGTTTTACAAGGGTATGTTTGGCAGCATGAGTGAAGGATGCTTTGTTGCGAAATAGGAAGCCAATTCTAGATTTAACTTTGGATTGGAGATGTTTGATATGGGTCTGGAAGGAGAGTTTACAGTCTAACCAGACACCTAAGTATTTGTAGTTGTCCACGTATTCTAAGTCAGAGCCGTCCAGAGTAGTGATGTTGGACAGGCGGGTAGGTGCAGGTAGCGATCGGTTGAAGAGCATGCATTTAGTTTTACTTGTATTTAAGAGCAATTGGAGGCCACGGAAGGAGAGTTGTATGGCATTGAAGCTTGCCTGGAGGGTTGTTAACACAGTGTCCAAAGAAGGGCCGGAAGTATACAGAATGGTGTCGTCTGCGTAGAGGTGGATCAGAGACTCACCAGCAGCAAGAGCGACCTCATTGATGTATACAGAGAAGAGAGTCGGTCCAAGAATTGAACCCTGTGGCACCCCCATAGAGACTGCCAGAGGTCCGGACAACAGACCCTCCGATTTGACACACTGAACTCTATCAGAGAAGTAGTTGGTGAACCAGGCGAGGCAATCATTTGAGAAACCAAGGCTGTTGAGTCTGCCGATGAGGATGTGGTGATTGACAGAGTCGAAAGCCTTGGCCAGATCAATGAATACGGCTGCACAGTAATGTTTCTTATCGATGGCGGTTAAGATATCGTTTAGGACCTTGAGCGTGGCTGAGGTGCACCCATGACCAGCTCTGAAACCAGATTGCATAGCAGAGAAGGTATGGTGAGATTCAAAATGGTCAGTAATCTGTTTGTTGACTTGGCTTTCGAAGACCTTAGAAAGGCATGGTAGGATAGATATAGGTCTGTAGCAGTTTGGGTCAAGAGTGTCCCCCCCTTTGAAGAGGGGGATGACCGCAGCTGCTTTCCAATCTTTGGGAATCTCAGACGACACGAAAGAGAGGTTGAACAGGCTAGTAATAGGGGTGGCAACAATTTCGGCAGATAATTTTAGAAAGAAAGGGTCCAGATTGTCTAGCCCGGCTGATTTGTAGGGGTCCAGATTTTGCAGCTCTTTCAGAACATCAGCTGAATGGATTTGGGAGAAGGAGAAATGGGGAAGGCTTGGGCGAGTTGCTGTTGGGGGTGCAGTGCTGTTGACAGGGGTAGGAGTAGCCAGGTGGAAAGCATGGCCAGCAGTAGAAAAATGCTTATTGAAATTTTCAATTATGGTGGATTTATCAGTGGTGACAGTGTTTCCTATCTTCAGTGCAGTGGGCAGCTGGGAGGAGGTGTTCTTATTCTCCATGGACTTTACAGTGTCCCAGAACTTTTTTGAGTTAGTGTTGCAAGAAGCAAATTTCTGCTTGAAAAAGCTAGCCTTGGCTTTTCTAACTGCCTGTGTATAATGGTTTCTAGCTTCCCTGAACAGCTGCATATCACGGGGGCTGTTCGATGCTAATGCAGAACGCCATAGGATGTTTTTGTGTTGGTTAAGGGCAGTCAGGTCTGGGGAGAACCAAGGGCTATATCTGTTCCTGGTTCTAAATTTCTTGAATGGGGCATGTTTATTTAAGATGGTTAGGAAGGCATTTTAAAAAAATATCCAGGCATCCTCTACTGACGGGATGAGGTCAATATCCTTCCAGGATACCCCGGCCAGGTCGATTAGAAAGGCCTGCTCGCTGAAGTGTTTCAGGGAGCGTTTTACAGTGATGAGAGGAGGTCGTTTGACCGCTGACCCATTACGGATGCAGGCAATGAGGCAGTGATCGCTGAGATCTTGGTTGAAGACAGCAGAGGTGTATTTAGAGGGGAAGTTGGTTAGGATGATATCTATGAGGGTGCCCATGTTTAAGGCTTTGGGGAGGTACCTGGTAGGTTCATTGATAATTTGTGTGAGATTGAGGGCATCAAGTTTAGATTGTAGGATGGCTGGGGTGTTAAGCATGTTCCAGTTTAGGTCGCCTAGCAGCACGAGCTCTGAAGATAGATGGGGGGCAATCAGTTCACATATGGTGTCCAGAGCACAGCTGGGGGCAGAGGGTGGTCTATAGCAGGCGGCAACGGTGAGAGACTTGTTTTTAGAGAGGTGGATTTTTAAAAGTAGAAGTTCAAATTGTTTGGGTACAGACCGGGATAGTAGGACAGAACTCTGCAGGCTATCTTTGCAGTAGATTGCAATTCAATTTTGAGTGTGACTCCAAATCCAGACCTCCATGGGTTGATAAATTTGATTTCCATTGATAATTTTTGTGTGATTTTGTTGTCAGCCCATTCAACTATGTCAAGAAAAAAGTATTTAATAAGAATATTTCATTCATTCAGATCTAGGATGTGTTATTTTAGTGTTCCCTTTATTTTTTTGTTCCCTTTAGTTTAATATAGTGTTGATAACTGAGTTATTTCCATGCCTATTTATGAATTTCATCTGTGTGTCCCCTTAGGAACTCATGTGATGGAAGGCTCTGGAAAGATGCTGGTTACTGCTGTGGGGATCAACTCTCAAACTGGAATCATCTTCACTCTACTGGGGGCTGGAGAGGGTGATCAAGAGGAGGAGAAGAAAGACAAGAAAGGTAAGATAATAAGACATTCTGAAAGTGTAATGTATTTAAGATGTTGTTATCATTGGTATAAAAGCAAATATAGTAGCCTATATTTGAATCTCAATACATATAGCAGGGATGCTTAATATGGATATATACTGTACACGGATGTATTTACATATGATTGACTTGCAATGTCTGTTTCTTATACTGTATATACACAGAGACATGTATGTATCAAATAAATACATTTAAATTAAAATAAATCATGCATTGGCAGTTTCAATAGGTGTGTTGAAATGATGCTCCATTTAGCTGTGAGTCATTTAAGACCGGATGTTACTTCTGCTGAGAAAGAGAGAGCAGAGAGAGCATCACTGAGCTGTGCAGTGTATATTTACAGTACATAGGCAGAGACTTTCCTCCCTGTCTCCCTCTCCTTGATATGAAGAGAGTGGTAGCTAGCTAGCTGTTTAATAATTCTATCCAGTAAAAGCATAGCAGTCTGCAGAGCGATCAATAATTGAATGGAAAGAGGGAGAGCAACATGGAGATGGGGTTACACAGACGGGGAAGCCTCTGGTTAGGACCAAACTTCACAATGTAGACCACAGAAAGATATGATGCAATGGTTTACTTATTTACTGCTCCTGAGGTCTCATTCACTCATTTTTATGCATTCCCTGTTTGTGTTGTTTCTGTTGCTCATTCTTTTTAGTGATTTGATTGTTTTTTGTCTCTTAATTTGATAAAATCTCTTATTGTCCCTGTCCCTATCTCAAATCCCAAACCACTATCCCGTCAGAGGGCAATAATACCCCTGCAGTCGAAGCAAAACAGATCAGCATCACGAATGGTAGGTGTTTCCCCTACTAGACTAGTTAGATTGGTGAAGGGATTTGCTAGAAATATTCCATGGGACTTCCATGGGAAATTGTGGGCCCCTAATGTAATTGGGGGAAAAAAATACAAACTGTAAACATATTTTGAAAAGTATGTTTAACATAACATTTCTTCACGTTTCTGTCACTTTCATTTTGTCTATTCATTTTCCCATTCAATTTTTACTCCTTTAGGGGGGTTAAAATGAGAGCCATGTTTGCCTCCCATGCAGCATTATGTCTGTCACGTTCAGCTGTATCAGTCTAGATATTTATCTCTCTCTCACTCAATCACAGGTAAGCAAGATGGGACATTGGAAAACAATCAGAACAAAGGTAAGAAACAGTGGGATTTCAAGGCAGATGAATCATCCCTCATTTCAAATAGGCTGCCATATATAAATCATTTGGGGAACTATACAAACAACAGATGGTATGAGGTAATAATTTATACCAAATATTTATATAGAACATTTTTACTTCTCGAATAAGATGGAAGCAATCTCTTGATTTATGTTGCAAACATCTTACCTGCACCTGTAAATGTGATAATAATGGATTGTATGTATACAACGCTTTTTATTAGGTCTCAAAGTGCTTAAAATTTAGGAGGCACTCCATGTTACAGTTGCATACTGTAGCACCAACCTGGGCGAAGCACGGCAGCCATTTTGTGCCGTAACGCTCACCACACCTTTTGACATTCATCTAACCGTCCTAATCACACCCTAACTTTGTGACAACCCCCAACCTTAGCCAAGAAACAGGATGAGGCTGTTGCCATGGAGATGCAGCCCCTGAAGAGCGCTGAAGGAGGGGAGGTGGAAGCAGAGAAGAAAAAGGGCAACGTGCCTAAAAAAGAGAAGTCTGTGCTCCAGGGCAAACTCACTAAACTGGCCGTGCAGATCGGGAAGGCAGGTGAGGGTGACTCTCAGCTGACTCTAAGCATTCAGCATTCATAATCTCTTTTCTGCGGCCTGCTTGTTCACTGTTCACCTAGTGGTTAGAGCGTTGGACCAGTAACCGGAAGGTTGCAAGTTCAAATCTGTCGTTCTGCCCCTAAACAGGCAGTTAACCCATTGTTCCTAGGCTGTCATTGAAAATAACAATTTGTTCTTAACTGACTTGCCTAGTTAAATAAAGGTATAAATAAATAAATACACTGCTGACAAACTCTTCACATTTTCTGTCCTCTTTCTCAGGTCTGGTCATGTCAGCCATCACAGTGATCATCCTGGTGATGTACTTTGTGATCGAGACCTTTGTGGTTCAGGGCCGGGAGTGGCTCACTGAGTGTACACCTGTCTATGTGCAGTACTTTGTCAAGTTCTTCATCATCGGCGTCACAGTGCTGGTGGTGGCTGTGCCTGAAGGGCTGCCACTGGCTGTCACTATATCACTTGCCTACTCTGTCAAGGTGAGGGGAATAAGCTGTGTGTGTGTGTTGCTGCAGACATTAGGTGACATTATGTGACAATCATGTTAAATCGCATTTTTGCTCAAATATCCCCCATGTGACAAAAACAAGGAGCGATTACATATTGTGTATGCAGCTGAATTGTATTGTAGTTTCTCAGGTGTAGGCCTAACAGTAAGATTCCTCTCCGTCTGTTTCCTCCTGTTTCCCTATAGAAAATGATGAAGGACAATAACTTGGTGCGCCACCTAGATGCCTGTGAGACCATGGGCAATGCCACGGCCATCTGCTCTGACAAGACGGGCACCCTTACTACCAACCGCATGACCGTGGTGCAGGCCTACGCGGGCGACCAGCACTTCCACATGGTCCCACACCCTGACCAGATGAATCCTATGGTGCTGGACACACTTGTAAACGCCATAGCTGTCAACAGCGCCTACACCTCCAAGATTATGGTGAGAGGGTGGATTATGAAAGACAGATACTGTAGATACCTGCACACTGTTGAATGCTCCTACAGTTTTATTGTGACATATGTCTGCAGTGTGGAATGATAACGGGACACAGCTTTATTTGTTTCTGTTTATTCGGTTTAGTTGGCCATTTGGATGGAAACTCATTTTGTTCATGTCAGCACAACATACAGTAGCTAAAACAATTCATAGAATTCAGAATGTACATACAAATTTACATACACATTTACATACACATGTTATCGTCTTACCTTTTCTTTTCCTTCTTGTCTAAGACTCATTTTGCCCAGTCTGTTCAGCGGGGGGGAAATAGTAACTTAATATTTGATCTGTTAGCCCCCAGATAAGGAGGGAGGCCTACCCAAGCAGGTGGGCAACAAGACAGAGTGTGCCCTACTTGGCTTCGTCCTGGACCTGAAGAGGGACTATGCCCCCGTGAGGGAACAGATCCCTGAGGAGAAGCTCTACAAGGTCTACACCTTCAACTCGGTGCGCAAGTCCATGAGCACAGTGGTGCAGTTGCCCGATGGATCCTTCCGCCTCTACAGCAAGGGGGCCTCTGAGATCCTGCTCAAGAAGTAAGTCTGACTCCGAGGCTTTACAAATAAAGTTGGATTTGATTTGAGGCTACAGCTTTGATAGAGAATGTGGTGACGGTGGCCTTAAGATAAAGTTAGCCTTGAATGAGGTTTGATGAACAAAACAAAATGACTAACATTAATATTTTGCCCTAACATACAGAGCATCTGACTTGTGTCCTGACTAGGGTGGCAAAAGAAGGGTATATTACTGGGAAGTAGCAATATCTAACACAATTTTGGTAACTTTCAAGGATTTTAAGGAATTTATCACTGGACATCTCGTGGCCTTTTTAGGTCCTTCAGATGATTACTGGTGTCTGTAATTATCTCTGGCCCTCTGTGTGGCCTTATTATATGTACAATATATAACATCATCTAATAAGATTATTTTCAATAACATGTCAAATAGAATGACAACTCTGTAAAACATCCTAAGTATAAACCATGAATTTAGTGAATACCTTTGGTGTTGAATCCTGGGCCATGCGACCATAAAATATATTTGATTAATTTATTTTACAATGTCAATATGTCTTTGATGTAAATGTTGTGGTGCCAAACTGGTGGCAGTTGTGAAAAAATAATTGTAAAGTAGTTGTAAAAGTTGCATAGTTAATAAAAAATAATGCCATTGTTGATTAGATGCTTATATAAATATAAAATGCTATTTTCTCTTGAACCATATGGTCTATTCACTAGGAGCTCATGGACAATATGGACACAGATATAAAAAATGAATACTATATACTGTATGAATACTTAAAAGTTATTCAAGTATACTGTACATTTCCTGTAATTACCGGTAGCTTTGCAACCATAGTTCTGACTCTCTGTCTGTCAGGTGCTCCTCTATCATGGCTGGTGGTGGAGATCCGCGGGGTTTCCGCCCACGGGACAGGGATGAGATGGTGAAGAAGGTGATCGAGCCCATGGCCTGCGACGGCCTGCGCACCATCTGCGTGGCCTACAAGGACCTGCCGGCCAGCCCTGAGCCCGACTGGGAGGACGAGGCGGGCATCGTCAGCGACCTCATCTGTATCACCGTGGTGGGCATCGAGGACCCTGTCCGCCCAGAGGTAACCAAGACCTTACGCATAGGGACGCTCTATTGCGGTGCAGTTGTTTACAGATATAGGTAGAGATTTGGAGTGGAGTTTTTCCACAGGTATGACAATTGACTGTTTCTTGCTCTTCATTTCAAGTGAGTTATTTTGCAGATAAATGTCTAAATAAGTAAGATAGATATGAATTTAGGAATAAATAGGTATTGTTATACAACAGGTATTGTTAAACAGCAGGTATAGGTATAGTTAGGTATGGGTGTAGTTAGGTATAGTTAGGTATAGGTGTAGTTAGGTATAGTTAGGTATAGGTGTAGTTAGGAATAGGTATAGTTAGGTATAGGTGTAGTTAGGAATAGTTATTGTATAGGTATTGTAATCTCATATGTAACATAAATAATAAGTAGTATCGTAAACAGACTGGGATGCGACGACTAACAAGGAACTTTGCCGCAGGTGTTCGCATTTTTTGAGTTTCGGAAGGGGAGTGCACATTTGGACCATAGACTTGCCATAAGGATACAGAGGGGGAGGGGGGCTATTTCACTCCTTGTTCTAGTATATTTTCTAACACATCTGCCCCTAGAACATAATCAAGTGTCCAATGCAATTAAAAAATGTTTCAGTTCTGCGTTTCTGAGATTATAGGTATTGTTATAATTGTAGTAAATATTCAGTGATTAAGCTGTAGTTACATGCACATTAGCTAGTAAGAGGGTGTGCCAAGGCTTTATCAAAACCCAGCTGTCTTTTCTAACCAGGTCCCAGATGCTATCAAGAAATGCCAGCGAGCAGGTATCACGGTGCGCATGGTGACAGGTGACAACATCAACACAGCACGAGCCATCGCTGCCAAGTGTGGCATCATCCAGCCAGGGGATGACTTCCTGTGTATAGACGGGAAGGAATTCAACCGACGAATCAGAAACGAGAAAGGAGAGGTAGAATTCATCATTCATGAATTGTTTGACACTTTTTAACCGACAAAAAAATAAAAGTGCCCTGATTCAGTTCCTTAGCTTGTTTTACATAGTGTTACATGACTCAACATTTTCTGTGGATACACAATCTTTCTTTCTTACAGGTTGAGCAGGAGCGCATTGATAAAGTTTGGCCCAAACTGAGAGTTCTGGCTAGGTCCTCACCTACAGACAAACATACACTGGTTAAAGGTGGGTCAGTGATTATACACTCAAAACTACAGTATTATTTTGTAAACAGTTTGTAAACCATGCAGATGCAGCATTTCCAATGAGACCTTAATCTCTCTGCAGGCATCATAGACAGCACCGTACTGGAACAGCGGCAGGTAGTGGCTGTGACAGGGGACGGGACAAACGACGGACCCGCCCTGAAGAAGGCCGATGTTGGCTTTGCCATGGTGAGACATCATGATGATGATGATGACAAATCTTTAGTCATTTTAGTAACTTTAGGAAAATATTAAGTCCCACACTTAAAGTTGCAGTCCGGGATCATAAGCTCTTACAAATTTGTAACATATCATACAAAATGGTTGATGTAGTACACAATTGTGCACAATTTTCAGGGACCAGTTTTGGCTCGTGAGCACTGCTTTCAAACTACTGTGTGATATTATGCAAGACCTTTGGCGCATCACTTTAATAATACATTTCCCTACCTATTTACATTGTAGTTACATAGGCATGGTATGTACTGTGGTATTGTTACATTAGTTCTGACATAGTACTTACGGCTGTGTAACTATCATGCACTTACATAGGTATTAGTGACATGTTTTTTTTTATGTGAGACTTGTGCAAGCGGGGGAGGGGGGGGGTGAATTTAAAGTGGATTATTTTGGTGGCTCTGTGTAGGGCATCGCTGGTACTGACGTAGCCAAGGAAGCCTCTGACATCATCCTGACTGATGACAACTTCTCTAGCATTGTGAAGGCGGTCATGTGGGGACGTAACGTCTATGACAGCATCTCCAAGTTCCTCCAATTCCAGCTCACTGTCAACGTGGTGGCTGTCATTGTGGCCTTCACCGGCGCCTGTATCACACAGGTACTCACTCCATCTCTGACTCTCACACACTATACAGCACACCACAACACACCACAACACAATTCACTGTTGTGTAAAATCCAAATGGACCATTTAAGTAACTGTAGTAAATGATCTAAGATGTAGGTAACAGTCTATGATGGTGAGAGGCAGAGGGAGAAGTTTTGAAGCAAAATTAATTAAAATGATATCTACTTACCTCTTTTTCTCTCTCCTTCTCTCTTGCTGCTTCTCTTTTTACTTCTCCCTCTGCCTCTTTCCATCCCCCTCTCTCTACCTCTTTCTCCCTCTCTCCTTACATGTCCCTACCCCCTCCTCTCTCTCTCCTCCCTTCAGGACTCTCCTCTGAAGGCTGTCCAGATGTTGTGGGTGAACCTTATCATGGACACCTTTGCCTCCCTGGCCTTAGCCACCGAGCCGCCCACTGAGTCCCTGCTCCTGAGGAAGCCTTACGGCCGCAACAACCCCCTCATCTCCCGCACCATGATGAAGAACATCCTGGGCCATGCCATCTACCAGCTCACTATCATCTTCACCCTGCTGTTTGCGGGTACACACAAGGGAGGAGAAGGAGGAGGAGAGAGACTGGAAGTGGGAAGAGAATGGAGAAAAGGGGAGGAGGTGGAGGGGGGCTGCAGGTGGAGGTGGGGGACGGAGGCTGGTGTTGGGGAAACGGAGAGTGGGGTGTAGGTAATGGCAGTAGTGGGGAACAAGAAGGTTGAAGAAAAACAGTCATGGAACTGTGGTGCTCTATTTAGCTCATAGTATTTTACATGATCATTTAGTATACATTTGCTTGCCATTAAAGGGATAGTGTGTTTCGCTACTTATCCAGTCAGATGAACTCATGGATACCATTTTTATGTCTCTGCGTTCAGTATGAAGGAAGTTGTAGGTAGTTTTGCGAGCCAATGCTAACTAGCGTTAACGTAATCACTGGAAGTAGAAACTACCGTCAACTTCCTTCAAACTGCACGCAGAGACATAAAAAATGGCACCCATGACTTCATCTGACATTGGGTACGTAGCAAAACAGCTTAATTTCCAGGATCTTGCACTATCGCTTTAACTAGAAAATATATATTCGACTACATGTGTCTCTTTCTATTGTCTGCTTATCCTTTTTGTGTTCCTCTCCATCTCAGGAGAAAAGATCTTCAACATTGATAGCGGACGCCACGCCCCTCTGCACTCTCCCCCTTCCGAGCACTACACGATCATCTTCAACACCTTTGTGCTCATGCAACTGTTCAACGAGATCAATGCCCGTAAGATCCACGGTGAAAGGAACGTTTTCGACGGCATATTCCACAACCCTATTTTCTGCAGTATTGTGCTGGGGACTTTTTTAATGCAGGTGAGAGGACCACAAGCTTTTACTTCTTATACGTTGTTTTCCCTTTACATTATAGCAATCCTAGTAATGTTATTCAACCATGACATAAACCTAATAATATTGACTACTTAATTATTGTCTCACAGGATACATGATACATGTATGTTGTGCTAACCAATGGCAACCACTTTTTGTGATCATATCTCTCTCGTCTTGTGTCTTATTCTGTACAGTTTGTGATTGTGCAGTTTGGGGGGAAACCTTTCAGCTGCACACCACTCAATGTGGAGCAGTGGCTGTGGTGTCTGCTCGTGGGAGTAGGAGAGCTGCTGTGGGGACAGGTACTTATGCTGGAGTTAACGTTGTTTGAATGTGTTAACCAATCTGTGGTTCTCCAGTGATTTTGTGTCAAGACACAATTAAGGCCTTTGACATAGACAAACCCACATATCCATAACCCAGGGTTCAGTTGGCTTTGACACAAGGACTTGCTAGGACCAACCAGACCGAAACGGAAGTTGTGTTCTTCTTGTTCATCAACTAACGCTGACCCCTGACCCCAACAGCTCATCACCACGGTGCCTACCAGCCACCTGCCCTGTCTGAAGGAAGCGGGTCATGCGCTGGGTAAGGAAGAGATGATTGATGATGACATGGCAGATGATGAGCAAGAGATTGACCATGCTGAGAGGGAGCTACGTCGAGGGCAGATTCTCTGGTTCCGGGGCCTCAATCGTATTCAAACTCAGGTACAGTGCATTGGGCTCCACCATTCTCTGTCCCTTGTCTTTCCCTAACAAGGGCTCTCGTATGTGCTGTACTGTCCTACGAAGAGGAGTCTTTTCTGCTTGCCCGACTTATCTCTGTTAATACGTGTCTCTCTTTCTTCACCATGTGATGCCTTAATTTATTTCACCACACTTTGTTTTCCTATATTTATTGAAATACAATCATCTCTATTGTAACCTATCAGAGTCATTTTGATTACATCTCATGGTCATATTTCTCACTTTTTATCCTTCATCCTCATGTCATTGCGATTATCACAGATTCTGTCTTTATTTTTTATGTATCCTTAATCGTCACTGTTACTTACACAGGCAAGTCTTCAATGATCATACCTAATAATCCTAACAACAAGTATATTAAATATTTTACAAGAGTTCTAATTGTAGTCTGTCTCTTACTGAAACCAGCATCTAGGTGAGACACATGATGCTGATGTAATGCTAATTACAATAATTAACATTACCAGTCCATGTTTTGAGGGCAACATCATTGATTTAAAACAGACTTTGATTTTCTTTTAAAATGCCTTTTTGTATCTAAAACATGCTTTTAGATTCCTTCATTGTGGAACATGATCTCTACAAAACTACAAGTTCTACTTTACAATCCCTTTAAACGTGATTCATTCTGCCTATTGCTTTCACAGCTCTCCAATATGCCCCACAGGGCCCCCTACCAATTGACATGAGGTACTTCAAGACTGTCATGTCCTCTCTGTAATATCCTCTCTTTCTCTCCAACAGATGGAGGTAGTGAGTACCTTCAAGAGAAGTGGTTCCTTTCAGGGTGCTGCGAGACGTCGCTCCTCAGTTCTCAGCCAACTCCATGACGTAACCAATATTTCTACTCCCACTCACGTAGTTCTCTCCACTGCCAATGCAACTGGTGCGCCTGGGAGTGAGTTTCTGCCATCCATTAACGGCACACAACAAAAAACAGTCCACTCACTATCATCAAAATGAGCATGTTGTATGTAGAAAATTGACCTTTGCCTGCCCAGAAATGCAATTAAGCATCAAAGATATGTGTGTTTGTCTGTGTGTGTGTTGTGGCGTGGGGGAGTCAACACTGATGTGCCTGGCCGACTGACCTTTTCATTTCAGTTTTCCTCCTTTGTTCTGGTTTATCTACCATCTCTATCTACATCATGTTTTAATTCGTTTAGTGACTGTGTGTCTATGTGTATATTTGTGGTTTTATTATTTGTTCATTTAATATTACATTTCTCTACCTCCTTTTCACTACTACCTCATGATCTTAGTCCAGGATTCAATCAGATCCCCGCTAGCTGACAACCGCATAGCTCTTGTTCGAGTGCTGCAATGTCAGGCTGTATACACGTTTGTCTTTGTAATTATGTATAGGCTGCCTCGCTTCTTCAAGCATGATATTAGCTGGCCAGCTGCAAACCCATAAATAATATATTTATTTGTTATTATTTATGTACAGTGCCTTGCAAAAGTATTCATCCCCCTTGGCATTTTTCCTATTTTGTTGCATTACAACCTGTAATTTAAATGGGTATTTATTTGGATTTCATGTAATGGACATACACAAAATAGTTCAAATTGGTGAAGTGAAATGAAAAAAATTACTTGTTTCAAACAATTCACAAAAATTCAAAACGGAAAAGTGGTTTGTGCATATGTATTCACCCCCTTTGCTATGAAGCCCCTAAATAAGATCTGATGTAACCAATTACCTTCAGAAGTCACATTATTTAACTAATTAAGTCCACCTGTGTGCAATCTAAGTGTCACATGATCTCAGTATATATACACCTGTTCTGAAAGGCCCCAGAGTCTGCCACACCACCAATCAAGCGGCACCATGAAGACCAAGGAGCTCTCCAAACAGGTCAGGGACAAAGCTGTGGAGAAGTACAGATCAGGGTTGGGTTATAAAAAAATATCTGAAACTTTGAACATCCCACAGAGCACCATTAAATCCATTATTTAAAAAAAAATAAGCTGCAAAGCTCCACAGCGGAGACTAGAGTATCTGTCCATAGGACCACTTTAAGCCGTACACTCCGCAGAGCTGAGCTTTAGGGAAGAGTGGCCAGAAAAAAGCCATTGCTTAAAGAAAAAAATGTTCGCCAAAAGGCATGTGGGAGACTCCCCAAACATATGGAAGAAGGTACTCCGGTCAGATGAGACTAAAATTGAGCTTTTTGGCCATCAAGGAAAACGCTGTCTGGCGCAAACCCAACACCTCCCATCACCCCGAGAACACCATCCCCACAGTGAAGCATGGTGGTGGCAGCATCATGCTGTGAGAATGTTTTTCATCGGCAGGGACTAGGAAACTGGTCAGAATTGAAGGAATGATGGATGGCGCTAAATACAGGGAAATTCTTGAGGGAAACCTGTTTCAGTCTTCCAGAGATTTGAGACTGGGACGGAGGTTCACCTTCCAGCAGGACAATGACCCTAAGCATACTGCTAAAGCAACACTCGAGTGGTTTAAGGGGAAACATTTAAATGTCTTGAAATGGCCTAGTCAAAGCCCAGACCTCAATCCAATTGAGAATCTGTGGTATGACTTAAAGATTGCTGTACACCAGCAACTGGAGCAGTTTTGCCTTGAAGAATGGGCAAAATCACAGTGGCTAGATGTGCCAAGCTTATAGAAACATACCCCAAGAGACTTGCAGCTGTAATTGCTGTAAAAGGTGACTCTACAAAGTATTGACTTGGGGATGGGGGGGTGACGCTAAAGTTGCACGCTAAAGTTTTCTGTTTTTTTGTCTTATTTCTTGATTGTTTCACAATAAAAAATATAGTTTAGAAACTTAAAAGTGGTATGTTGTGTAAATCAATTGATACAATCCCCCCAAAAATATTTTCAGTTCAGGTTGTAAGGCAACAAAATAGGAAACATGCCAAGGGGGGTGAATACTTCCGCAAGCCACTGTATTATTTTTTATTCATTATAATATTTTGTTTTATTAAAGCCTATATTTTTTATGTATGACAATTTCATAGTTCTGAAAATGTTTCCTCATTTATGCTTTGACTGCACAAATAAGGAGAACGTAGCCAGGTGCCTTTTGTAAACTGTTTTTCGTTATTTCGTTCAAGTGTAATTATTTCTATCATCAATAGAGTCTACACGTTATATCAATGTTTTGAACTACTAACGTTTTAGGGAACGACGGTATCAGGTTTCAGGTAAAACCCAAGTGCAGACTGTGTAGAAGTAACAATGTTTATTGCAACAACAGGGGCAGGCAAACAACAGGTCAAGGCAGGCAGGAGTTCATAATCCAGAGGGGGACAAGGTACAGGTTGGCAGGCAGGCTCAGGGCCAATGGTAGGCAGAGTGGTCAGGCAGGTGGGCTCAGAGTCAGGACAGGCAAGGGTCAAAATCAGGAGAGTGAGAAAAGAGAGACTGGAAAAAGCATCAGCTGACACAAACCGCTGGTTGACTTGAACAAACAAGACGAACTGGCAACAGACAAACAGAGAACACAGGTATAAATACACAGGGGATAATGGGGAAGATGGGTGACACCTGGAGGGGGGTGGAGACAATCACAAGGACAGGTGAAACAGATCAGGGCATGACAGACTGTAGTATCTTTTGACAATGTCCACAAGAGCAACAGTTTGTTGGCTAACGTGGGTTAGCACTGATCTGATTTAATCCTGGCCTTAATCTATTTTTTCATCTTGCTGCTTTGTTTGGCTTGATGCAGTCTGTGATCAATCGTGTTTCAAACTGCCCAGAGCAGACTGTCTGTATGCTCCTATGGTTTTATCAGATTTGTGACAATACAAAGGTTTAATTTTCAAAGAGATACAAATTTTATTCAGAGCATTACGACGATGCCAATTTTAAAGAATTTCTTAAATGTCAAATCAAGGTAAAAAAAATTCAAAAAGCATAAGAATAAAAAGAACATGTATTTTGGGTTTGTGCACTTCTAGACAGTTGTAAACCTTCGAGTGTAAGCCTGAAACAGTGACATTTCTGAGATGTTACTGTTTAGTCACCCTACCAATACAAATCTTTCTCTGTCCCTAGGTTCGATCAGACTGCCAAAATAGGATCTGCAGTGTTGCTTTGTACAAATAACTACCCTCATTTTACTTGGTCTTTTTCATTCTCTCTCATTGTAGGTTCTGCATCTCATGAAGGAAGATAGTTTTTATTTCCTTTCTATTTCCTAATGTAGGCCTACTCTGCTCTTATTATGGTTCATTTTTGTTGTTGTTTTCTTTTCTTATCAAACATACAGATTATTTTATTCCATTGAGATCATTCAATGATGGGTTGAGGGTGGGCTTAAACTGCAAACTACAGCTCCAAGCATTGCGGGTTCAATCTTAGTGCTAGGCAGTCCTTTTTTTGTTTTATTGTTTCTGTTTTAACCCTATCCTTAACCTATCCCAAACCTTAACCCTAACATTTTAACCAGTTAGAATGAATGCCTTAAGTTTCGGTTTCACTTCTACACAGTTTGACTGACAGCTAACTTCAGTTCAGTTTGACTGACAGCTTACATATGTCAAAATACACCATAATTGAAGGGCAAAACACGCCATATATCTGTTGCATGCAGTTATGTCAAATGTCTCCATTTCCTTTGGAGGTGGTTTTGCAGCATCTGGTATAATGCAATACCAAGGCATTCGTCCAACTCATATTCAAAAACAGACCATTAAGTGTTGTGCACTTTGCCTATTATCATTTCCATTTGAGGACTTTTTGATTTGTTAATTTCTCTTATATACAGCCACAGATTGTTCTGTATGTTAGGAAGGTTAGTAGATATCTGAATGTAGCAACACTAGCTTCTATTTCTGAAATTGCATTGTTTTACGTAATTGTTTTGCTGTTCAGCTTTATAGGTAGTTCTCATTGTTTCCCCCTTAATCATACTGTGTACATTGATGGATGGTCCATTATCTTCACTGAGAATAGTTTGACCAATTCATGAATAGAATTGCCATTTAATTCCCTGAATTGACTGAGTAAAAATGAATTGAGCCTAACCACGACTTGCGGAAATTGTTTAGTGTACTTCAATAAATCTGTAGTGTTCATGGGATTCATGCTCCACCACAGTAAAACAGGCCTTCTCATCCTCTTCTGAACTCTTTAGGTGGCCCATTTGAAAGAAATCAAGTGAATACATTGACTTGAGTAATAAGTTCATTTTCAACAGCTGTGGTGTTATATTGACCATTGCGGGCACTATACTCGAAAGTTTACAATTTTCACAAGGGGACATGAATTCAGAGGGCACATAATGATTATTTATTTTGTAAATAATTTAATAATTTACAGCTCCTTGGAAAAACAAATCAGCACAATTCAACCTTAACAGTGTCTCTGTGTTGCCTGACTCCCTCATCACAACAACGTTATTGGGTCATGTCGCTTCTTGTGCAAGATCTTTGTGGTCATTTTCACAGTTAGAATGTTTTTTTGGTTGTGCTTGCTACAAAGGTTGGTCTTTTTTAGAGGTGCTTGCTGAAGAAATGGGTCTTTGTGGCTATGCTTGCTGCAGGAATGAACAAACAAATCATATTGTTTGTGCATGCTGAGGTACAGTCCACTGAGCGAATAGGAATAAGGACCTAAGTATAATTTCTAACGCTCGCCCAAAACTTGGGCTTTCACACGAATCTCCCTTTTTATATCAGTGCATGATTTAAACAAGGGTTTTAGTTACTCACATGTATCTCAAGTTAGGATTCAGCCTGTAGTGCCTATCGCAACAACATATTCATGTTCACACACTTAATGAATGTATTATTATTATTTTATTGTACTTCACAATATGTGTATCTCTTTACCATTTCGGACCAGCCATAGTCATTACAGAAACATCCTATTTATTAATGTATTGTTTTCCTCATTAACAATATTAAAGCAAGCTTACCATAAGGCCTATTAAGACCTATGTTGAGTTCTGTGTGAATGGGTGCTGACTTTGAGTTGATGAATAACCCATCACTTCTTATTATTTTTGTACAAGGAGATGGGTGTGTGGTGGCTGGACACAGAACAACTGGTGGTGTATCATAAATGTTTTAAATGTAGATTTTTTTCCATGCTTTACAGTGCCTTCGGAAAGTATTCAGACCCCTTGGCTTTTTCCACATTTTGTTACGTTACAGCCTTATTCTAAAATTGATTACATCGTTTTCCCCCTCATCAATCAACACACAAAATACCCCATAATGACAAATCAAAAACAGGTTTTTAGACATTTTTGCTAATTTATCAAAAATTAAAAACGTGTGTTATTTCATAGTTTTGATGTATTCAATATTATATTAAAATGTGTAGGTGTGTCCAAACTTTTGACTGGTACTGTAAGTATTCAGACACTTTACTCAGTACTTTGTTGAAGCACTTTTGGCAGAAATTACAGCATTGTGTCTTCTTGGGTATGACGCTACAAGCTTGGCACACCTGTATTTAGGGAGTTTCTCCCATTTTTCTCTGCAGATCCTCTTAAACTCGGTCAGGATGGATGGGGAGCATTGCTGCACAGCTATTTTCAGGTCTCTCCAGATATGTTCAATCAGGTTCAAGTCCGGGCTCTGGCTGGGCCACTCAAGGACATTCAGAGACTTGTCCCGAAGCCACTCCTATGTTGTCTTGGCTGTGTGCTTGGGGTCATTGTCCTGTTGGAAGATGAACCTTTGCCCCAGTCTGAGGTCCTGAGTGCTATGGAACAGGTTTTCATCAAGGATCTCTCAGCACTTTGCTCAGTTCATCTTTCCCTTGGTCCTGTCTAGTCTCCCAGTGCCTGCCTCCGAAAAACATGCCACCCATTCTTCACCGTAGGGACGGTGCCAGGTTTCCTCCAGACGTGACGCTTGGCATTCAGGCCAAAGAGTTCAATCTTGGTTTCATCAGATCAGAGAGTCTTGTTTTTCATGGTTTGTGAGTCTTTAGGTGCCTTTTGGCAAACTCCAAACAGGCTGTAATGTGCCTTTACCTAGGAGTGGCTACCATAAAGGCCTGATTGTTGGAGTGCTGCAGAGATGGACGTCCTTCTGCAAGGTTCTTCATTCTCCACAGAAGAACTCTAGGGCTCTGTCGGAGTGACCATCAGGTTCTTGGTCACCTCCCTGACCCTTCTCCCATGATTGCTCAGTTTGGCCGGGCGGCCAGCTCTAGGAAGAGTCTTGGTGGTTCCAAACTTCTTCCATTTAAGAATGATGGAGGCAACTGTGTTCTTAGGGACCTACAATGCTGCAGACATTTTTTGATACCCTTCCCCAGATCCTGTCTCGGAGCTCTACGGACAATTGCTTCGACCTCATGGCTTGGTTTTTGCTCTGACATGCACTGTCAACTCTGGGATCTTATATAGACAGGTGTGTGCCTTTCCAAATCATGTCCAATCAATTGAATTTACCACAAGTGGACTCCATTTCAAGTTGTAGAAACATCTCAAGGATGATCAATGGAAACAGGATGCACCTGAGCTCAATTTCGAGTCTCATAGCAAAGGGGTTGAATACTTATGTAAATAACGTATTTCCACTTTGTCATTATGTGGTATTGTGTGTAGATTGATGAGGGGGGGGAAACGATTTAATCCATTTTACAATAAGGCTGTAAAATTGTTATTTATTTTGAAAAAATCAAGAGGTCTGAATACTTTCCGAAGGCACTGTATAATGTGATGTTGAGGAACAGTTTTTAAAACAATTGTTCTGACATTGAAGGTAATGGTTTGTTGTACAGGCAATTCCAGTGTGGTGACTATTGTGCCTTATGTAATACATCCATTGTCTACGATATTGCCATTTTTGTACTGAGCTGGAGGACTGTATTTATGTCCTTAAATTTGTTTGTACTGTATCTAAAACATCTGAATTTAGATATACCCTAGATAACTTAAAAGTACACGTTCAAGATGTTCAATAGAAATATACAATTCACTTACAATAATACGTTTTTGGAAGTTTAACTAATTATTCACATACACTGTTAAGGAAGGGCTTTTTACAGCCAACCCCAAATTCACAAGAGTAAATTCTAACAACGTTTACAATGATATAACAACATTACTCATCAAGTCTACAGAAGCCTGTGATTACTGTGAATGGTCTGTATTGTGTGTGATGTTCACTTAGCTTAACTGGTAGCTGCAATATGGCTCATTGGACGTTGCATCACCCAAACAATATGTCATCCAACTACACCCATTTTCATTTGCACCAAGACAAGCTCATGCACGACCACCTCGAATGTGTTTCTTTTACAGCATGGCAGTAAATGAGGCTCTCACATGATCAGTCTTGGCATGTCAGTTGTTGTTTGGTTTTTGAACTAATCTGAATCCCATGCTCTGTGTTCTGCTTGTTTCACTTGTCCCGTATGTAAGTTCAGAGTTCAGTACAAAAAGGTTTAGATGTTTGAGTGTGTGTGTGTGTGTGTGTGTGTGTGTGTGTGTGTGTGTGTGTGTGTGTGTGTGTGTGTGTGTGTGTGTTTCAGACAATGTTGTGCATCCATCAATTGATATTTGATTAATTTTAAATATCTTATATTGAACTGACAACACTAACTTTTATTTAAGTCATTATTTCAGTTTTCATTTGTTTTACTTTCCCTCATTTACTTTAAAGTTACAGAGTAATCCAAAGTGGACATGTGCATATTGTACACATACAGTAGGTTTTATCAGATCAGTGAGGCATTTCAAACTCATAGGTAATTTATTGCCTTTAAAAGAGGCTGTACAGAACATTTGCCTCTGGGCAAGTTCTTGAGCAAAAGGTGTCCCTTAAATGGACAAATATAATATCTAGGAATGACCTTATTGGACAGAAAGAGGTACACCTCCCCACGCCCAGGCAAGCCTACTACTGTACGATAACACCTTCTATTTAGAATTTAACTAACATTTAGTAGAAATTTCAGAAGATTTAAAAATTGTATTTTTTCATAACTCTTTCAGGTGAGTTCAGCCAAATAATTCTGCCACTGTGACACTTTTAAATGCTTAAATGCTACATCTCTCTCCAATTGTTTGTCCCATCTATTCCCTTTTCCTTTCTGCATTTCTCCCCATGTTTGACCATTATTATACAAAACTCAACATAGATCCGAGTGGTGAAAGCATTCCATAGCCCACTTTATGATGGCATTGAGAAGCCGGAATCCAAGAACTCCATCCACGACTTCATGGCACACCCGGAATTTCTCATCGGTGACTTGGTCCACAACATCCCCTTGATTGATGAGACAGACATTGAAACCGAAGAATCAGAGCGCTCAGACTGCAACAACATTCGCCTGGCTTTTCGTCAAGCTCCTCCCCCTACCCAGGCCCCTCAGCCTCCCCCTCGCTGCCGCTCCACCTCCCGTCCCGCCCCATGCCGCCAGCAGAGCCTCCCCGTTACACTCAACTGCAACAACAACGCCACTGCTGCTGCTGACGCTGAGAATGGAGATCATCTGAACCCAAAAGATGCAAGACTACCAGCTGCTTCTCTCTGCCGCCCCGCCAGCCCATTGCATAGCTTGGAGACCTGTTTATAACTACAATCTGGGCACATGGTTGACAAGTAGGGAGAGGAAACACCAATGATCTTGATGGACATGGATGTAACCCAACAAAGAGGAAATGAAGAGGAAAACTGGACATGGAAAATAAATGATTACATTGTATAGACCAATGGTTTTATAGATTGTTGCCCAACCTTTCCTCAACAGCCACTGCTTTTAGCCTGCACTCTCCGCTTCAAAACACTCACATATCCTCTCAAAAAGCTCCACAATCTAACGATGCTAACCCCATCAGACTCTGATTGACACTTTTGAAATGTATATCTAGGCACGCAATAGAGGAGTGATTGGTGTAGTAGAGACAAGAATGAACTGGAATTGATTCTTGCCCTTTTGATTGAAAATATGAAGACTCAACCGAAAGTGAAATGGGGTTAATTCCTTCTGCTTTTTAACAATATAATTGTTCAGATTATTACTGTTGTTATTACTACTGCAATTACTACTACAATTATTATATTCCAGTTAATGATGCTTCATTAATTAGCTTTATCTTTCTTGTATGTTTGTATGTATTGTTTGTTTGCTTAACTGCTGTATTTGTCTCCTTGTTTTTCTGTTTTTATATACTCCTTCTGGTCACGTCACCTTTTTTCCTTTTCTGTGTTGACATGTGTTGTGTATGTCTTGAAAAAGAAAATAATAAATATAACTATACAAATCAATTTAAAACATATACAACAACTTCAAAACACAAAATGGTAAGAAAATAGTAGATATGCTATATAAAAAAAAGTCCCCAAAAGCACTACTAATAGTTTTGGTTCTTCTCTTCATGTAGATATGTCTTGAATTAAGTTATTCATTTGGACACTTCCATGAACAAAGGGAACAACTGAACTGAGTATTGAAAATATTAAGTTGTGCGTAGTGATTAAAGTAATTTATTTAAATGATTATTTTATTAATCCATGTGTATTCTCTTTATTTTTGTCTTTTAGTTTGCATAGATTACATAACACAAAATGAAAGTAAATAATTACTTTTTGATGTACTTTAGAATCTGTCAAACAATATTTGACTGTATGATTTATGTGTTTCTACCCAACTATGCTTTACTGCCATCAACAGTGATAACTAGTCACAGCTTTTACAGTGGCACAGTTACATATCAGAACAGAACATTGAATATATCTTTACTTTTATATTTTACTTACATTTCCACATATAATGTTTTAAGAGTGATTTCGTTTTTGAAAGTAGCAAATAGGAATTCTCCCTGCTTTGTGGAGCACTTATTAAAGCAGTCTGAAGAAAATAAATTCAACAACCATGAGAAATAATTCCCTTTATCACAGAGTGGGAGTGATGTGGTTGCAATAGAAGTTGGACGACTGAGGTATCTGTAAGGTGTATTGCCATGTTTTCTGATGTTAGACACAATTGATATCAATAAACTGTTTTGCACTAAACTGCCAAGCTACTACTGTCGACCGACAACATCCTAGGTAAGTGTAAAATCATTCATATTCATATTTTTTGGTAACTATCCCTTTAAACTCCAAGAGAACCTGGTATAACAGATCTACCAGAGCGGTGTTATGGCCAGGTGGTTGATTCATTTTCATCCTGGAAACGAGTTGACACAAACACGATGACTGCCAAGGTATGATAAAAGTATTTTTTAATACATCTGTATACTCCATATAACAAAACTCATATTGGTTTAATAATGGTCATTGACTTTAAACTTTACAGTAAAACCAGTCACTCAAAAGAATGGTATTTTCATGATAAACCGCATAATCATAAATGGCCAATTGTGTTACTTACATGTTTTGGGTAAAAATTCAGAGAAAACATACAAAATTAAGTCTTTATTTAAACTATTAAACTAAGTCCTTATTTAAACTATTTGTATCCCTGTCTCTCCGTGCTCAGTGTCTGTCTCAGGGCTGCTGTCGGAGCAGGGTGAGATGGTTGTGTTGTAGCGTGCGCAGCTCCGTGAGTCTCCCCAACAGGCGCGCGAAGCGCTGGGCTCCCTGAGGGCCCTGGGCTCCACACCAGGCTCCGCACACCCTGGACAGCAGCTCCAGGATCAGCTCCTGTAAGCTTTCCACACACGTAACCGCCCGCAGCGACGCTTCGTCTGCTAACAGATACAGTAGATGACAGAACGACATATATGAGTTTGTCATCACTATCTGGGCAAGCTAGAGGAGATATTCAGACACTCTTGGAGGAAAATGATAAGTCAATAAAAAGTGTGTCTTTTCATAAAATCGTACTGTGTTATATGTATTAAAAAGGTATTAATAAATACATTTAGCTTTTCATACAGTCATGTGTCAGGAATAGAGAGCCAATCACCTGAGCATAGCAGTACTGTGGCAGTGAGCAGGGCATATTCAGCCTCGGTCACCCCCAATGCTGCCATGCTGTGGAAGAAGTTGATCACCGGCCCGAGCAGGTCCTCATTGATTCCTGCACACAGACACACAAGCTAAGACACACTATTGAAGCATAGAGTAAAAACACATCATTTCCTTTTTTGCCCCACTGCAACACTTCATTCTAACTTCTTTGAAGGTTTTAGTTCACTATTTTGAAGTTTTAGCATATTTTCGACTTACGTGTTTTGGTTTCATCCAAACAGTTTTTAATAAGTTGTTTAGCTGGTTATTTAGCAATGTCCAGATTCTCCGGGATAGCATATTATTTTGCCTGTAGTGGAAAATAAGCTAAAACATCAAAACAATGACCTTATCCGTTGAACCTCTCTTCAAATAGTATTGCAAATAAAGCTCGTAAGATGGGATACTATGGTGGTGGATATACTGTATCTAATAAGGACAGTGTGCCTTACCTGAGTTTACAGGGCCAGTCCCACTATGAATGTTTTCCTTGGACTCCAAGGTTTTCAGACAATGATGAGTTGAGATGTTGAAAGGCTGTAGTGCTTGTAAAATAAGGGGGGGGGGGGGGGGGGGGGGGGATGATTAGCTCTATGTCATAATCGTCTCGGTTCCATTTTCATCCCTATCATCTACCTCTTCGGTATGCTGAAATGGAGCCAGGCCAAATGACTCTGACACCCACAATCCTCATGGTGGTGTAGTGGTGTCAGTACCTGGACTACAGGCTGCCGGGTTTTGGGTGAACTGCTGCGCTGAGAGTAGAAACATGACTTCCACAGAGGAACTAGAGAGGAGGGTGCTCTGGTCCGAGCAGTTCAGGAGCTCAAAGCCTACACGGACACCAGACACTAGATTAGTTAATACTGCAGGAGGTCATCCAGAAGCAGAAGGGGCCACAGAGAGAGAAATACTTTTTTTAAATCTGAAAACATATGGTAGCTGAAAGCAAAATGATGTATGCTTACCAGGTATTTGCTTTCCATTTGACCTGTTTCGTTCTTTCATATCAGTGCAGAAACAAGAAAGGAGAGGAAGCTGATGTACGAGATGAGGCCCAACTCACCAGGTACACTCTTGGCAAACTGCAGCAGCCTCTGAGAGGGAGGGGAGGCCACGTCCATTAGTCTGTCTCCACCATCCTCTGTACAAGTCCACTCAAATACCTGCAGAAAAAACTGCCTGAATAAGCTCTCAATGAGATGGGAAGGAAAATGGCAACACATCTTTCAAATCTCAATCCACGGACAACAAAATTACTATTCTAATCAGCAACCCACCCTACAGTGTACAGTGTACTGCGCCCTGTACTGCCGAAGAGCCTCCACTATCCTGTCCAGCACATGATTCTGTTCTCTTGACAGATTTGCAGACACCACCTGTCAAGGAAGGAAATGCATCACCAACAGATCAGTTGATTGCTGAGTGAAATTATCATTCTGAAACAGACTTGGAGTATAAGCAGGGTTCGTACTACAGGACTGAGAGTAGAAACATGACTTCCACACAGGGGGGGGGGGGGGGGGGGGGGAGATGATTAGCTATAAGAAATCATTCACAAGTGTTTCAGGCTACTGATGGAGCATTCCAAAGACATTTGCATTGGCCTATGAAATTATCTGATTGGTCCAAGAACTTAAACTGGAAGTCCAAGAAAGTCATATGGGAGAGGGCCACTTATGAACCAAAACAAGGTAACTTGGGGTCTGAGGAAGAGACCCGGGTATTCCAGTGGTGCAATCCATTCTACAAGATGATCATCCAAAGGTCTGTAACTATTTAGACACTTGGATATTTGCTTTGGACAAATAATCTGATATTGGGGTATCTTTCAAAAACAACAAGCTACAATGTCTTCCCCATTCATAATATTCAAGAAAGTTAACCAAAACACTTAAGGTTAGAAAACTAGATGAGAAAGTTTGAATGGAGGAGAGAAGAAAGGGATGTACATGTCCTAGCAGCCTGTTGGTGGAGCTGACGCTCCTGCTCTCCATGTTCTCCTCCTCCTCAGGCCCTCCACCTCTGTGCTTGGCTCCCTTCCTCAGCCTCTTGGACTGGCACTGCACCTCCGTCAGCAGACCTGGCAACACAGCTGCCTCTGTCAGACTCACATAGGCAATTATCTTTTATTTATTTGTCCTTTATTTAACTGGGGGAGATGTATTGAGATATAGAACATTTTTGCAAGGGATCCATGTCCAAGGTATTTTGGTTGTCTTAGCAATGAAATATGTTTAAGTCTGCCTGACTTTAAATTGGATATATAGTCACTGGTCACGATTATTGATCTTATTGCTATCGGACTTTGTCATTATTCACATCACATTCAGTTCAAAATAGTTCAAATATTCCTACTGTCACACCTTGATCTGTTTCACCTGTCTTGTGCTTGTCTCCACCCCCCTCCAGGTGTTGCCCATTTTCCCCATTATCCCCTGTGCAATTATGCCTGTGTTTTCGGTTTGCCTGTTGCCAGTTCGTCTTGCCTCGTCAAGCCTACCAGCGTGTTTTCCCATACTCCTGTTTCTCTTTTGACCACTCTGCCTGCCCTGACCCTGCCTGCCCTGACCCTGCCTGCCCTGACCCTGCCTGCCCTGACCGCCGCTCTGTACCTTACTGACTCTGCCCTGGATTACCGACCTCTGCCTGCACTTGACCTGTCGTCCGCCTGCCCCCTGTTTTGTTAATAAACATCTGTGATTCAAACAGTTTGCATCTGGGTCTTATCCTGAGTTCTGATACCTACAGGCATTTTGTTATAGTATGTTCCACTCACATTCGTCTAGCATGCCCACAGCACGACATTTACGCAGGCGGCAGTCCTGGCACTTCCTCCGCATGTACATGTCCATCTCACAGCCTCCGCCACTTTTACACCGGTAAACTGCTTTCTTTGTCACACTCCTTCGGAAAAAACCTGAAGCACAGGAGTACAGTAATGACAGATTATGACATGGGTTTGAGTAGCAACCACCTCTAGTTGGGGTCCAGATAATGTTAATCCAGATAAAGTTCCCCATTCAAATTATAAACACATATTCAGACAGAATCAGAAGTAGCAGGCTCTGTGACATTTCAGATTTCAGATTGACCCTCCCAAATATTGTTGTAAACTTTGATTAAAACACTGCCTCCCCTACCTTTGCAGCCTTCACAGGTGAGGGCATTGTAATGGTAGCCAGAGGCTTTGTCTCCACACACCACACAAAGCTCATCTAGGCCCCTCACCCGCCCTCCAGGGCCCAGCCTGGTCCTCTTGACCAGGGGCAGACCTCCACCACCCACCTTCCCCAGGCCTCCACACTGGGGCTCTGGGCTGGGCTCGCAGGGAGCCTCCAGGCAGTGGGGGCTGTAGGGGTGGGTGTAGGGTGGGTGGCACGGTTGGGAGGACGGTGGTTCGTAGACAGAGAATTGCAGGTTGACGGGGCTGTACTGCTGTTGGCTGAAGGCTAGGCCCTGTAGGTCTGGCTCCTGGAAAGAGTAGCCCAAAGGGTCCCCTAGCACATCTGTGTGATGGGATAACAACACAAAATTAATGAAGTGTTTTTGTCCTGGTCACTCCGGTTAAGTTTACGTGCACCACAGGAGTGGATTTGGGAACGTCTAGTGGCTAACCTAGAGGGTCCATAAATTCATTTTTCTACCAGAGCCATTATTACTGTCAAACTTGTTTTTAAGTCAAAGTGCATCACAAGAATGTGTTCCTTGTCCACAATCTTACGTGTCTTTTATTTGTCCTGTGGGGCGTAATAAAAAAACATCAGAGCAAGACCTTGTGAACCAGTTTGGACTGTGGAAACAGGATGCAGCTGAGAGGTTACAGTGTTGTTTATGAATTTGATATTTTTTATAGAGTTTTATTCAGTGTTTTATGGCCGTGTAGATTGGTGTTTGACTGAATGTTTTGTGAGCGTATCGGGGTGGCCGGTGGAGCTGTGAACATTTTGTAACTTCAAGCCCCACTTCCACAGAGGGAACATGTGTTGCCCCTGGCAGCTCTTCTGAAGCACATCTGCATTATAAGGAGAAGAGCTGGTCACAGATCAGCCCTAAATCAGTCACTCTGATCAGGAAGATCCTCTTCCATAACCTGAGTCTCTTGGCGTTTTATTAGTTCAGAAAATAACTGAAATAGTGAGAGGTTTCTTCTTTTAAACACAACAAATTAAATGATTATGACCAACAATGACTAGAAGTTCCATTCTTTCTCAAAATGCATCAATACTAGGGGTTGTACACATCACATTGTACTCAGGCGCACTTCGAGTGTCTTCTTACCATATAAGCATGGACATTTGTCCACAACTCTGATGCCCTGACATGGACTGAATACCACAGTGACTTCTAGAGTCCAACCTCTGACCCCTAATTTCTGAATTCCAAAACTCACCCCATCCTCAACCACAACCACAACCTTCCTCACCCCTCTTCTAGAACCTTGACTCTCTAGTCTTCCTCCCATCCGTCCATTCCTCTCTCTCTCTCTCTCTCTCTCTCTCTCTCTCTCTCTCTCCCCACTTTCCTAACTCATTCCGTCTCTCCTCTGTGTCTCCCAGATGTTTCCTGTCCTGGTGAGAATGGAGGCCAATACTGAGCTTGTGCTTGTGTGACAACGCTGTGGTGAGCTCTGTTTGTAAACCGTTTCAGCACTGTGTAAACACCCGGGCCTCCCTCCTTCCCACGCACACTAACACTACCCCCCATCATGCAGCTTGTCATATCCATCCATCCAGCTAGGAGAGGAGAAGACAACAATGTGAAGAAAGAAGCCCCATAGTTCGGATTAGGCCATAACTCTCCACTGCAACCATTATAAATAGCCCCTCTTTCCAATGACATTTTTTTGTTGGCTAACATCCTGTGTATTGGAAAAAATACAAATAAAGACAGTTATTTTCTAAATGTATAAGGTTAGACCCACATTATGTATCCCTACAAGTCTCCCTTTCTAATCTGCAGGCCATATGGCACTAAACATTTGAACAAAAAAGCAACACACAAATTAAAGCAGAACATAGCAAGCATAAACATGTGGAACATAAATGTCTAATCATGACATTTTGATTCAATTAGGTCATCACCATACAATTGCAGGGTATGTATCAAGATAAATTGTGTTTGGATCAACATACCATAGTATTGCAGACAATTTATAACCCCTACAAAATCTGACTAGATTATTTTAATATAATTGCAGACAGCCCAGATCAAAAGAGTCGCTCACCGTAGTACTGCAGAGGCTCGGAGATGCCGTATCCATCAAAGGCAGAGAGGTAACCACCGGCAGACATGGTCATCTCCGACTCACTCCACTCTCTCATCTGGACAGCTGATCCACAGTCAGTCCTTAGGAACACCCGCTTAATCTATTGACACACACACACAGGGAACCACACATCTGAGGAATCTGCAACTCTCCAAACATTATTTTATATCCACGCTGACGACAGGTCTCCTCAGTCTCCTAGCTGTGATATCATTGCCTATTTTAAGCTACCCTCTATGATGCAAAACTAAAGGTTACTGTTGTCCACTGTGGAGGCGTGCAGCTGAAGTCTGTGGCAGTGTGATGGATCTCTGCTCCTCTGAGAGGCATCACGGGGAGACAAGGGACAGCGATGAGAGTGTGAGAAGAAGAGAGAGATGGGACTCATGTCCAAACAGCTGCTCTGGCTGAATGTTCAGAGGGAAGAGAGAGGTCCTGTCAGATGGGGGCCTGTCCCTGGTGGGGAGCTTAGGTTTGGCCTGGGTGGATGGATCCCACCCTACCATGGAGCAACAGGGACCCAATAATCACCCACCTGAGTTTTTGTGTGTCATGGGAGAGGAGATCACAGAGTTGGATCAATGATTTAGCTGTAGCTGGTAACTGCTATTTTGTCTCTTCTCTTATATATTTGTCTCTTCTATATTTTGTATTTCTTCTATTTTCCATAAACATCCTGATAACTTGAATACTCTTCCCCATCTACACTACACAGTATACTATTACTATGCTGTAGTTACTCTCCCTGGGTGGGTAGTGCGGGTGTGCACACACGGGCTTATACATGTTTGTTTGTAAGAGTGTATGTGTATTAATGTATGTGTGAGCATGTGTGTGTATACACTACCGTTCAAAAGTTTGGAGTCACTTAGAAATGTCCTTGTTTTTGAAAGAAAATCTCATTTTATGTCCATTAAAATAACATCAAATTGATCAGAAATACAGTGCAGACATTGTTAATGTTGTAAATGACTATTGTAGCTGGAAATGGCAGATTTTTTTATGGAACATCTACATAGGCGTACAGAGGCCCATTATCAGCAACCATCATTCATGTGTTCCAATGGCACGTTGTGTTAGCTAATCCAAGTTTATCATTTTAAAAGGCTAACTATTCATTAGAAAGTCCTTTTGCAATATGTTAGCACACTGTCCTTCTTTAGACTAGTTGAATATCTGGAGCATCAGCATTTGTGGGTTCGATTACAGGCTCAAAATGGCCAGAAACAAAGAAATCAAAGAAACAAAGAAATCAGTCTATTCTTGTTCTGGGAGATGAAGGCTATTGCATGCAAGAAAATGCCAAGAAACTGAAAATCTCATACAATGCTGTGTACTACTCCTTTCACAGAACAATGCAAACTGGTGCTAACCAGAATAGAAAGAGGAGTGGGAGGCCCCGGTACACAACTGAGCAAGAGGACAAGTACATTAGAGTGTCTAGTTTGACAAACAGATGCCTCACAAGTCCTCAACTGGCAGCTTCATTAAATAGTACCCGCAAAAAACACCAGTCTCAACTTCAACGAGGTAACTCCGGGATGCTGGCCATCTAGGCAAAGTTGCAAAGAAAAAGCCATATCTCAGACTGGCCAATAAAAATAAAAGATTAAGATGGGAAAAAGAACACAGACACTGGACAGAGGAACTCTGCCTAGAAGGCCAGCATCCCGGAGTTGCCTCTTCACTGTTGACATTGAGACTGATGTTTGCGGGTACTATTTAATGAAGCTTTGGAGCCCCCAGGGCATTTATGCTACTGCTTTGTTTGTATTGCAGTTAATATTTGACGCCGGGCAGATTTCGAGTCTGGGGCTTGGATGCCCCTCCAGAGTTGACTGGGTTGAGTTGAGCCCTGATGAGAGAGAGACCCTAGATTTGCCCTTACCTCTCCCTGATTGGGTTTGACATGCAGCTTGATTCTAGAGAACTTATGGTGTCCTTCCCACCCTCACCGCATTCCTCAACTGTCTCATTACACTGACCTGTGCGTGAACCAAGCCGAGCAACAAGCAGCATTTAATTTAATTAGACTTTATCTATCCCACGTGTTGATCATATGTGCTGAGCAAGCAGTGCAAATGAGAAGGTACACCAAACGTAGGATGCATACAGTATATACACACACGCATAACATGAAGTGATACAAGTAATAATAGTTCGGTGACTAATTAGTTACAGATATAGTATCTTAATTTGATCACTCTGTTCTCGCTGCAAATTTTCCTGCGTTGCAGGACATTCAAATGAGCCTTGTGATTTACATAAATTAATTGAAATCCCGCAGTTCTCTTTCTCTTTCGCTAACTCAAACGCTAAAGCACCAGACAGAATAAATGTCCTACTACTGTAGGTACTACTGAGACATTCAAAAGTACAAAAATGTATCTGAAATGCAGCCCTACATATCAACAATCATTGTTTTACATATACTGAACAAAAAAATGTACGAACATGTAAAGTGTTGGTCCCATATTTCATGAGCTGAAATAAAAAATCCCTGAAATGTTCCATACACACAAAAGCTTATTTCTCTCAAATGTTGTGCACAAATTTGTTTATATACAGTGCCTTGCGAAAGTATTCGGCCCCCTTGAACTTTGCAACCTTTTGCCACATTTCAGGCTTCAAACATAAAGATATAAAACTGTATTTTTTTGTGAAGAATCAACAACAAGTGGGACAAAATCATGAAGTGGAACGACATTTATTGGATATTTCAAACTTTTTTAACAAATCAAAAACTGAAAAATTGGGCGTGCAAAATTATTCAGCCCCTTTACTTTCAGTGCAGCAAACTCTCTCCAGAAGTTCAGTGAGGATCTCTGAATGATCCAATGTTGACCTAAATGACTAATGATGATAAATACAATCCACCTGTGTGTAATCAAGTCTCCGTATAAATGCACCTGCACTGTGATAGTCTCAGAGGTCCGTTAAAAGCGCAGAGAGCATCATGAAGAACAAGGAACACACCAGGCAGGTCCGAGATACTGTTGTGAAGAAGTTTAAAGCCGGATTTGGATACAAAAAGATTTCCCAAGCTTTAAACATCCCAAGGAGCACTGTGCAAGCGATAATATTGAAATGGAAGGAGTATCAGACCCCTGCAAATCTACCAAGACCTGGCCGTCCCTCTAAACTTTCAGCTCATACAAGGAGAAGACTGATCAGAGATGCAGCCAAGAGGCCCATGATCACTCTGGATGAACTGCAGAGATCTACAGCTGAGGTGGGAGACTCTGTCCATAGGACAACAATCAGTTGTATATTGCACAAATCTGGCCTTTATGGAAGAGTGGCAAGAAGAAAGCCATTTCTTAAAGATATCCATAAAAAGTGTTGTTTAAAGTTTGCCACAAGCCACCTGGGAGACACACCAAACATGTGGAAGAAGGTGCTCTGGTCAGATGAAACCAAAATTGAACTTTTTGGCAACAATGCAAAACGTTATGTTTGGCGTAAAAGCAACACAGCTGAACACACCATCCCCACTGTCAAACATGGTGGTGGCAGCATCATGGTTTGGGCCTGCTTTTCTTCAGCAGGGACAGGGAAGATGGTTAAAATTGATGGGAAGATGGATGGAGCCAAATACAGGACCATTCTGGAAGAAAACCTGATGGAGTCTGCAAAAGACCTGAGACTGGGACGGAGATTTGTCTTCCAACAAGACAATGATCCAAAACATAAAGCAAAATCTACAATGGAATGGTTCAAAAATAAACATATCCAGGTGTTAGAATGGCCAAGTCAAAGTCCAGACCTGAATCCAATCGAGAATCTGTGGAAAGAACTGAAAACTGCTGTTCACAAATGCTCTCCATCCAACCTCACTGAGCTCGAGCTGTTTTGCAAGGAGGAACGGGAAAAAATGTCAGTCTCTCAATGTGCAAAACTGATAGAGACATACCCCAAGCGACTTACAGCTGTAATCGCAGCAAAAGGTGGCGCTACAAAGTATTAACTTAAGGGGGCTGAATAATTTTGCACGCCCAATTTTTCAGTTTTTTATTTGTTAAAAAAGTTTGAAATATCCAATAAATGTCGTTCCACTTCATGATTGTGTCCCACTTGTTGTTGATTCTTCACAAAAAAAATACAGTTTTATATCTTTATGTTTGAAGCCTGAAATGTGGCAAAAGGTCGCAAAGTTCAAGGGGGCCGAATACTTTCGCAAGGCACTGTATATAGTGAGCATTTCTCCTTTGCCAGGACAATCCATCCACCTGACTGGTATGGCATATCAAGGATCTGATTAAACAGCATGATCATTACACAGGTGCACCTTGTGCTGGGGACAATACAAAGACCACTCTAAAATGTACAGTTTTGTCACACAACACAATGCCACAGATGGTCTCAAGTTTTGAGGAGAGTGGAATTGGTATGTTGACTGCAAGAATGTCCACCAGAGAGGTTGCCAGAGAATTTAATGTTAATTTCACATCCGCAGACCACATGTAACCACGCCAGCCCTGGACCTCCACATCCTGCTTCTTCACCTGCGGGAAAGTCTGAGACCAGCCAGAATAATTTCTGCACAAACCGTCAAACCGCCATCTCAGGGAAGCTCATCTGCATACTCTACGTCCTCACCAGGGTTTGACCTGACTGCAGTTCGGCCTCGTAACCGACTTCAGCCGGCAAATTCTTACCTTTGATGGCCACTGGCACGCAGGAGAAGTGTGCTTTTCACGGATGAATCCCGGTCAAAACTGTACCAGGCAGATGGCGTAGTGTGGGCGAGTGGTTAGCTGATGTCAACGTTGTGAACAGAGTGCCCCATGGTGGCAGTGGGGTTATGGTATGGGCAGGCATAAGCTACAGACAACGAACACAATTGCAATTTATCTATGGCAATTTGAATACACACAGATACCGTGACGAGATCCTGAGGCCCATTGTCATGCCATTCATCTGCCGCCATCAACTCATGTTTCAGCAAGATAATGCCCCATGTCGCAAGCATCTGTACACAATCCCTGGAAGCTGATATCTGCTGCATATTCAGCAGATATTGTCACCCACTGAGCATGTTTGGGATGCTTTGGATCGCCTTGTACGACAGCGTGTTCCAGTTTACCCAAATATCCAGCAAGGAGATGTGTCACGCTGCATGAGGGAAATGATGGCCACACCAGATACTGACTGGTTTTCTAATCCACACCCCTACTTGTTTTGTAAGGTACAGTTGAAGTCTGAAGTTTACATACACTTATGTTGGAGTCATTAAAACTATTTTCTCAACCACTCCACAAATTTCTTGTTAACAAACTATAGTTTTGGCAAGTCAGTTAGGACATCTACTTTATGCATGAGACAAGTCGTTTTTCCAACAATTGTTTACAGACAGATTATTTCAATTATAATTTCCTGTATCACAGTTCCAGTGGGTCAGAAGTTTACATACACTAAGTTGACAGTGCCTTTAAACAGCTTGGAAAATTCCAGAAAATTATGACATGGCTTTGGAAGCTTCTGATAGGCTAATTGACAAGTCAATTGGAAGTGTACCTGTGGATGTATTTCAAGGCCTACCTTCAAACTCAGTGCCTCTTTGCTTGACATCATGGGAAAATCAAAAGAAATCAGCCAAGACTTCAGAAAAAAAACTGTAGACCTCCACAAGTCTGGTTCATCCTTGGGAGCAATTTCCAAACGCCTGAAGGTACCACGTTCATCTGTACAAACAATAGTACGCAAGTATAAACACCATGGGACCACGCAGCCACATACCGCTAAGGAAGGAGACGCGTTCTGTCTCCAAGAGATGAACATACTTTGGTGCGAAAAGTGCAAATCAATCCCAGAACAACAGCAAAGGACCATGTGAAGATGCTGGAGGATACCGGTACAAAAGTATTTTTATCCACAGTAAAACGAGTCCTATGTCGACATAACCTGAAAGGCATAAAAAAGCCAGACTATGGTTTGCAACTGCACATGGGGACAAAGATCGTACTTTTTGGAGAAGTGTCCTCTGGTCTGACAAAACAAAAATTGAACTGTTTGGCCATAATGACCATCGTTATGTTTGAAGGAAAAAGGGGGAGGCTTGCAAGCCAAAGAACATCATCCCAACCATGAAGCACAGGGGTGGCAGCATCATGTTGTGGGGGTGCTTTGCTGCAGGAGGGACTGGTGCACTTCACAAAATAGATGGCATCATGAGGCAGGAAAATTGTGTGGATATATTGAAGCAACATCTCAAGACATCAGTCAGGAAGTTAAAGCTTGGTCGCACATGGGTCTTCCAAATGGACAATGACCCCAAGCATACTTCCAAAGTTGTGGCAAAATGGCTTAAGGACAACAAAGGTTGTGGAAGGCTACCTGAAATGTTTGACCCAAGTTCAACAATTTAAAGGCAATGCTACCAAATACTAATTGAGTGTATGTAAACTTCTGACCCACTGGGAATGTGATATAAAATAAATAAATAAATAAATCATTCTCTCTACTATTATTCTGATATTTCACATTCTTAAAAAAAAGTGGTGATCCTAACTGACCTAAGACAGGGAATTTTTACTAGGATTAAATGTCAGGAATTGTGAAAAACTGAGTTTAAATATATTTGGCTAAGGTGTATGTAAACTTCCGACTTCAACTGTATCTATAACCAACATATGCATACCTGTATTCCCAGTAAATCCATAGATTAGGGCCTAATTTATTTATTTAAATTGACTATTTTCCTTATATGAACTGTAACTCAGTAAAAATATTTTAAATTGTTGTAAGTTGCGTTTATATTTTTGTTCAGTGTAGCGTAATAACATAAGATTGATATTAGTCTCCACTATGAAGTACAAGAGTATCCTGGACTATAGTTTACTGTAGCCTATCAAAAATAATTTTGTTTTTAGAAATTATCACTTTTTATCATCAAACCCTGCTGCTCTTCCTGCTGCAGGACTATTTTACTCCTGCGACAAAACAGGTCAAATTAAGATCCGACACCTGTATGTTTCACTCATGCTCAGGCATGCAGTCCTCTGTTCTTCACTAATGGTTTCCAGTGTTCTGTAACTGTGCCAAACTCATAATTCCCAATGAACTGAACCTTCAATGAGGGCTGTCTGGAAAGAGGTGGCAACTGGGAAGTGGTCTAAATCATTTTGGATTTTGATGAACATGCCACACTGTGTTGTGCATCAAACATGACACTGGAGGAATTTAAATCCTTGGTGGGAAACTACAGGTCTCCCGTAAAGTGAAAGATATTGAGAGGACGAGGTGAACGAGCAATCAACAGAGGAGGAGGCTCTAAACAGGTCCATACTGTAGAGTTTGGAGAAATGGGTGCAAACCTGACTATTGGTGGATTCTGGATGATTCAAAAACATTTATGTATAAAAGCTTTGATGATGCGCAGAAAAACAGACCGTCTCTGTTACAGTAACTCGCAATTTCTCTCCATAGCTCCCAATAAAGCAACATCACATTAACATTGTGTCAACTTTGGATCCATCTAATATCACTTCATCTGATACCTAGGAACAACTGACTAAGGTCCCCAATGTAGAGAAATCCCAAATACACTATGTCATTATTACATTTATCTGATCCCTCTTGGTCATTGTAAAAGTAAATTAACAAATCCCAGGAAAGACTTCTGTTGTTATGTTCCTCTGTCATTTGTATTGTTACATTAGTCATGTCCTCACATATCCGGCAAAACAAGCCCTTGATATCCCTCACACTGCAGGATAACGGATGGAACGACTGCATGCACATTCATTCCTTTTTCCCATCATATTTAGTGATGGGGACAATTTATTGGAGTGTATACATGTGGACATGGATCTCCTAGTCTGGCCTAGTTGTCACTTTGTTGGACAAGGGCCTGAGCATGTTGCACATCCCCAAGGGAAGCTTTTTGGAGGAGGATGCAGAGGTGAAGGAGGAGAAGAAGGAGGGTAGGGTAAGGGTGGGCTTAAAATATTTACCCTTGATTCACAAAAAATGTGGACTGAAGGCAGTAAGCACACAATTAATCTATTTCTCTTTCTTTCATTCAGCAAGTCCCCCTGCTTCTCTATTTATCGCTGCACACTGTTTGCTGGTAGCCTGATTCAGATAGCACAATGTTTACTGTGTTTACAGGAAACTTACGTTAGATTAGAGTGGCCTTGCAGGGAGGGCCAGTAGATGGATTTGTGGGTAAAGTCCATTGCTACATTTGAGGGGTCAGTGTGTGTGTGTGTGTGTGTGTGTGTGTGTGTGTGTGTGTGTGTGTGTGTGTGTGTGTGTGTGTGTGTGTGTGTGTGTGTGTGTGTGTGCGTGCGTGCGTGTGTGCGCGTGCGTGTGTGTGCGTGTGTGTATTACTAACATAATTCAAATCTTTGATTACAGTTTACCTAAATGTAGGGCACTGTTGTCGCTTTAGAAAACTTGAGCTAACACAACTACAGGTTTCAGAAAATGCTTCTCTCTCAAATGGATTCCACAGAATCAAGATTTTGGTTTTCCCCCCTACATACTGTAGATGCAAGCTTAACTACTATATTTTCTTATCCATTACTTGTTTGTAACAGCAGGTCTTAAAACCCTTGATAAATGTGTTAGGCTACTGTTGTCAGGACGGAAAGGACACAGAATCATGTTAAAACACTGGCTTGACACGGTGGCAAACACGGTGGCAAAGATATATATAGTCCAAGTGTAACCACCAAACCTCTCTAACCTGTCCAATGTCAGTTAAGAATGCATGCATTCTTGCATGCATCACTAATGTGTAAAAATAAGCATAAAACTACATTTTAAAAACAGTAGACTTAGTTGATTACCCTTCCAAAGCACACTGTTAAAACTTCTAAATCTCTCTGTAAGGCAGTAAGATGCATTATGGCTCCTTAGCACTTCATCTATCAGGTAGCAAGTTTCTCAAGAGAAGTAGGACACTGCTGAGCTTCTTCACATTAACAAGAGGACGCATTCTAGTGGCTTTGGGGACAATAATGGTCAAACTAAGATTTCCAAATACACAGTCCATAGCAGAGTTTGAATAAAGGTTCATATTAAAATAAGGCTATTACTCTTCATCCAGTAAAATGTATTAAAAATAGTGATATGAACTCACCAGCGGTGGTCTTCTTTCTCGTGTGTTGACTCTTCTGATAGCCTCTTGATTTGTCCTCCCCTTACATTTGTAATGTTGACTGCAGTCCAGCCTCTGACACCCTACACTTGCCAAACATGTACACACACACACACACACACACACACACACGCTACACACACTTGCGCATACACACACTCACAAGTACAAAGAAGAGGTTTCCCTCTCAAACAAAAGACAGGACACAATATCAGAAACATGGTATGAGGTAGATTAGGGTATTAAATACCATGGATTTCTTTCAAGAAGAGGGGTTCTCAGAGTAGATTAGGGTATTAAATACCATGGATTTCTTTCAAGAAGAGGGGTTCTCAGAGTAGATTAGGGTATTAAATACCATGGATTTCTTTCAAGAAGAGGGGTTCTCAGAGTAGATTAGGGTATTAAATACCATGGATTTCTTTCAAGAAGAGGGGTTCTCAGAGTAGATTAGGGTATTAAATACCATGGATTTCTTTCAAGAAGAGGGGTTCTCAGAGTAGATTAGGGTATTAAATACCATGGATTTCTTTCAAGAAGAGGGGTTCTCAGAGTAGATTAGGGTATTAAATACCATGGATTTCTTTCAAGAAGAGGGGTTCTCAGAGTAGATTAGGGTATTAAATACCATGGATTTCTTTCAAGAAGAGGGGTTCTCAGAGTAGATTAGCATAAATACAGTAAGTAGGATGTCTGTATAGTGTACAAGGTTATTGACTGTGAAATGTAATGCAAGTGATTCTTTCCCCAAACATGATCAGTCATTTATTTAAATGAATAATGCCTGCAAAGAAATAAACGCACCTATTACTATGCAGTGATACATAGGCCACGGTGGGCAAAAGAATATTGCTCAAGTCAAATCATCACACTGACAAATCTTTCCTGAGAGTGTGCACACCTTGCTTTGGCCTACGTCATGAGGCGATGTCTGAAGTTGTAATTGATACCTCCCTCAATGAATTGCATTGTGTGAAACTAGAGAGCATAGAGGGATGTATATGAAGTATGTGGAGCACCATAATGAAGAACGGAGGGGAAAGTGGATGTGATGGTGTGGGCCCTGGCCCTGCAGTGAGAGAGAGCAGGCTCATTAAGACATTCCCAGCATTGTGTGTTTATAAACAGCTTCTTGTTCATCCCGGTGATGGATGATGGCCTGCTATCGCTGGCTCTTCCTGCTGCCCTCCGTAAGAAGCCCTGGGACTGCCTAGGAACACAACCTCAGTTTCACAACCGACGACGACTACACACACACACATACTCCTACTCCCTCAATGTCACTGTACGATATCAGCCCCCCACACAGTTCATCTTCTCAATGAACCCATCGTGATAATTTTGTTCTGACCTTTCCTTCCTCTCTGGGTGGGCCCTCAATGTCACTTATATGTGTGTGTATGTGTGTGAGAGGGAAAATGTGTGTGTGTGTGTGTGTGTGTGTGTGTGTGTGTGTGTGTGTGTGTGCGTGCGTGCGTGCGTGCGTGCGTGCGTGCGTGCGAGCGAGCGAGCGAGTGAGTGAGTGAGTGAATGGAGGGTTTCCCGGGGTCAGAATTCCATCGCTCGTTTTCTTCGCTAACATGACAGTATAAGAATAACTCCACTAATGAAGAGAAACAACATAGCTGTGTATTCCAGGAACATTAGCTCCAGTGACAGGTCTACCAGGCTCCCCCAGGGTCTACCAGAGTGTAGAGTGGAAAGGTCAGAGGTCAGGAAGAGGGCTTGATCTGCACGTGACATGATTAATTAAGGTTGAGTGTACATGGGATAAAGTCAAGGTTACAGTTGGATAAATATGGTGAAATATATAATACCAGAGCCATATACAGTGGGGCAAAAAAGTAGTTAGTCAGCCACCAATTGTGCAAGTTCTCCTACTTAAAAAGATGAGAGAGGTCTGTAATTTTCATCATAGGTACACTGCAACTATGACAGACAAAATGAGAAAAAAAATCCAGAAAATCACATTGTAGGATTTTTTAGGAATTTATTTGCAAATTATGATGGAAAATAAGTATTTGGTCACCTACAAACAAACAAGATTTCTGGCTCTCACAGACCTGTAACTTCTTCTTTAAGAGGCTCCTCTGTCCTTCACTCGTTACCTGTATTAATGGCACCTGTTTGAACTTGTTATCAGTATAAAAGACACCTGTCCACAACCTCAAACAGTCAAACTCCAAACTCCACTATGGCCAAGACCAAAGAGCTGTCAAAGGACACCAGAAACAAAATTGTAGACCTGCACCAGGCTGGGAAGACTGAATCAGCAATAGGTAAGCAGCTTGGTTTGAAGAAATAAACTGTGGGAGCAATTATTAGGAAATGGAAGACATACAAGACCACTGATAATCTCCCTCGATCTGGGGCTCCACACAAGATCTCACCCCGTGGGGTCAAAATGATCACAAGAACGGTGAGCAAAAATCCCAGAACCACACAGGGGGACCTAGTGAATGACCTGCAGAGAGCTGGGACCAAAGTAACAAAGCCTACCATCAGTAACACACTATGCCGCCAGGGACTCAAATCCTGCAGTGCCAGACGTGTCCCCCTGCTTAAGCCAGTACATGTCCAGGCCCGTCTGAAGTTTGCTAGAGAGCATTTGGATGATCCAGAAGAAGATTGGGAGAATGTCAGATGGTCAGATGAAACCAAAATATAACTTTTTGGTAAAAACTCAACTCGTCGTGTTTGGAAGACAAAGAATGCTGAGTTGCATCCAAAGAACACCATACTTACTGTGAAGCATGGGGGTGGAAACGTCATGCTTTGGGGCTGTTTTTCTGCAAAGGGACCAGGACGACTGATCCGTGTAAAGGAAAGAATGAATGGGGCCATGTGTCGTGAGATTTTGAGTGAAAACCTCCTTCCATCAGCAAGGGCATTGAAGATGAAACGTGGCTGGGTCTTTCAGCATGACAATGATCCCAAACACATTGCCCGGGCAACGAAGGAGTGGCTTCGTAAGAAGCATTTCAAGGTCCTGGAGTGGCCTTGCCAGTCTCCAGATCTCAACCCCATGGAAAATCTTTGGAGGGCGTTGAAAGTCCGTGTTGCCCAGCAACAGCCCCAAAACATTACTGCTCTAGAGGAGATCTGCATGGAGGAATGGGCCAAAATAGCAGCAACAGTGTGTGAAAACCTTGTGAAGACTTACAGAAAACGTTTGAACTCTGTCATTGCCAACAAAGGGTATATAACAAAGTATTGAGATAAACTTTTGTCATTGACCAAATTCTTATTTTCCACCATAATTTGCAGATAAATTCATAAAAAATCCTACAATGTGATTTTCTGGATTTTTTCTCTCTCATTTTGTCTGTCATAGTTGAAGTGTACCTATGATGAAAATTACAGGCCTCTCTCATCTTTTTAAGTGGGAGAACTTGCACAATTGGTGGCTGACTAAATACTTTTTTGCCCCACTGTATAGAGAGAGAGAGTTCGGCCATGTTGGTTCATTTATTCTCTAAATGTTGGTGATGTAACAATACGAGACTGTCTCTGACAGTTCCCTCTGAAATGACCCGCTGTAAACAAGCAAAACAGAGCAGCGAATTTAACAGACATTTTTATTGATTAGCATTTTGGATAATGTGTATCCAAGTCTCTACTTTGTTGTGGTGTCAACAATTTGCATATAGTGGCTTGCGAAAGTATTCACCCCCTTGGCATTTTTCCTATTTTGTTGCCTTATTCCTGGAATTAAAATGGATTTTGGGGGGGGTTGTATCATTTGATTTACACAACATGCCTACCACTTTGAAGATGCAAAATATTTTTTATTGTGAAACAAAAAAGAAATTAGACATAAAAAACAGAACTTAAGCGTGCATAACCATTCACCCCCCAAAGTCAATACTTTGTAGAGCCACCTTTTACAGCAATTACAGTTGCAAGTCTCTTGGGGTGTGTCTCTATAAGCTTGGCACATCTAGCCACTGTGATTTTTGCCCATTCTTCAAGGCAAAACTGCTCCAGCTCCTTCAAGTTGGAATGGTTCCGCTGGTGTACAGCAATATTTAAGTCATACCACAGATTCTCAATTGGATTGAGGTCTGGGCTTAAAGCACTCGAGTGTTGCTTTAGCAGTATGCTTGCAGTCATTGTCCTGCTGGAAGGTGAACCTCCGTCCCAGTCTCAAATCTCTGGAAGACTGAAACAGGTTTCCCTCAAGAATTTCCCTGTATTTAGCTCAATCCATCATTCCTTCAATTCTGACCAGTTTCCCAGTCCCTCCCAATGAAAAATATCCCCACAGCATGATGCTGCCACCACCATGCTTCACTGTGGGGATGACATTCCTGGGGTGATGAGAGGTGTTGGGTTTGCGCCAGACATTGTTCCTAACCTGTTTGGAGAGCTCCTTGGTCTTCATGGTGCCGCTTGCTTGGTGGTGCCCCTTGCTTAGTAGTGTTGCAGACTTTGGGGCCTTTCAGAACACTGAGATCATGTGACACTTAGATTGCACACAGGTGGACTTTATTTAACTATTTATGTGACTTCTGAAGGTAATTGGTTGCACCAGATCTTATTTAGGGGCTTCATAGCAAAGGGGGTGAATACATATGCAAGCACCACTTTCTGTTTTTTATTTTTTTGAATTTTTTGAAAAAGTAATTTTTCATGTAATTTCACCAATTTGGACTATTTTGTGTATGTCCATTACATGAAATCCAAATAAAAATCCATTTAAATTACAGGTTGTAATGCAACAAAATAGGAAAAATGCCAAGGGAGATGAATACTTTTGCAAGGCACTGTATATGCTTTCAATGGACACCTTCATAGGTTTTAAAAACAATCAGAAATAAACAGCACAACACAGAAGTGTCAATTATCACTTAGCAATGGCTATGGAGGAGAAAGTGGTGCTCTCGGAACGTTCAGACAGAAATTGCGTTGGCCCAACTCTATACAGTACATTCTGAAAGTATTCAGACCCCTTGACTCTTTCCACATTTTGTTGCGTTACAGCTTTATTCTTAAATGGATTCAATCATTTTTTCCCCTCATCAATCTACACACAATATTCCATAACAACAAAGAGAAAACAGTTTTTTTTGTGCAAATTTATAAAAAATAAAATACAGAAATATCTGATTTACATAAGTTGTCACACTACTGAGTCAATACTTTGTAGAAGCACCTTTGGCAGCGATTTCAGCAGTGAGTATTTTTGGGGTAGGTCTCTAAGAGCTTTCCACTCCTGGATTGTGCAACATTTGCCCATTATTCTTTTAAAAATTCTTCAAGGTCTGGCAAATTGGTTGTTGATCATTGCTAGACAACCCTTTTCTGGTCTTTCCCTAGATTTTCTTGGCCACTAAGGAACATTCACTGTCTTATTGGTAAGCAACTCCAGTGTAGATTTGGCATTGTGATTTAGAGTATTGTCCTGCTGAAAGGTAAATGCATCTCCCAGAGTCTGGTGGAAAGCAGACTGAACAAGGTTTTCCTTTAGGATTTTGTCTGTACTTAGCTCCATTCCTTTCTTTTTTATTCTGAAAAACTCCCCAGTGCTTAACGATTACATGCATACCCATAACATGATGCAGCCACCACCATGCTTGAAAACTGGGAGAGTGGTATTCAGTAATGTGTTGTATTGGATTTGCCTCAAACATAACACTTAAGTGCTCTGTTAATTGCTCTGCCACATTTTTTTTTTGCAGTATTACTTTAGTGGCTTGTTGCAAACAAATGCATGTTTTGGACAGTGGTGGAAAGAGTACCCAATTGTCATACTTGAGTAAAAGTTAAGATACCTTAATAGAAAAAGACTCAAGTAAAAGTGAAAGTCACCCAGTAAAATACTACTTGAGTAAAAGTCTAAAAGTATTTGGTTTTAAATATACTTAAGTATCAAAGTAAAAGTATAAAACATTTCAAATTCCTTATATTAAGCAAAGCAGATGGCAAAGCAGGGGCACACTCCAACACTCAGACATAATTTACAAACCTAGCATGTGTTTAGTTAGTCCACCAGATCAGAGGCAGTACGGATGAATAGGGATGTTCTCTTGATAAGCATTCAAAATGTAATGAGTACTTTTGGGTGTAAAAAGTACACTGAACAAAAATAGAAACGCAATATGTAAAGTGCTGGTCCCATGTTTCATGAGCTGAAATAAAAGATTCCAGAAAATGTCCATACTCACAAAAAGCATATTTCTCTCAAATTCTGTGCACAAATGTGTTTACATCCCTGTAGTGAGCATTTTATCCTTTGTCAAGATGATCCATCCACCTGACAGGTGTGGCATATCATGAAGCTGAGTAAACATCCTCAGTGGTGTAAACTTCTTAAGTAATACTTTAAAGCATTAAATAAGTATTTTTTTGGGGTAGCTGTACTTGACTATTTATTCTTCAGACAACTTTTACTTCTCTACATTCCTAAATAAAATAATGTACTCTTTACTCCATACATTTTCCATGACACACAAAGTACTCATTACACTATGAATGCTTAGCAGGACAGGAAAATTGTCACATTTTTACCCTTTCTTTGTGAGGCATTGGTAAACCTCCCTGGTCATTGTGGTTGAATCTACTTTAAATTCACTGCTCGACTGAGGGACCTTTTACAGATAATTGTATGTGTGGGGTACAGGGATGAGGTAGTCATTCAAAAATCATGTTAAACATTATTATTGCACAAGAGTGTGTCCTATCAACTTAAGCGACTTGTTAAGCAAATGTTTACTCCTGAACATATTTAGGCTTTCCACAACCAAGGGCCTGAATACTTATTGACTCAAGACATTTCAGCTTTACATTTGTAATAAATTTGTTTTAAAAAACAGCATAATACCTTGACATTATGGGGTATCATGTGTAGGCCAGTGACCAAAAATCTCTATTTAATAAATGTTTAATTCAGGCTGTAACACAACAAAATGTGGATAAAGTCAAGGGGTGAGAAAACTTTCTGAAGGCACTATATATGTATGACTCTATACATGACTCTGCATGGTACTATTGAAATCAGGGGTTGGAACTGGTTCAGGGAACCGAAAAAGACTAACATTTGAGGAACGGAAACAGAACCAGGAACAAAAGTGATCTAGTGTTCTGAAACAAAAATATTCTTAATGCCTAGTATATAATTATGTTTAGTTGTGCTAATAATAGCCTAAAAACAAATTAATGAGTTCATTTGTAAAATGTGTTGATTTAACATTACAAAAAGGATGAATGGGAACTATACTGAAAATTTAACCCAACAATTGCCGGTTCTGAGTTACTGTTCATATAAGGAAACAAGTAAATTGAAATAAATTCATTAAACCCTAATCTATGGATTTCACATGGGTGGGCCTGAGGGGTCTGAATACCTCCCAAATGCACTGTGTTGTGGAAAAATTCTTACACAGGGACATTATGCTAAATCATGCAATATAACTTCTGTATATATATATATATATATGACAACTGCTGGGTCTGCCCAGGGAGAGGTCCTGATTGACATGTACTATGGTGCATTGAGTTGGTTGGAACCTCCAGCCAGCTGATAAAAAATGATTCAATCTTGAATCATTTTTTATCAGCTGGCTGGAGGTTCCAACCAACTCAATGCACCATAGTACATGTCAATCAGGACCTCTCCCTGGGCAGACCCAGCAGTTGTCATATATATATATACAGAAGTTATATTGCATGATTTAGCATAATCAATCATTACCATTTTGTTTTATTCATGTGACCGACCAATACAGTTTCATAACGTGATAAACCAACACCACACAAGGCTTCTTTCTCGCCAAGCTGAGACCTTAAAACTGAGATATCTTTGGTGTTCTCAAAACACGTTAATTCTCTCTCAAAACATAATCTGGGCGTACTGCCAAATTGCAGCTACTGATAGGTGATTTGTAGTTAGCCACTTGCATGAACACAGAAACTGGTTTATAGAACAGTACATTAATAGAACAAACATTAATATTCCCATTAAATATGTGAAATTACTTTTAATTTATTATACAATCTTGAAGTCCAGTCAAAAACAGTATGGGCTGGATATGGAAGTAAGGTGGAAAATTACATCATGTTCCCAGCATATTTAACACACTAAAGATCAGGTACACTGGCCAAATGACAGCAGGGTTCCATACAAATTCAGTTGTTTAAAAGCATGATTTATGTGTCCTATTGAGCGTGTTAGTGAAGCATAAAACATTTATCAAAATGAAAGACAATCCCACAACTAATTTCTTTAGAACATTGTCTTTTTCCTGCCTAAGTGTAGTAGTAAGTGGGGAATGAGACATTATCAACGTGATACAATTTTAAATCCTTCCTGTGCATTTCAGTACTGATGCAACACCATTTGTTAGGGAACAGAATAAGAAAGAAACAGGACCCTTCCATCAACAGTAACCTTCAGTGAGCATCGTTACTCTGTGCTTACACTGAACAAACATGAGGTCAATTCTCCAGACTGGATACCATAACCCCAAAAAAGTAGTCAACAACAAATACATAAATCTACAATTCAAAATGCTTAAAGGCAACTGATGTAAACGATCAAATAAATGAAGTACAGTACTTCAGATATTTACACTTTAATGAAGTTACAATAAATCCACATGAACATGTCAAGACACTAAGATTCATGTCTCTGTATACTCAAGACATGAAGTGATCTGCAAAAAAATATTTTTTGTCAATCACTTCTGAAATACAATAACAAGACTATTCTAATCCGACGAGAGGGTTCCATGTAGTGACCAGTAGTAGTGTCATGATTGTCAGGAGAGGTTTTTAAATACTAGAAGTATTTAGACAAATGGTTGGAAGGTCCTTCTCTAAAAGATTAAGAGCAATTAAGAACAGTTAAAGTAAACTATAGCTGAATCCCAATGGCATCTTTCTCATAACACAAATCACATAAATAAAAATAAATATAACAATACAGTGAAAAGGGATTTCCTGTGTTTGTCAAAAAGTTATGGATTTAGTGTTTAGGAATGTGAGTGAGTCTATTGGGTGGGGATATTTGTCTGAACTGCTAGATCCAGCACAAAGGGAGCAGTTTCATTTGTCCAGCAGAGGAGCTCTCTCATCATGCTGCGATTCCAACTCCAGAGGTGCATTATTGCGGTATATCAGGAACTGTACGGAGATCTGAAGCAGCGAGTCAAGGGAATTCAGAAAAAGAAAATGAACACGGTCAAACTTTTAGATACTAGAAAGGAAACGCATTCCAACAACTGCATGCTGGCATATAGGATAATGTACTTAGATAACTAGACAAATCAACCTGAACCTGTTGCATTTGGATAAGTTAATTAGGGTAATTGTAATACAATACAAAACAAAGTCAAAAGCTAAAGTTAAGTGTTATGTCAAAGCACACAAAATATCGTTGGATATTACAAATTTTGGTGGAAAGGCCAGAGGCCAAGTAGACATTTTAATGAGAAGGATACCAGGATGTCTAGAGAGAGGGTGCCCAGGCTTCCTATGAGCCAGGGCAGGTGGTGGATGACGTAGCTTCCCTCTCCCTGGCCTTGCTCAGGGTTCTTTAGCAGCACACTCAGGCCGTACGTAGTGTTACCCAGGATGACCAGGGCAAACAGGAAGTAGGACACACCCTCCGTCGACTTCCTTGTGTACTACGAGACAGAAACATTCTAAATATAATGAGAAAGAAAAAGATCCATGCAAAACTTTTACAGGTAGGTTTGCCTCCACTGTAAAAAAGTATCTGTCCATCCAGTACTCGTTCACTTCCTTACCAACCCCTCCCACTTTTAAGACTCACATTAGTGTGCATCTGTGGCAGTCTGGAACAGAGGTAGAGCACTGAGGATATGGAGCCAATGGTAAACCCAATAATCTCCTTGGTGCTGAAAGCCTGGACACAAAGACAAAGCATCTGCATGTTACAGACAGATAAAAGGTTGGCCAGGGGCTGGAATAAAATCAAATCAATTACATTAACATCTATTGACTACACAAAGCTCATATTTTACCTTAACACTGTCCACAGTGGTTGACAGCAAGGCCCGCCCCTTAAACCCAGAGAGGACCACATCCTGTTGGGACCCTGACCCAGGTAAGGCAATGAGGCTGGCAAAGAAGCCCAGTATATAGACTACACCAACTACATTTAGAACCGACCTGTCTGGGTAAAGGAAAAATAAAGCTATCAGTTGTTAATATTGGTAGACACCGCCTCAGCAAAGTCATCAACAAAAGGTCACGGTGTCAACGGTTGCGACAACAATTAGGAAACTAAATAACAAAATATGGTGGTGATGCAAAGTATTGCTGACATGACACTAGTTTTGTATGATACTTCCTCCTGTGTAATGAAGGTCTGTTTCTCAACACTAATCCTGGGGACCCTCTGTGTATAGGCTACAGCGGTCTAACCTGACACCCGTCAGGTTCACTGAACTGTTAAATAACTACTGTATGTATAAAAATACGTTGCAGCGTCCTGGAATGAACATTTGCGTTATGGGCAGAACAGAACAATGTAGACAAGCCATACCTTGTTCTGTCATGCATTTGTGTTATACTGTATATTACAATTGAGAAGAAAAAGAAACGCACACCTATATAGAAGACGTGCTGGCTAGCGGAGTGGAAAACGTGAAAATAAGAGCTCAGAAAAAAAACATGTAATATGCAACATTTCGACAGCCAAGCTGTCTTCATCAGGGTATACTGTATATTACAAACTGTGGTTCCAGTGTAACAGAGGCCTCAGTTAATAGTCAAAGCGTGGAATGTACACTGACCAATGGCCTTGATTTATTATTGACAAGACAAAACTCACAGCAGCTAATTTCATAGAGATCAAATACATTAACAGACAAAAACTCACTGTTATTCATCCTGTGCTTAGATACGTAGTAAAAGTACAATCCCAGCATCAATAAGTCAGCCAGGACATAATACACTGCTGTGTATGTCTGTATGAGAAGGGGGAGAGAGACATGTCAGTGCGGTGGACAAAGGGATATACTAGTTTAAATGCCTATTATTACACTTTTTCGGAACATTAAAACATTATTTTCATTGGTGTCTTGGAGTCGACAATTACAGTTGATCCCTCTATTTTCATGCTTGACAAACATTTATATTGTTATTGAAACCATTTCAGTAATATTGACTGACCCAAATAGCTGTCACTTACCTGTAGAGGCAGTTGGTCAGCTAAGAATGAGCCTACAAGATTGCAGGAGTCACCCCCCAGCCACAGCAACAGAAACCAAATGGACAAGGCACTGTCCATATTCCCACTCTTACAAGAGCTGTAGTATTGCCTGTGTTCATGAACACAACAAAATAAGAAGAGTAAAGGTGTTGTCATACATTGGAAATGGGCTGAAATAATGTATTCCCAATCAAGACTTACGGCAGAGAAGAAACCATGAAGCACACTATAGACAGCAGACCCAGGATGACACTGGCCATGTCCCTGGCGTCCTGGGCACATTCCCCCAGCCCTTCCCAAACCCATACCGATCCATTGGGGCATACAGAGCTGAAGTTTCCATCAGTGTTCCATCCAAAAGACCCCCACTTGAGGACACCATCAGCTGACCCCATATTCAGGCTCATGCTAAGCAGAGGGGAAAGGGTTAAACGAACAAGCTAGACAATATAGCTACCTAAATAAACAAGCTGTCGCTTATTATTTCTATTGACAAAACTTGTTTACAGCTAAGTCTCAAAATGTACTATCTGCTATGGAATTCAGAGTTAAGTCGGTTTGTACTGATAGACTTTTCAGCTGGGGACAAACATCTTGCACGCTGAGTTTTTACAGCTGGCTTTTCTTCAAACGTCTTCTAAGGACAAAGGTTGTGGTCAAATATTAACAACAACAACAAAAAAGTATCTTACCTGTTTATTGGGTGGTTATTGAAGTGTCCAGGGAGGCCCAATGCCCTTTTCAGACGTCTGTTCGCAAAGGTTAGGGAGAAAACAATTTAGCTCAACTGAACTGATTGGAATATGAGCTCCAACGTCAGAGAAAAGGCGGAGTTAGGACGCCAGATGTAGCTACACCATAGAGATCCGATTAAATTACGTACTCAGTCTTCATTTTATGTGTAACAGTTCAATGTAGAAATTGTGTTTGTAATATAACGCCGGTCAAAAACAACTAAATTTGAAATGTCCAAATCATTGCACAAAATAATAATCTCGAACTAGTTAACTGCGTTTGTGGGGGACGTTTCTGGAATTTAGGATGCACCTTGAAATAGACAGACACGATGACTATTGTCCTCAAGTTCCTGTAACTTGAAGTTACAGAACCTGTGTCCACATGTCACATGTTCGCATCAGATATCAACAGTCCTCGTTAGTTGGCCTCATCGATCTGCGTTGCAATTCTGTCATTAGTGTGGAGCAAGCCTACCTCCCCACGGTCTCCGAAGATCTACAGGCTTTACATTTTTTCATAAAGCTGTGAAAATTAAGACTTATCATGTACATCTGATGTTCGCTGCGGCCGCATATTTTTGCCTGAAACATGCAAATTTCCCAGCTATTCTAACGACCGCACGCAAACGACTCGACAGGTAGCCAATTACTCCCATGAAATTGTGACAAATTCAGTGTATTTTGAACAGCATGGCTTACCTCACACACGCTCTCAAAACACTGCTTGGCCTTAGCTCGCGGGAGTCTTCGATCTAACTTCGATCTAAATAGTGTTGTCAGCTGACCCTGCTCACCTGACTGATGACTCAGCACAGAACTATGCTTATCCAGAGAAACTGTATATAATGACGAGATGGTCTAGTCTCCTCCCCCAAAATGGGAGTTGTTGTTCCAAAGGTGGGAGGTCTGCTTATCGGGGACATATTTTGACCGGAGCAAACCCTCTTGCTTCCTCTCTGCTCTGATGTCATGTCAGTTTATTCTACCAAATACCTTCCCTATGGACTATTTTGGTCTGGGTTCAACTATGTCACAAAAATGCACCTGACACTGATTTTTTTTAATATATTATTTTTAATTTTACCTCCCCCCCTCCTTTTTTTCGATATTTTCTCATCGCTGGAACTCCCCAACGCGAGGCGAAAGTGGAATCATGCCCGAAACATGACCCACCTAACCGCGCTCCTTAACACACGCCACCTTAACCCGGAAACCAGCCGCACCAATGTGTCGGATGAAACACGTTCCCTTATGCACATTCCATGATCGAACGTTCTAAACACACTTCTTACCGGCAAAAAAAGAAGTTGTTACCGACGATATAACGTTACTACCACTATGTCGCAGTTTTTTTACTAGGTGTCTTCAGGACTTGCCTTAAATTAATATGAATGATGTACATCAAATTGTTAAGTCAGCCTCCGAGACTCCAGCTAACAAGAATGAAAAGGGGTTCAAGATGTATACCTTTATAGGAAGCTAACGTTACATAGATAACTATGAAGGTGAGTACCAAGTCAGTGACAGATATAACTTAGCAAGCTACATTCATTAGCTAGCTAATTTAACTAACTGTAGCTAGCTTCGTAAAATTATGTCACGTTGACAGAATCTACCTGAGAATGTGTGTATTTTCGGTAGCTTGGCTAAGTTATGCTTGCTAGCTAAAAATAATTGTTATTCATGTATTTTACAGAGTATGTAACAAAGATACATTGGTAGGAGAGATCACCGTGAGGGCTGCCTGTCACAGGTCCATGAGGAAGAGTAAAAAGCCGCACAGCATGAGAGTAGGGAAAGGTTTTAGATAGCTACTAGGGACCTTGTTAAACATCTCCTGTGAGACACTGTCATCATGGTCAAAATGTGTTGGAGACAGTGTCAACGTTTAATCTTGTCAATAGATAGATATTAATGATGGGTCCCAATCCCAATTTAGAATTGCCCACTTAACAGGTTATTTGGTAAAGATCTGTTGCTGCAGTGTTTGGTAATTGTGTTACTGAGACAATGTATTCCTGTATAGTTAAGAGCCCCTAGTTAAGAAGACAAGACACTACTATGTTTATTATTATTCATGGGCCGCATCATTCTTGTTTCTCACTTCAGTCTTTCATCACACTTGTCTTCACAGATGGTGTTAAAGCACGCCGTACCAGTGATAGTGGTCCAGAGCCACTGCTCCTGTGTTGCAGGAAGTGCTATGTGCAATCATCTGGTGGCCCTTCTTTACCAGACTCAACTAAACATTCCTGCTGCACCACCAGTTCACAGCTGCACAGACACAGAATAGTGTTGGCACAAGCCAAGAACACTTGTGAGTCTATCAATATCCATAAAAAAATACACCTGAAAAGTATTCAGCCTATGTAACAGTAAATCCTTGTTAATTAGGGTGTGAAGACAGTTCCGGTTGATGGGATAGTTCCGTAAACCTACAAACTCGTGTGCTGATGGAATAAGATAAGTTGGAGGTTCCTAGAATGGAAACATTTTAGAAAACATTTTCTTGTGATTGTTTTTGTATCCAGATGATGAGCTTAAACAGTGGCGTCTTTACGATGTAATGACACATTTTGGGACAAAGACTGGGGGGAAATATATAATCTATAAATCTGTATTTTAATTAATTTTATTTGAACTTTCGGACTTGTGCTGTTTCTGGAAAAGTTACATGAGTCTTAGTCATAGTAATCTCGCCAACCTGGTGTTAAGGTTTTAAAATGTTTTGCAGAAGTTCTCTCTACATAGCACTCAATGGATACATGCCTGACATGGACCTTCTCCGCGTCTCAGAAACGTATGCCAACTTTTCTCTACTTACTTCCCCTCTTGTGACAACAATGGAAATGTCAGCTGACGTGCCCCTGGTTGAATCCGCCTTTGGGCCAGTGCAAGCTGGTAGTGTGCTGTCCTATCAGCTTCCACAGCCAAAGACCATGGAATTGTGAAGATTACCGATGCCCCTTCTCCACCAATACTTCCATTAGATGGCTACAGGCTTCAGTCTTCCCAGTGTGCTTACGTCCTTAGCCATCGGGAGCAGTTCCACGTCAAGGCATTAGAGACAACCTACGAGATGTCACAGAGAGTTGAGGTTGCAGCCCGGAATGGCATCAGCTCAGGAAAATTAGAATAACATCCTCTCGTTTTCGAGAGGTTTGCCATGTCCGGGGAGAGACCTCGGCTGACCACCTCGCTGAGCGAATGTTCAAGGGATCTGGTATGCAGACCGTGGAGATGAAGAGGGGGCTAGCCATGGAGCCAGTGGCTGTACAGGAGTACTGCACACTGAAGAATGTTAACTTATTTCCGTGTGGCTTCATAGTGCACCCAGATGCTCCGTGGTTAGGATCCTCTCCAGATGGCATCATATTTGATCCCAGTGTGAGACCACACTTTGGACTCTTAGAGGTCAAGTGCCCAAATGTACCAAGTTATGTTGAGTGCCCTTACCTGAAGATACAGAATGGAGAGCTGAAGTTGAAGAGATCTCATGCTTACTACTAGGTGCAAGGTCAAATCCTTCTCACAGGTTGTAGCTGGTGAGACTTTGTCATCTGTGCACAGGATGACAACCTAGTTGAAAGGATATATAAAGATCTACAGGTTTCAAAAACTATAAGAGAGAAGGTTGACCACTTATATTTACCACTACTTGCAGAAGTGTCTCTCGCACCTGAATGGATCCCATGCATGGGTGCCAAGTTTAGTGGTTTCACAAAAAATAAGTATTGATGTTCTTGTGAAGAAAACTATAGTAGAATAGATTTGTTTAAAAAAATGTATTTCAGCAAATGTTCAACAGTTCAGTTAATCAATTACACATCTCCAACGTTGTATTAAATCTTGCATTCTGGCTATTCTGTGTTTACTTGATTTCTTTCCCCCACCCCTAAACTCATTGCCTAATTAAAAGACAATACAAGCTCCACACAAACTGATATTCACTACAACACAAATGATTGCTACATGTTGTAGATAAACAACGTATTATTTTGCTGCTAGCAAATAAACACATGTACATTTACACTGGTTTGGCACATGCTCTGACCAAAGGTCAATTTTGATAGTTGACCAACAGGCA